>NW_024412400.1:8635518-8644625 GCF_014898765.1 Herpailurus yagouaroundi
AGATGGATGGATGGATGGATAGATAGGATGGATGGATGGATGAATAGGATGGATGGATGGATGGATGAATAGGATAGATGGATGGATGGATGGATGGATGGATAGGACGGATGGATGGATGGGTGGGTGGATAAATAGGATGGATGGATGGATGAATAGATGGTGGATGGATGGATAGATGAATGGATAGATGATAGATAGATAGATGTTATTCTTGTAGCTGCTCTCTTTCCTCAGCATAAAGAAAGTGCTCGATACATTTCTTTTTGCATGAATTAATGGAAAATGGAAAGAGATGAGGGACTTGGGGTTTCTTGGATGACCAAGGATTCTCCTGCTGTAGAAGGAGCCTAACAGCACATAAAGAACATAAATTTTCTAGTTGAAGAACCGGGTGGGAATCTCAATTTTACCACTTACTAGTTGCGCAATGTTGGACAAGTCACAACCTCTTTGAACTGGAGCCTCATCACAAACAAAATAACTGCACGAGGGAAAAAGGACTTTTGTAAACTGTAAAGTGCTTTTCAGACTTCTATGTTGGGAGGGTCATTTTCAGGACCTGCGTTCTAAGACCGCAGCACTTACCCGAATGGTGTGACTTCTCTGCCCCCAGATGCCTCCCCTGACGTGTTCCTGGCCCGTACCTTGATAGCTGTGACAGTCGTTTAGACTGGAGAAATGCAAATGCTCATTGATTTAAATTCACCCAGAGCTCTAAGTGATTCCTGCCAGACTCTCATTCAGAAAGAGCAGGGTTTTTTGGTAGGAGGATCCAGGGAACTTCAGTGGGTGGGGAGGGGACACAAGAGAAGGGACCAGGACCTGTGGTGGCTTTATCTCAAACCCCATCAGGAAAAGACAGTGATACCCCCCCCCTTGCTGTATCGTCACTGCTGTGAGCTTTCATCACTTATGTTCTTGCCTTGTTAAAGGGGGCACATGTTCTAGGAACTCTGGAAAGGCATAAAGCAGGTGTGGAACGTGGCTTCTCAGAAGCTCCCTCTTCAAGCACCTCACGGTGAGGGTGTGATGTTTGCCAGATGCACCCTCCCTGCAGGGCTCTACCCCGGAGCGGCCCATTACAGTTATCCTGTAGATCAGGCCTTCTGTCTGGTCTTAGGGTCAAGGATCCCCTGGCAGTCTTGTCCAAATGCAGATTCTACTTCAGATGATGCCGAGGCTGCGGGCCATGGCCCACACTTTGAGGAGCCGGGCTACATAAATCCTAGTTAAAGGAATGAACAAATGAATAATAAATCAATTTATTAGATTTCTGTTATATATATCATCGCCTCCAGCACTTTCATCTGCTAAGAGACTCTTACCTGTCTGCCCCTCCCAGGAAATTGCAGCCTGTTATTTACAGCCAGCTGTCAGACAGGAAGCCAGGGTCTATCTTCAGCCTACGGGGCCCCATCTCTGCTTTGAGCAGCCGCTGTCTGCCCTCACTCCCCCCACCCTCATCCTGTGCCCTGTAACTCACCAGGTAGCACTTGATGTGAAGATGAAAGGACCAGCACACCTGGGTGTCGGCCCCACTCTTCAAGCCCCGCTTCCTCCACATCAATCACTACAACCCTCTCATGGATCCAGATTAAAAGCTGGGCTCCCGAGTTCTTGCCGTAACAAATTCTGGTTCACGGCTGACCCCAAGGCCAGCTCCATCCCCCCTCCAAGAAGAGGTGGTGGGGCCAGCCAGATGGTCACTTCCCTCGCTCAACCTCCGGTGACCAACTCGCTGTCCAGGTGACTGCCCTTCTCTTCCCGACCGCCCCCTCTCCGGGTGCTGCGTTGGCAATAGCTGGGAACTGGAGGTGGAGGCCCCTGCACATCTTCAGGGTTTGCCTAACAGCACGCAGCCTGCCAGGTGATCAGTCTGCTGACAGTGCATCATCTCTGTCCCCGCCATTCATGACTATTAGGCTCAGCAATGGTTGTGGTCCTTTCTGGACACCCAACCCCATTCCGAGCTTCCCTGGTGGAGCAGTAATTGTGAAAGGTGGGAAAGTAGTGGGAGTGGACTTATGGACGTTGGCATCGCAGAGATCTCTAATAGCTTTTTTTCTTGCTATTTTAGGAGAAGCTCTGAGGGAGATGAAAAGCCATAAAGCAGTGTTGTGGCACCCACGCAAGGAAGAATGGAAGTATTTCAAACTATGGAAGACTTATCTGAACTGTGGTTAAATCACTTGAGTGTTGATGAAAGAATTATTGAGGAAGATGGGGTTTCCTGGAATTCTTAACAATTTTCCTCCCTCTACAGACGCTTAAAACTGGAAGGAATGAACAAGCCAGATTCTCTCATTTCAATGAAGAGGAAATGGAAGTCCAGCAAATGAAAGGAACTTGCCCCAAATAAAACAAATTGGTGTATTTTCACCTGGTTTATTTCCAAAAGCAGAGCCTGGGACCAGGGCTTGCGTGCCAGTTGCACATTTGGGAAATGATCCTAAGGAGCAGGAGAGGGGCGCTGGGAAAGGCAAAGTGGAGAAGAAGACGAAGCCAGCTTCTGTCCCTGATGGGCTAAGGTTTCCCCATGGGACGTCCTGGACGGTGGGTACCAGAATGGCTGCGCAGGTGCCCCAGGCTGACCCAGGGCAGACGGGAGAGATGCACAGTGCCACTGAGGTGAGACGCTTCAGTGTCTTTCCACCACCCTTGGCCGTCCCTGACCGAAGGGATGGCCGTGACCACTGCGTGTGTGCAAAGGGTGAAAGGCAGGTTCGAATATGGAAGTCAAATTCACAAGTATTAACGCCTGCTGTGAAATATTGCCTTTCAAATAAGACTGCCAGGATTCCAGACTACTGAAAGATAAGGTACACATTTAACAATAAATACGAAAATCCGAATGGACTGTATCACTAGTAACTCACCCAGTATGCCAGTGTCTGCTCACTTCTGTTCACTTCCTGGGCATGCGGACCTCGGTTAACACTTCAGATTCTAGAACAGATCAAACCTTTCTCATCCCTTGCATTGATTCACTCCGAGTAGAGGGCTAAGAGCCCAAGTGAGCTATAGCAGAGTCAAATGGGGATCCTTGAGCTGGCTCTGCTCACAGCCCCCTTCATTGGCATAAAGGACAATTTCATCTACCACCTCAAGAAAATCCAAAGAGAATAAATGAGGATAAAAAGACTGTCTTTGAGAAGACACACGCCCTTCCCTCAAACAGCCACACTGTTATAGCTTCATGAAATTCTTTTTTTTTTAAATCTTCATGAAATTCTTAAACACTTTCAGAATTTGTCATCTCCAATTAATAGATGTATAATAGGAATGTCTGCAAGCTTTTTAGCACTGGTGGGAGCTTTTTGCTTCACAGCTGATGGAGGCTAGGTTTTTGCCAACCAGAGGACACAGCTGATCACACTAATGTTCTCTTTTTTCTTTTTCTTTTTTTTTTTTTTTTTTGGTCTCCAGACCTAAAAAAAAAAAACCCCAACCAACAGTGTAAACCATTCCATCCTTGGCAGGCTTTGACTGTGAGAAAATTTCTTTCTGTTACTGATCCCAACCCTCTGGCTTCTGCCTCTTGGGGCCACACAGAAAAAGTCTGGTCCTTCCCCGCTGTGGCAGTCATTTTTACATCTGAAGACGAACACCACACTCCTCGTCATCCTACAGGCTTATCTTCTGACAAAACAACAGACTTTGGTACGTACCCCTCCTCAAAAGTGAACACTAGGGTTATTTCAAAGAAACATGAGGTTTAATGGAGGTGATCTTAAATACATTATAAATATGAATTCCTACCTCCTTATTCCACCTCCCTCCTCCAGGGCCAGTGGAGACTTGGGATGTCATATGTTGACATTGTATGATAAGGTGTTTGATGACTTGTGGTCCTTTAAGGTACAGTTTTGAATAATGCAGTTAATCCTAAACTGTCATTAAAACAGCATATTAGCTTCTGTGATAATGCAAAGTGATCTGGTCAGTTGTGGTAGCATAAAATCCTGAATGCAAGAAAAAAAAAAAAAAAAGAGCGTTTACCACCACAACCATGCAAGGGATCTGTATCAAAAACCCTTCTCTTTCTTCTGGAATTGCCAAATCTACTTATTTATTTACTTACCTGGGCCTTGCCCTATTACTAGAAAAAGTTTTGTAATCACACAAATATATACATGATTTCAAATAATGTCAGTGAGTTGTAGGGATAAAGGGAAAAATCAGAATAAGTCAGAGGGTGGGTCAGTCCATACAATAAGAGTCAAAGGTTATATGCAAATTGCTCAAATTTGGATCCTAACACCTTGAGGTGAAAGGAAAGGGAATTGTAGTCATTCACTGGAAAATGTCACAGGTAGGAGTGCCTGGGTGGCTCAGTTGGTTAAGGGTCTGGCTTCCGCTCAGGTCATGATCTCATGGTTCATGGGTTCAAGCCCTATATCAGGCTTGTGACGACTCCTGGAGTCTGGACCCTGCTTTGGATTCTGTGTGTGTCTCTGTCTGCCCCTCCCCTGCTCGTGCTATCTCTTTCTTTCTCTCTCAAGAATAAGTGAAAATTAGAAAAAAAAAAAACTTGTTTTAAAGGAAAGAAAATGTCACAGTCATCCGTAAGAAAAAAATACCAAGCCAAGGGATACGAAATTTCACATCGCAACCCAACCTTGGCAACTTAGAAGCTTCCCAAGTCAGAGCACTATTTTCTGAAGAAAACTACTCTTATTTTCTAGGCCCATGATGCTTCTATAGAGTTATAAAGCATGAGAAGCAAACTTGCATATTGCTTAGGAATATATACACATTTAGAGTATAAAGACATAAAGACATGTGTGGAAATAACAATTACTAAATTAAAAAGGACAATAACATCCAGAGGGAGAGAGAGGGAGGGACTTCATGGAGACTTCAACTATATCAATAGTATTTTATTTCTTGTGTTGGATTATGGATACGTGGAAGTTTGTTATGCTAGTCTTTGTACTTTTTTCTAGTTCTAAAATACTTCACCGTCTGTATTTTATTCTGTTATGGAGGCAAAATGAGGCAGTACGATCATTAAGGGAGCTATTAAAGTTGTACAGAGGAGGGAAGAAGGTAAATTGGACTGAAATGAAGACAGTGTATTTATAAAGGAAGTGGAAAATTTTGAGATATGGATTTTTAAACTGCATGTGGGGTGTGAGGGAAAGAGAGCTGAGATTAACCAAATTTGGGGCATCATAAACTGCATAAAAGGTGGTGACACATAGTAGTCTGGGGATGATCGAGAAGGGATAGTTGGGACTAGGACGAGGGAGGATGTTATAACCATTAGCTCTCTCCAGATGTATGAAGTTTGAGATGTTTGATAGGCAAACAAGTGAAGATGTTGAGTAGATGGTTGAACATATGAGTCTAAAACTCAGAAGAAAGATCTGGTCCGCTAATTAAAATTTAAGTCATCAACACATACATGTTTTTTTATACACCTGAGACTGTAGGAGACCACCTATAGAGTCTGGATAAAGAAGAGGGCCAAGGAAAGAGCTTTGGGCATTATAGCATTTCAAGATCTGAAACAGAAGCAGCAGACAACTAAAGAGTCTGAGAAAGTATGGGCAGTGGGGCAAGGTAAAAAGAAGAAGAAGAAGAAGAAGAAGAAGAAGAAGAAGAAGAAGGTGTTATCTCAGGATCATGTGCAGTAGTGTTTCAAAGACAGGAGGAGTCAATTGGACCAGATGCCACTGAGAAGTCAGATGAGGACAGAAAATTGACCTTCAGCTTTGTCAGAATATAGGTCAAAGGCAACCTTAGGAAAAGCCCTGTCCATGCGGATTGAACGTGGCTGGAGGGAAGATGGGAGCCAAGGAATTTGAAAGGTTTGCTTGTGCTCAAATATTTTGATGAATTTAGCTATGACTAGGAACAAGGAAATGGGAAAGCCGGGAGGCCAGGGTGCTGGATCAAGAGGATTCCATTTAAGGTGGGAGATGTTAAGGTATATATATGTGGGATGACCTAGATGAAAGGGGAAAAGTGGGGAAAGCTGAGATTAAGAGGTGAGAGCCTGAAGGATAAAAGAGAAGTAAAATAGCTGTTTGAGAGGTAGAAGGGTAAATGTATTGGGGAAGAGGAGTAGGAGTGTCTGAAAGCGTTGAGTGCCCATGTGAGATTAAGGTCACAAATTTGAAGTTATTTAATGTCATTTTCCTCAGTACTATTCAGCTTCTTGGGCACACAGAGTGAACAGAAAACCAGGGTTTAACTGGGTGTTTATAAGGAGACGATTATACTGTGTTGTCTGCATAACTTAAAGCAGGGAGGGAGGGAAATAGATGGTGAAGGATGGTGAAAAGATAAAGTCAAAGATTTGGAAGTTTCAGTAAAGTCAGATATCTCCTGCCATGAGAGAACCAGAGCGATGAGACAGAAGGAAAAGCAATGATGGTCAGATAGTGGGATATTTAAAATGGAGAATTAGGTCCTGATTCATTTATTATGGTTGACAAAGTCTAGACTAGAAAATGACCATGTGAGTGAGGCCTGAGGGGCAGTGAAAAAAGAAGGGTAACAAAAAAAAAAATCAACAAAATTCACAGCTACCTACAAAGGCATTGATTATTTAACAAAGAAGTATAAAGATGAAGATTAGAGGTAAAATGCCAAATGATCTCAACATGGGAAGTTACTACAGAGGGTAGGGAGGGAGAAGGTGGGGAGAGTAGAAAACTGTAAATATGCAAGGTTATGTTTTATTTGGAGAGGGGATATAATAAACACTTATTAACTCTAAGTATGGATAGAAAAATGTGTGCGTGCACAGTAAAACCTTGGACTGTGAGTAACTTGTTCTGCGAATGTTCCGTAAGATAAGCAGACATTTCTAGTAAATTTTAACTTGATAAACGAGTGATGTCTTGCAATACAAGTAATATGTGATGGCAAATGTCACATGATCACAACTGAGCCAATGGTTCTTGAAATTCTCTTTCACATACAAGTGGTTTGTATTACAAGCATGTTTCTGGAACAAATTATGCTTGCAAACCAAGGTTTTACTCTATTTACTTAAAAATTAAAGGTAACTCCTAGAAGACAAGAAACAGTATCCAAATTCCTTTTTTTTTTTTTTTTTAGTTTATTTATTTATTTTGAGAGAGAGCACACGCCAGGGAGGGGCAGAGAGAGGAGGAGAGAGAAAATCTCAAGTGGGCTCCAAGCTGTCAGCACAGAGCCTGACATGGGGCTCGATCCCACGAATTATGAGATCATGACCTGAGTTGAAACCAAGAGTCAGACACTTAACCAACTGAGCCACCAGGCACCCCTTAATTCTCAAATCTTTAAAAGGGAAAGGGATTAAAGAAAATGCAATCAATTCACTAAAAAGCAACAGGGGTGGGGGGAAAGAACATAAAATATGGTAAATATAAAAGCAAAATGAGATGGCATAGATGAAATGGAAAAGTTCCTAGAAGATAAAAATTTAATAAAATGACTCAAGAAGTATAAAGAAAGAATGAAACAAACAAACAAACAAAAAGAAATTAATAGCTTTAAAGTAGTAAAGACTTTGAATTAGTAATTGAAAATTTTCCATCAAGTTAAGGGACAGCCCAGATGGCTTCAATGGCGAATTCTACCCAACATTTAAAGAAGAATGAATACAAATCCTTCAAAAGCTCTTACAGGAAATAAAGGAGGAGAAAAAAAACTTTCTAATTCATTCTATCAGGCCAAGATTACCCTGATACCAAAGACAATATCCTTTACGAATATATATGTAAAAAATTCCCAGGAAATTATTAGCAAAATGAATCCAGCAACATATAAAAAAATTACATAGCATGACCAAATGAGATTTATCCAATAATTCAAGGTTGGTTTAACGACCGCCCCCCCAAAACAATTAATGTAATATAGCATGTCAGTAGAACAAAAGACCAAAACTATCTGAACACTTCAACAGATGCAGGAAAACATTTGACAAAATCCAGCACCCATGAATGATAAAACTCTCAGCAAACTCAGAATAGAAAAAAACTTCCTCAACCTGATGAAGGGTATCTATGAAAAACCTACAGCCAATACCATACTTAATGACGAAAGACTATAGCCTTTCCCCCTAAGATTGGGAAAAAAGCAAGGATGTCTGCTTTCACCACATTTATTCAACCTTGTACCGTAGGTTTTAGCTAGTGCAATCAGGTAAGAAAAAATGAAATGAAAAGCATCTATCTTCTCTTAGAAAAGAGAAGTAAAACTATTTTTATTCATAGATAACATAATCTTATATGTAGAAAATCAAAATAGTAGAACTAATAAACAAGTTCAGCAACTAGTAACAGCTATAGCAATGATTACATACTACATACTAGCGACGAATGATCCAAAAATAAGAGTAAGAAAACAATTCCATGTGCAATAACATCAAAAAGCATTACAAACTTAGAAATAAATTTAGCCAAAGAAGTACAAGATTTGTGCATGGAAAATTACAAAACATTGTTCAGAGAACCTAAAAAAAAATCTAACTAAATAAATATTTATGTTCTATTCATGGACTGAAAGACTCACACATGATAGTAAGTCTCCCCAAATTAACTTATAGATTCAATGCAATACCTGTCAACATTTTAGATGGATTTTTTTTCCAGAAATTGTCAAGGGGCACCTGGGTGGCTCAGTTGGTTAAGCGTCCGACTTTGACTCAGGTAATTATCTCATGGTTCGTGAATTCAGGCTCTATGCTAACAGTTTAGAGTCGAGCCTGTTTCAGATTCTGTGTCTCCCTCTTTCTCTGCTCCTTCCCCACTTGCACTCTGTCTTTCTCTCTCAAAAATAAATAAACATTAAAAAGTTAAAAAAAAAAAGAAATTGTCAAGGTGATCCTAAAATTTATTTATTTTTTTTTTAATTTTTTTTCAACGTTTTTATTTATTTTTGGGACAGAGAGAGACAGAGCATGAACGGGGGAGGGGCAGAGAGAGAGGGAGACACAGAATCGGAAACAGGCTCCAGGCTCTGAGCCATCAGCCCAGAGCCCGACGCGGGGCTCGAACTCACAGACCGCGAGATCCTGACCTGGCTGAAGTCGGACGCTTAACCGACTGCGCCACCCAGGCGCCCCTGGGTGATCCTAAAATTTATATGAAAACGCAAATTACTCG
>NW_024412400.1:8645025-8685317 GCF_014898765.1 Herpailurus yagouaroundi
CAACTGAGCCAGCCAGGCGCCCCTCTAATCTTAAAACTTACTATAAAGCTATAGTAACTAAGACAGTATAGTACAAACATAAAGGCAGACATAAACAGAATTAAGCATACAAGAATAAATCCTGACATTTATGGTCAATTGATATTTGAATAATGTGTCAAAGTAATGAATAGTTGTTTAAACATATGACTCTGGGACAATTGGACATCCATATGCAAAAAAATTATTTTAGACCCTAACCCCAAACCTTAAACAAAAATGAACACTACAGAAGTCATTGACCTAAATGTAAGAGCTAAAACTATAAAACTTTCAGAAAAAGCCTAGGAGAAAATATTTGTGACTTTAGGTTAAGCAAAGATTACTTAGATAAGACACCAAAAGAACTATCCATTTCTTTAAATTTTAAATTAGACTCCATCAACATGAAAAATGTTTGCACTTCAAAGGCACCATTAAAAAAAAAAAAAACCCCGAAGACAAGCCATAGATTGGGAGATGTTGCCAAATCATATATCTGATAAGACTTTTATCCAGAACACTAAAGAACACTTACAACTCAATAGTAAAAGACAGATGATTCAATTTTAATTAATTCAACAATATTGTATAGTTTACAATTTCATCTTAATGTCATTTTAAATTGAGGTGTTTTCTTAATTTTATTTTTGGATTGTTCATTTCAAGTATATAAGAATACAATCCATTTTTAAAATCTTGAGTTTGCACCTGCAACCTTGTTCAACTTGTTTATTTCTTCTAATAGTTTCCGCTCCCCCACCCCCGCCCCCAGTGGATTCCTTAGGATTCTACATACAAGATCAAGTCATCTGCAAAGAAAGACAGTTTTACTTCCTATCTAGATGGCTTCCCTGCTCCCCCATATTCTTGCCTAATCGCCACCAAAAGCTCTAGTTACTATGTTGAATATAAGGGGCAAGACATCCTTGTCTTCTTCTTGATCCTAGAGGAAAAGCTTTCAGTCCTTCACCACTAGGTATTGTTATTTGTGGGTTTTTCACAGATGCCCTTTATCAGCTTGAGAAAGTTCCCTTCTATTCCTACGTTGGCAATTTTTACTGTTGCTGTTACAAAAGTGTATTGAATTTTATCAAATACTGTTTCCACATCTGTTGAGATGATTATGTGGCTTATGTCCTACATTCTGTCTATATGGTGTGTTACATTAATAGATTTTTGCATTTTGAACCTATCCTGCATTCCCAGGATAAATCCTACTTAGTCATGGTGTATAATTCCTTTGATATGTTGCTGGATTCAATTTGCTAGTATTTTATTGAGGATTTTTGTGTCTGTATTCCTAAGAGATAATTGATTTATAGTTTTATTTTTCTTGTGATGTTTTTGTCTGCTTTGGGTATCTGGGGAATACTGACCTAACAGAAGGAGTTAGAAAGTTTTCAATCCAATTTTAAAATGGGCAAAATACTTAATTATTGCCATCTTACTACGGGTAGTTATACACCAATAAACTGATTACACTACAAGAAATGGATAAATTCATAGAAATGTACAACTTAGCAAGACTGAATCATGAAGAAATAGAAAATCCAAACAGACCAATAACAAGTAAAGAGATTGAATTGGTAATCAAAACCTTCACAATGCCGAAAAGCCCAGAACCAGATGACTTCCCTGGTGAATTTCTACCAAATATTTAAAGAATTAATGCCAATCCTTCTCAAACTCTTCCCCAAAAAAAAATTGAAGAGGAGGGAACCCTCTCAAATTCATTTTATAAGACCGGTATTACCCTGAATCCAAACCTGGAGAAAGACATTACAAGGAAAGAAAACTACAGACCAATATCCCTGATGAATATAGGTGCAAAAATTCTCAACACAATGTTAGCAAACCAAATCCAAAGTGCGTTACAAGTATCATACGCCATGATTAAGTGGGATCTATTCCTGAGATGCAAGGATCGTTACACATCCACAAACCATAAATGTGATATACCACATTAATTGGTACACTTCCAGGCAGATGGGCAGCCGAACCGCACCTCCAGGCCACTGTTGCCACCCACAGCCTGCATCGGGGCTGCTACTGATAAACCAAAGTCACTAGGCTGTGGAGCATCACCTCCCAGGGGCCTGGACTGTTGCTGCCTCCATTCCGGTGCCAACCTGGCCTTCCTATGTTGCAGACATTTTTCAATCAATATACCTATAATACCGTAAGTGCATTTCCTCTCTTTATGATTTCCTTAAAAACATCTTTTTATAGCTTACTTTATTGTAAGAATACAGTATGGGGGTGCCTGGGTGGCTTAGTTGGTTAAGCATCCGACTTTGGCTCTGATCATGATCTCATGGTTTATGAGTTTGAGCCCCGCGTCAGGCTCCGTGCTGACAGCTCGGAGCCTGGAGCCTGCTTTGGATTCTGTGTCTCCCTCTCTCTCTGCTCCTCCCCTGCTTGCACTCTGTCTGTCTTTCTCTCAAAAATAAACATTAAAAATTAAAAAAAAAATAATGCAGTGTGTAATAATAAATATACAAAATATGTGTTAATGTTGTTATCAGTAAGATTTTTGGTCAGCAGTAAACTCCTAGTAGTTAAGTTTTGTGGTAGTCAGGTTATCCATGGATTTTCAACTGCATGGGGATTGGTGCCCATAACCCCCACCTTGGTCAAGAGTCAACTATAAGTAGAACTACATCACACTTCTGCACAGCAAAAGACATGATCAACAAAATGAAAAGGCAACTTGTGGAATGGGAAAAATAGTTGCAAGTGATGTATCTGACAAAGAGTTAATGTCCAAAATATACAAAGAACTTACACAACTTAATAGCAAACACCCCAAACAATCCTTAAAAACAGGCAAAGGACTTGAACAGACATTTCCCCAAAGAAGATACACAAATGGCCAACAAGTACAAGACAAGAGATAACACATGTTGGCAAGGATGTAGAATATAGGGAATCCTGGTGCACTGTTGGTGGGGATGTAAGTTGTACAGCCAGTATGGAAAATAGTATGAAGTGTCCTCAAAAGAATTAAAAATAGAGCTACCATATGATCCAACAATCCCACCACTGGGTATATATCCACAAGAAATGAAAACAATCTCAAAGAGACATCTGCACCCTCACGTTCACTGCAGCATTATTCACAACAGCCAAGGCACGGGAACAACCCAAGTGTCAATGGAGGCATAGATAAAGAAGATGCAATATATAATAGAATAGTACTCGGCCGTGAGAAAGAAGGAAATCCTGCCATTTGCAACAACTGGGATGAAACTTGAGGGCATGATGCTCAGTGAGATGAATTATATGGAGAAAGATGAATACTGTATCATCTCATTTGTATGTGGAAGCTAAAACAGTCAAACCCATAGAAACACAAAGCAGAATGATAATTGCCATGGATGGGAGGTGGGGGGAATGGGGAGATATTGGCCAAAGGGTACAAACTTGCAGCTGTAAAATTAACAAGTTCTGGGGATCTAATGTACAGCATGGTGATTATGGCTAATAATACTGTACTATAGACTTGAAAGTTGCTGAGAGACTAGATCTTAAATATTCTCATCATAAAAAATGTAATTATGTGACATCATGGAGGTTTTAGCTAATGCTATGATGGTAATCATTTTGCAATATATAAGTGTATCAAGTATGTAAGTGTATCGAATCAAATCATAATATCAAATGAAATCATACACCTTGAATTTATACAATACTGTGGCAATATATCTCAGTAAAGTTTAAGGAGGGGTGGGAAAGAAGGGAAGATTTGTTTCTCTCTCTCATTAAATAACCCAAACCTTAAAGACATAGGGACTTTGAATACCATAATAATAATAAACTTGATGAGAAAGACAAAGAGAGAATAGCATTCTTCTCAAACCAACATGAAATCTCCACAAAACTTACCATCTATTAAGCCACTCACACAAATACACACACACCACAAATAAAATCTATAAAACAATTTCCCTGAAGCAGAAATCATACAGGCTATATTCTCAGACCACTGCCATAAATTTAAAGCCAGCCTCAGGGGCGCCTGAGTGGCTCAGTTGGTTAGGCGGCCGACTTCGGCTCAGGTCCTGATCTCACGGTCCGTGAGTTCGAGCCCTGCGTCGGGCTCTGTGCTGACCGCTCAGAGCCTGGAGCCTGTTTCAGATTCTGTGTCTGCCTCTCTCTGACCCTCCGCCATTCATGCTCTGTCTCTCTCTGTCTCAAAAATAAATAAACGTTAAAAAAAAAAATAAAATAAAAAAGAGCCAGCCTCAAAAGGATAGCCAAAAAGAGTCTACTGCTTAGGAATATTAAAATATTTCTAAACATAAGAAAGACAAATACCATATGACTTCACTCATCTGTGGAATTTAAGAAACAAAATAAACAAGCAAATGGGAAAAAAAGACAGCAAGACAAAGCAAGAGACAAACTCTTAGCTACAGAGAGCAAACTGATGGTTACCAGAGGGGCAGGGTGTGTGGGATGGTTTAAATGGGTGGTCGGGATTAAGGAAGGCACTTGTGATGAGCACTGGGTGTTTTATGGAAGTGTTGAATCACTATATTGTACACCAGAAGCTAGTATTACACTGCATGTTACCTGGGATTTAAAGAAAAACTTAATATGTTTTTCAAATATAAGTTTTGGATACAAAAGAAAAATAGAAATTGTTGCTACTTAAGAGTGAACAGAAAGGAGAACGCAATACACTGGAAGCAGTTCTCAAGGGAAAAGGTTCAACTTTAAATGCACATATTAGAAAGCTAAACATCTTTAAACGAATTAAACATACTACAAAAATTACACAAAAGCTCTACAGAATCGTTCGAAAGATGTAGGGGAATTGAATAGTGATAAAAGAAGAAACGAATAGGCTACAAAACCAAAGAGAAAATAGTCAATGGGACTGAAATTCACTCTTCGAAAAGACCAACGAACAGATAAACCTCTGGCAAATCTGATCAAGGAAAAATACAGACACAAACAATATTAATGACAAAAAAGGGGTGTGGGTCAAAGAGAAGATTGTTATAAATTTTAAAAGACTAAATAGACATAGAAAGCATAATTATCGGCAGATGTGAAAACTTAAATGTAATAGATGATTTCCTGGGGCAAAAAATAAATTTTCAAAACTTACTAAAGAAGACACAAAACCCGAGTAGACCAATATCAATTGGAAAAGAAATGGAAAGGTAATTGAATAACTTCCCTAGAGCAAGCAGCAAGTGGAGATGGTTTAAAAGCCAATTACGCCATACCTGAGAAATGCTTGCACCCTCTGTTCTAGCAATTCCATTTCTAGGGATGTACCCCAAAGAAATACTCACATATGCTCAAAGAGTTGTGCACAAAAGTGTTTCTTGCTTTGGGGTTCATACCAGCCGAAGAAGTGGAAGCAATCTACATTTCCCAACAGTGATGGAGTAGTCAAGAGCACGTATTCCATATGACGGAATACTACACGGCCTTTAAAAAATGAATTTGACCTCCATACTTGATCTCCGAACAAAAAGATCTCCAAAACAAACCGGTCAGTGAGAAAAACAAATTTAAAAACATTGGGTTTGGCATGATCCCATAAGGTAGCAATCGGAAAGTAGATCCACCAATATATGTCCATTTTTATAGGAATGTAAACAGATAGAGAGGGGTCAGGAGGATGCCAACAATGGCTGCCTTTGCAAGGGTGGGTAAGGGCACCATGGCATGAAGAGGCAATGTTGCTCTCGTATGACTACTTTCCAAGGCGAATATATTCAGGTTTTGCCTGTGTCCATAAAAACAGAACTATAAAAACACAATGAGGCATTCAAGTGGAGGACAGAGATTTCTCACAAGATAACCTTTTAAGTATTTATTTATTTTGAAAGACAGAGAGAGAGTGCAAGCTGGGGAGGGGTAAAGAGAGAGGGAGAGAGAGAATCCCAAGCTCTCAAGGCAGAGCTCAACATGGAGCTTGACCTCAAGAACCGTGAGATCATGACCTGAGCCCAAATCAGGACTTGGATATTTAACTGACTGAGCCATCCAGGCACCCCACAAGACAACCTTTAAGACCCCTTGCAGATGTAAAATTCCATCACTAACCCCTGTCGTGGAGCCATTCAGACCAGACCCTTACAAAGCAACAGCTGTTTGCCTTTGCCATTCTGTGCCCTGGCTGGGCCAGAGCAAATTCCTACTGCTCATGGGGTGCCCTTCAGAGCTAGAAGGCATTGGAAACTCTGAATAGGTTCTCTCCAAAGACACTTTCCTTCCCTCTGTTATAGTTCCCACTTGGCCCCTAAACTCCATAAGTTGAGCACCCCTGTGGTAAGACTCAGCAGCTGTCTTATAAAATGTTAAGTTCCTTTTGGACGGAAAAAACAAAACCCTGCTTGTTGTTTTGCCCAGAATGGGAGTCAAGGGGCTGTGTATCTGTCCCTGCAAGAAAATGAGGCGCTTTGCAGGCACACCCATAGCTGCCTGTGGGCTCCACTCAGCTCGGAACTCACCGGTGACACCCGTCCACTCATCCATCCTCCCCAGTCCTCTTGTTGGGTGACCTATGATCCAGAAACCTGGATCCATTCTCTGTTGTTTTGTGTGTTTATTTACCACCCCCACATCCTTGTCTGTTGAGCTGTGCATGAAGGTCAGGAGCAGGAACACTACTCGCCCACTCCTGCCCATAACCCAGTTTTACAGCTAAGCAAACTATTCCCAAACCTAGGGGCTTAAAACAAGGGTCATGCTTGGCTGGGCAGTTATTCTGGTCTCAGCTGGACTCCCTCATGGTCCTGCAGACAGTCCGTCTTACCTGTGGTTCTGCTTTGCAGGATGGGCTTGCGATCAGCTGGGTGGCAGGGATGGCTGGGACACGTGTCTTTCAACCTGCAGCTGGCTAGCCCGGGCATGTTCACGTGGTGGGGGCATCTGTACAAAATGGTTAACAGGCCATTTCCAGGCATTAAATTCTCAAGGAAGAGAAAGAAGAAACCCCACCCTATAATTACCGTCCTGTGCAATGTCTCCAGACAAGCTTATGGTTCTTAGAGGTTGTCACATATACCATGGATTCCTAGCTCCTCAGAGTCATCTAGCCCAACTTTTTCTCTTTGTCGCCAATGAAGAAACTCACCCCTGAAAGGGGAAGGGTCTTGTCCAAAGACACAGATTTCCCGAGGGGCTTACTGATCTTGCTCAGACAGATTCTCTGCAATATGGTACACAGAATTTGGACGTTCTGACTCACCTCTATTCCCAGGCCCCAGTAACTATCTGGAATTCTGTGCCTTTGGGAGACCAGGAGAGCATGGAGAAACCAGAAAATGACTTCCATCCAAGCCCAGTTAATAACAGCACAGCATGTCCTGCTGGTCAGAGACAGATGCTCTCAGTTATTCACATACACTGTGACCAGGATCCTCCTTCCTAAGAGAGTTCAACATCAGGGGTCCTTTGAAAGAGATGGAAGAAATAGAACCAAAAACTTGAGCTGTCAAATATAGAGGCCGCCTACAAATACTGGCTATTAACATTCAGGCCTACCTTCATGGATGCTGACCTTGACTCCTCAGCTAAATCCAAAGACCTGCAGGTTTTGAGATAACTAGGGTGGCAAAACACACAAATGCCCATCGAATGTATCACTGCATCCCTTTCTTCTTCCCAGACACCACTCCCGTGATTCTCAATAGTGCCTGAGCCCCTTCTCAGAAGGTAGGCAGAGGGAAAGGCACAGAAGAATGCCCTTTGCTGGTATCTCTGGTCTTAAGCCCAAAGTGTCACTTACAACTGGGTTTTGGAATTGTATGATCTACCTCTGACTCCAAGAATTGACCATTCATTTAAAGGATGGGTATGGAGAAAAAAAATTTTTTTGAGTTACACCCTAGCCATGCCAATCCCTGCACTGGCACTGGCATCACAAAAATAAAGGGGCAAAATCTTTGACCTCTGGAAACTCATCGTCTAGTAGAGAGTACAGATAGATATTCTAGTATTTGTAATGCAACAAGGTAACTTCTATAATGAAGTATGTCGAAGTAGGAGCAAGGGGGAGAAGGACCAGTCATGAAGGAGGAAAGAGAGACTAGGGGTAAAGATCCAGAGGTGAGAATGAATCAACAAATGAAAAGGCAACCTACGGAATGGTAGAAAATATTTGCAAACCTTATAAGGGGTTAATATCCAAAATATATGAGAAACTCCTGAAACTCAATAGCAAAAACATAAATAGTCTGATTAAAAAATGAGCAGAGGACCCAAACAGACATTTTTCCAAAGGAGACCTACAGAGAGCCAACAGACACATGAAAAGATGCTCAACATCACTCATCATGAGGGAAATACAAATCCAAACCACAATGAGATGTCACCTCACACCTGTTTGGATGGCTAACACGTGTGATAAAAGACGAGCTAGAAAGTGTTGGTGAGGATGTGGAGAAAAGAGAATCCTGGTACACTGTTGGTGAGGACGTAAACTGATGCAGCCACTCTAGAAAACAGTATGGAATTTCCTCAAATGTTAGAAATAGAAATACCATATGATCCAGCTATCCCGCTTCTAAGTAATTATCCAAAGGAATTGAAATCAGGAGCCCCAGAAAATACCGGCATGCCTATATTCTTTGAAGAATTATGCACAATAGCCAAGATAGGGAAACAACTTCAATGTCCACCAGCAGATAAATAGATAAAGAAAATCACGTATATACACACAACGGAATAGTACTCAGCCGAGAGAAAGGAAGAAATCTTGCCATTTGCAACAGCACAGTTGGGCGCACAGAGCACCACACTAAATGAAGTAAGTCAAATGCTGAAGACAAACACTGTATAATCTCACTTACATGTGGCATCTAAAATAGTCAAACTCACAGAACCAGAAAGCAGAATGGTGATGACCAGGGGCCGGAGGTAGAGGAGATGGGAAGACATTGGTCAAAAGGTACAAAGTCTCAGTTATGCAAGATGAGTAAGTTCTGGAGATCTAACATACAGTATGGTGTCTATAGGTAAAAACACTGTATGGTATACTCAAGAGTTGCTAACAGAATAGGACCAAAGTGTTCTCATCTCTGTGTGTGTGTGTGTGTGTGTGTGTGTGTGTGTGTGTGTGTCTCACACACACACACACACACACACAGTAACTATGTGAGGTGTTGATGGATATGTTAATTCGCTTGACTGTAATGCACTTAGCAACCTACAATTTTCAAGTTGTACACCTTAAATATATGTAATTCTTTTAAGTTAAAAAAAAATGGCTCAGAGGTGAGGGAGAGCTTGGCTGATTCCTTGGGGGGCACTTGGCTCGCCATTGTTGGGGCAACCTCGATGAAGACAGAAGGGAAGAGAAACAGACGTGGGAGAAGCCTGGCACAAACAATAAATGTGATTTGGTGGCTGGAAGAGAAAGGAAGGAGTCAGAACTCCCAAAGACGTGTTTACTTGGGTCTCAGGGCAGGTGATGGTGTCACTGGCCAAGTTAGGGAGCACAAGAGGAGGAGCAGGGGCTGGGATGGGTTTGGATGGAGGCAGCAAGTGGGTAGGTCCCATCCAATGCTGAGTGTGGCCCCTGTGGGGTGGGGAGGGGAAGAAGCTCTGGTCATATGGTGCGGGGCAGCAGGGGGAAAAGGCCTGGGCTGCAGAGAGGGACTTTTAGAGAAGCTGAGACAGAGAATGCTGGAAAGAAGGCCTGAAGGAGAAAAAGAAGGAGCAGAGAATGGAGCCCTGGGGAACACAGTTTACAGGGCCACAGGAAATGGGAGCTGGAAAGGGAGGAGTCAGGGGGAGCGGCCCTCAGTGTCACCTGCTACTAAGAAACTGGGGCGATAAAGCATGAAAGCGGGCACTGTACTGGCCTCTTGGAGGTCACTGGTGACGTCAGTCGGAGCTTTGACAGTAGACAGGGCTCAGTTCCAGTGTGGTAGGAATGAGAGGGAGGTCAGAGTGTGCAGGCAGCTGGTGCAGATGGCACTTTGAACATAACGAGAGAGCGCAACGGCTTCAGGTGGCAGAGAATACAGCGTCTAGGAAGGGTGATGCTGTAAATAAAGGAGACTATATTTAAATGTCATCTGGAAAGTAGGATAATAATAGCGCCCTCATAGGACTATTATAAGGATTAAACTAGAGCATACATGTAAGGTGGGTTAGCAAAGTGCCTTGAACTTAGTAAGTATCCAGTAAATAGTCACTATAATATTAATATTATTAATAGTGACAATAATGGCCGTAGAATGCAAAACACCATGGGGAAGCAGGTTGAGGACGCACACAGAGAATGAGCTATTGATAGCTTGTGGTGGCAGGCAGAGAAAAGATCCAGAATGCAGGCGAATGGGTTAATTTTCATACAGCAAAGGGATTCATTCATTCAACGCGCACCAAGCACCTACTATGTGTTAGGCACTCTGCCAAGTATTGGGAACATAAAGAAGAAAAGGAAGACGCTGTTACTGTCGCCCCCCCCCCCCCCAGAGCTCACAGTCTAGAAGGCAAGATGAACAGTGACTCAATCGCTCCAGTATGGTGTGATGGAGTGAAAATCAGAGCTGTGCAGAAACCCCAGGAGGGGACCCTAACCTCGTGTTGGCCGGCAGGGGTGGGAGGATCCAAGAAAGACTTCCTGGAGGAAATGATGTCTAGTCTTGGCCTTGGTTTCTGCAGACAGAAGATAGAAACCAGGCTGGTAGAAGTGGGAGAAGGAGGAGACCAGCTGCAGCAAATTGGGCAGGGAATGGAAGAGTTCACACCAGGGTTCTCCCTTCTGTGCTAGCATAGTCTATCCAAGCCTTGAGAATGGGTTTGGAACAGCTGCAAAAGGAGGGCATGAGGAACTGGGGACGTCACAGAGATGCTGAGTGGTGCTGAGGGCACAGGTTAACAGAGCTGTGCAATTGTCCCCTGGCAGCATTCATAGACTCGACAAAAATCCTCTCCTTAATCAAACTCTAGTCAAGCTCCTCTAAGCCTGCTTCTCAACCTTCAACCTTGGCCTCCATCCTTGTTGCGTTGGCACAGCCCAGTTTTGGTAAGAAGTCTGCTAAGTCAGTTTAGAGAGAATCCCCCACCCCTGGTATCTGATCAAATTCCTCTTCTTCCACCATACCACCCGTGACACCTGATTGCCCTGGCCTGCCTCAGCAAGAATCCTGTTAGGTCAGTTCTGCAAGAATTCTCCCTACCCTTGATGCCTTCTCTAGTAGAATTTTTCATGCGTCAACCCTCCCAAACTGCTCCTCGGCTGTGAATTCTCACGAGTTCTTGCTTTGTTCAGAACTGAACCCGGTTCTATACCGAGGCCTCTTTTCCTCTATTACAATAGTTCCTGAACAAAGTCTGGTTTTCCTGCTTTAACCTCAGTCTGGCCCAGTTCTCTTTAACAGGCCAGACAGGTGTAGAAAGGGTGGATGTGGTTTTTAGAGTATGGAGCAGGCTGAGGGCAGGGGAACTAGCCAAAGAGAGATGATGCCCTCTGAAATTAGGGGAGCCTAGAGAGGACACATAGAAAAAAAGGCACAAGGGGTCCAAGAGTGGATGTGGTAGTAATTGGGGATCAGGAAGCCTGGGTGGACAAGAGGCTGAACTCAGAGAGGGAGACACAGAGTGGCCAGGAGCTCCAGGTTGGTAAAGTCCAGCAGGTGCCATAGGCATGGAGGAGAGGGGGCGGTCTGAGCAGATCAATGAGATATGGGGTGCCAGGATGATCACCCTGGAAGACTTAGGATGATGGCCGGAATGGGTAGTTGTCCCATCTCTGTCACCTTGATCAATGTAGGGGTAGGACCAGGGTTGGGGCTGAGAGCTCTGGGGCTATTAGCTTAGGCATGGCCTGCCCGACTAGAAGGGCACCCCATTCTGGATTTACAACCATTCCCTCCCATTGCTCTCATAAGTACTTGGGAGAGTCGGTGCCCCGGCTTTCTTTTTCTTTTTTTTTTTTAACTTAAAATACAGTCTATGAGTATGAAGAGTGACCTATTTTCTCCCATCTGCAAATTATATTCTGATGTTCACCCTGGGGCTGTTCTTTTGTTGCCAAGTAGGCAAGACCAGCAAGTACAAATTTACCACTTGATTAAGGCATCATGATTTGCTTTTAAATATTATTATTCGATGACTTCAAACCCTCAGACCTAGAGGTTTTCATTCAACCTCATCAACCAGACAAGTAAAAGGCAATTACAAAATAGTGTGTGAAATGATGTAGTAGGAGTCTGCAGGAACACACTGGAGGGGCCTGGGCCAGTCTTGAGGTGGTCAGGAAAGGCTTTTGGTGCCCCAAGGTAATACCTGCCCTACTCCTGCCCCTCCCCACCTGGCCCAACCAGAAGTACACATAAGACATTAACCATGTAAAAGCCAAGCAGAAGCTGAGAGTGGAGGGCAAGCTATTTTCTATTATGCTCTTTGGAACAGTGGGGATAGGGAAAGGACATGGCCTTAATCTGTATTCGTCAAAGAAACTATAAATCAAGGCTTGAAAGACACATCCCTAAGAGGACGCTGTTCCTCCCTCTCAGAAAAAGGATCCCAGGCACCATCTCTCTTTAACTTGGGCCCACTTGGCTCCTCAGTCTCCTGGCCCCATGTTTCCAAGACAACAAAGTCCCAGATAAGTCAAACACTGCCGGTGAGTTGGACTTTCCAGAAATAAACCAACACAGAAGAGAGATGTGGCTAAGGGCCCAAGCAGACAGTTGCCTGGGTCCAAAAAGGTCATTGGTGGATGAGCCCCACTGTACATGTGAAAAAGCTGACTGAAGATTAGCCAAAGACAAGAGGCATCTTCCTGGGAAAGAACAGAGGCCTATGGGAGAGACATTCAGGATGAGGAGAACTTGAGAGAAGGATTCAGGCACAGGCAATTAATTAAGGACTTGTTCACAGTTGAGACTGGTATGGGAGGGAGAGAAGCAGTACAGAGAAGGGGAGAAAGTCAAGCAAGGTTGTGATTTCAGGTGAAGCCCTTCCAAGGGCAGCTTCTACCTGGTCCCAAAGGTAAGCTCTCTCCTATCACATCTCACAATTGGCCTTCCCTCAGGTAAGGTAGCTGGGCTCTCCTGTTCCTTTGCCAGCCAGTCATTGGTCATGGGCTGCCCTTGGAGGTGTAAACTCCCTAACACTCCAAGATCTTCATCAGCAAATGGGGTCCCAGAGCTGGAGGGCCATTCACTGGAGAAGAGCAGAAATTAATAGTTGTTGTAAGCAAAAATTCACCAAAGTCAAGGAACGACACAGATACGGTAAAAGGGACCTGCATGGATCTGGGCAGAGTACAATACCCACTCCGGTTACTAATATCTGTGAAGGTGAAGGAATGATCAAAAGAAACACCCTGGACTTGAATGCCCGTTTCCTTCGTGGAACTTCAGAGTTCTGAGGAATTTTTAAGGGGCCACTGCAACTGGGAGGAGAGGGAGGGTGGGGCTGCACATGCCAGGATCTCCAAGGAGAGTAGCTCATCCTTCCTTCCTCTTCCATATACAATGCCATTTAAAGAAACGCTTCTACTAAACAGAAATCTGAAAATTGTCCAACAATGGCTCTTCAACCCTTCCATGTGCAAAGAGAACAGAGTAAATCAAGATGATAATTAAGCATGGCGCCCATGGAAGAAGTCATCCACCCTATACCGGGATAGCAGTAATCTTAGCCTTTGCTGTATACCCTCCCTCCTGCCCCCTGTGCACCCTACCAAACTGAAAACCCTAAGCTCCCAACAGCTCTGGCTACACTGTCACAGAATTCTGTGGAAAACCCTAAGAATAAATATGCATAAAACAGACTTTATCTTTCAGTGTATAGCAATGAGATGGTGCCCAGATATAAACCAAGGACAGAACTAAAAGAAGGGAGCTTTGGCAGTGGGTAAATAAAGCTGTTGGGAATGAAAAATGCAACCCCCTAGATACAAAGAAGAGGCCCAGAGGGAGATTTGTGGTCCCAGAGAAGTCTTGCTCTCCATCTGGTTAAACAGGTTCCTGAAAAATAGCTTTAATTTCATTCCAAGAGGAGAGAGATACAAACTAAAAGAGTTGCTGGGGGAAAGAAGTGCCTGGATTCCTAACTTAGCAATCCTTCAACAAATATTATGTGCCAAGCAGCCTACTGGATCACCTGCCCTTGTGGAAAGGTGGAGGAGGGGAGAGGTAGGAAGAAATACCATAATTAACAGAAGCCAAGCAGGACCCCAGGAGAAATAAAACCTGGGAACCCAAAGGAGAAGGTGTTTCATGCAGGCCACCGAAATCCCACAGTGTCCAAAATTGCCACTTAAATGTTACCAACCATTGAAGCTACCACCTGCTTTAGAGAGAAAGACACCATCAGCTCTCAAGTGACATAGCTAGTTATGGAGAAACTTTGCAGAGGCGTAAACTGGCTGGCCACTTTCGTTTGAGTTAGTGGCCAAAGTCATAAAATTCAGAGGTTTTACATAAAAGTCCCAACTTCTGTTTTTGTTTCTCTGAAAATTGAATTTGACAATGCTGTGCCCAAGATCCTGAAAGGTAATGGTGGGTGGTAGCTGGGTGGTGCTGTTTAGATGGGGACACTTTCACATTTCTTTATGGGACGTGTCCTCATGGCATGAAGAACAGGACGCGCATACCTATGTAGACATCATGATGCAGATGGACAGGAAAGCCATCGCTGCTATTGATGATCCTGTTTCTTTGCTTGTGCCACTTCTGTCCCATTCAGGGCTCCATTTCTTTGCACCAGGTCCTGTAATCATACACTTAACTGAATACAAGTCGGACCTGATTGCGTTAGTCAGATTGTATTAATCGTGTCCTGATTGATGGGTGTGCCAGGTCCTCACTCAACTAGGAGGTGCAAGTGAACAGGGTCTAAGAATGTCCATTTCTGGGGAGGTGATTTTGTTAATCCCACTTGCTGAGCGTGGCTCTAAATTCTTGGCCCATGGTACCTCCTTTAATCCTCACGATGGCCCTGTGAGGTAGGTCACATTGCCAACTACATTTTATGGAGGAAGGAGCCAAGGATCTCAAGTTGTAGGATCAAGATGTGAACTATTGGGGTTTTGCTATATTTGGGAATCAATAGACTCAACACAAACTAGGATTTGAAAAAAAAGGTGGGGGTTGACATTCCTTTGTGTTCATTCCACTATGTTGCACTCTAGGACACAACAGGTGTTACATCTAAGAGGATGGAAAAGTGTTCATGGTCTGAGCTGGAAAGCTGAAGTCAGGAAAAGGGAAACCCAGGCTGGGAGTAGCCCAGCTCAGGGGAAAAAAAATGGTGTGAGCATGTTTCCCAGACCAAAACATAAGTGGGTCCAGGTTTTCGGGAGTCTATTTGCAAGGGCAGGCCACTTGGGAAATGAGAATCAGGATCAGAAAACTGGCTTTATGATTGTCAGGGGGCCAAGATCCAGGCCACGTGGTCAGATAACCGCAAAAGATAATATTTATTGAGTTGGCAGGCAAGGTGCTGAATAGTCCACATGTGCTAACTCATTTCATCTCAACAGCTGTATGAAACAGGTACTATTATTATCCTCATCATATAGATGAGGAAACTGAGGTACAAAGAGAGGTTCAGAAACCTGTCTGGCATCACAGTTAGAAACTGGTGGAGCCTAGATTGAAGTTCATCAGTTGTTTTCAGAGTCTGTAATCATAAACCCTACATTCGCCACCTCAGATGGCCAAAGGCCATCAACGCAAAGAGGACAAGGGTTTAGGTGAAGGGATCTCCTGAGGACACATCAGCAGGTGTCAGGAGGCAAAGTCTGGACAAACAAGGTCAGGGGCCCAACACACGGAGGCCAACCTCAGTGGTGAAAATCTAATATCAAACTCAGATGTCTTGGGGACGTGGGAAAATACAGGTTCTCCCATATTGCAGGGGATCATATAGGGCCCACTGAGCAGGGAATTTGCCTGAATCTATGAGTTAATAATGGACATCCTTAGAGTCAGAAGTCCTCTTCTCCATATTTACCCAGAGAAGTCCTCATCAGGTTCCTGCTGTGGACGGAGTGCTGTCCAAGGATGGTGACTGCCACACTGTTCATAACAGCAAAGAGGGGACCAACCTAAGCGTCCATCAAGAGGGGAACAGTTAAATCAATTGTAATCAACCCATACTGGGGAACACTTTCCAACAAAAAGCATACGTATCCCTCATGAAAAGATTCTAAGACCAATGAGGCCGCCGTGGGACTGTACTCTTGGAGCTCCCTTCAAGAGAGGACTTGCCACTGGTTACAAGGAGTGCAACGAGCTGATGGCCTCCAGCAGCAGAGTTTTGGGGATTTGCTGCAGCATTTGAGTTAAGGCCATGATTTTCCTGGGTGCCCCCTAGCCAATGACAGAGCATGGTGGGGTTCTGAGGCCTAGCCATTTCTGCCAAGCGAGGAGCTCCTCTAGGAGGCAGTCTCTGAGCTCCCTGAAAGCTGGCTAAGACCCTGTGAGATCCACATCTCTGTCCTGTCTTGGCCCCCAAATCTTTCCCAGGTATTACCTTCAGTTAATCTCCTACACTTCTAACTGCTTTTGTGTCTGCCTCCGAGAAAACCCCAAAGTGACACACTCATTGATGGATGAAAACAGCAAATTGCAGGACAATGCATGCACTGAGATATCATTTGGGTAAGTAAATAAACACATACATATCTACATGAATAAAATATTTTTTTAAAGACAGAGAAAGAGAAAAAGAAAAATCAAGAAAGGAAGGAGGGAAACTCTCACACACAAAAACATATTTTTCTAAGCATACATGTATATGGATAGATATGCATTGGAAAGTTCTAGAAAACGTCCGCTCAAATGGCATCAGTAGTTATTGCTTGGGGTGGAGGGAGGAAGTTTGGAAGTAATCTGTGAACAGGACTTCAGATTATGCATATTGCTGTAATTTTCGTTTTATAAGGAGAGCACATTCAGATATTACTTATGTTAATTAAAAATTTTTAAGACATATGCCAGCCATTGGGAGCCCACGTCCCTTGGATCGAGATAGAGTTTTCTTAAAGGGTATCCACCGCCTCTCAGTTGGAATCAAAGCCTTTAGAGTGGGGCCCATGACTACACAGTAATGTTCCCTTCTGCAGGGGTCAGCCACCCCTGCCCTGCTCCTATTCCCTGCCTCTGTTGGAATAGCTAATGGCCCAGTGATACATCGGAAAGGTGTCCAGAAAGATCTATGGGGTGTTTTAAATTGCATGAGACTTTCCTGGCCTCCCTGGCTGCACTGTACAGAGATGCCATAACTCCCCAGTACAGCTTCTCTGAGAATTGCACTTGTAAATCTTCCCCCCTACCTCATGTGGCATGGAGTGCGTCAGAGAATGATCCTGGGTGATGCTAAATCTAATCAGCAGCATAGATGGTTCATGCAGGAGGAGACCACATTTGTTACTTATCCGCCAAAACTATCTCTTTCACCTTTAAGCTGTCAGAGTCGTCTTTCTCTCTCTTTTGCTCTTCCCCTTCCTGCCTCCTTCGTTCCCCAGAGCCCTTACCCTTTTCTCCTTCGTTCCCCAGAGCCCTTACCAGGGTTGAAGGAGCAGCTGGGAAGGGAAGAGTCCCAGCCTGGAGACTGTGCCCTGGGCACAGGCTGGAAGCGTCCTTTTTGGATTGCTGGCCTGCGTCCTCTCCTCGGCCTCACTGACACTGACAGGCTGGTGACGGGTCAGAGGTCTGCAATCTGAACGTGGTGTGAATGGTTTTCACAGCATGCCTGGAGGAAGAGAGAGCACGCTGGCTAGGTCAAGCTATTACCGTTTAGGAAATTACTATTATTTTTATTTTTAGACACCAATAAAAATGACATCTGGGACCAGGGCAGATGAATGTTCCATTTATAGAGAACCAGAAGCCTGAGTTATGGCTGGGGGTGCCCAGCCGGGGCGTGGTAGGGTGGAAAATGGGTTAGGCAGAAGTTTGAGAGGTCCCAACTCCCAGTGCCTGACCGAAGGGTGTGTTAAGTAGAGTACCATCTCCCAGGTGTTGAGTTCTACTGTGCCCCTGAATCTATATTCACCAAATGTTCACTGTAGCTTTTTGAAGAGGGCACTGTCACCACCACTCCACTTATAAGAGAAAAAATAAGGAGTACCTGGGTGGTGCAGTCAGTTAAGCATCCAACTCTTGATCTTGACTCAGGTCATGATGTTGTGGTTCATGAGTTTGAGCCCTGAGTCAGGCTCTGTACTGACAGCATGGAGCCTGCTTGGGGTTCTCTCTCCCTCACCCTCTGCCCCTCCCAGCTCGTGTGCATGCTCTCTCAAAATAAATAAATAAACTTTAAAAAAAAAAAAAGGTAACACACCTAAGGTCACACAATCGATGGGTGTCAAGGCTGGGTTTGATGTCTGGTTCAGTTGAAATGATCATGCTTTCCTTCTACCAGCCCTCAATGCCATCACAGGCCATCACACCAGCCAGATCATCAAGGGGAGCCTATCCTGGAAAATAAGCAGGGGAGGGAATGGGACACTTGCTGGGCTAATGTCAATCCTTGTAAGCGTATCCATCATGAACCTTAGGAATGAGATGTTGACACTGAGGTGACCGAATGCTGATGTCCCACCCACCCCCCTGCCCCCCGTGTGCTGAAGGGAAGCTAGATTCCTGCTCTATCACCTTTTTTTTTTTTTTTAACTTAACTAATGTTTAGATTTACCCGATGTTCCTTTTCTGTCCCAGGATCCCATCTGGGATACCACATTATATTGAGTTGCCTTGTCTCCTAAGTTCCCCTTGGCCATGACAGTTTCTCAGACTGTCCTTGATATTTTTTTTTAAGAGAGAGAGAGAGATAGAGTACACACAAGCAGGGGAGAAGGCCAGAGGGAGGGAGGCAGAGAGAGAGAGAGAGAGAGAGAGAGAGAGAGAGAGAGAGTCTCAAGCAGGCTCCACACTCAGCACAGAGCCTGATGTGGGGCTTGATCCCACAACCCTGAGATCATGACCTGACCTGAAATCAAGAGTCAGACACTCAACTGACTGAGCCACCCAGATGCCCCCAGACTCTTCCTGTTTTTGATGACTTTGATGTTTCTTAAGTCTATTTTGTAGACTCTCCCGCAGCCTCACCACTTGGTACCTACAAAATCCTACTGTGAGGGAGGATTCGTGCAACTTCCACAGGCATCTATGAACTTTACAACCAGAGAATAACTGAGATGTTAGGACAAAGGCCTTTAAAATTCATTCATTCACTCACTCACTTATTCATTCATTCTACAATCACTGAGCCCTCCATATACGCAAAGAAAGCACTGGAGGAGGCACAGAGGAAGGTTCCAGAGAAGCTAGAGATGAGCAAGATTTGAATGCCAGAAGCATGCAACTGTCCAGCCAGTAGTCCTGCCAGCCCACTCCCTCTGGCTTGCAGCTCTCATCTGTGGAGGAAGGGTTGCAGCCGACCAGTGTTTCTCAGAGTAACAAATAGGGCCTCCTGCATTACAGACCCAGAGGTTCTTGTTAAAAATGCAAGTTCTCAACCTCACTTCAGATTCACTGAATCAAATGCTCCGGTCAGGAATCCACTTGGAGGAAGAAAAAAAAGAAGAAGAAGAAGAAGAAGACCGTAGTTGATTCTGAGGCTCAGACAAATTTGAGGATGCCATGAAACATAACACTGAATGGTCTACCTGCCCTGATGGGATATGTACAAGCCCAAGTGGATAGAGTGCAGACAGATGAAAGCAGGTAGGTGACATTACACACGGGCATTGCACTGGGTTGCAGAAGGAAGAGAGCAGACAAGGAGGGATGGGGATCCAGGGAAAGAGCCTGATCTAGATGGTTCTGCATGGTGTCAGGGGACAGAACAAGCACTACTTGGGCTTGGGGTTGGCTAGAACCATGTAGGTATAGAATGGAGAATCTGGAATCCAAGGTCACTTGTAGATGTCAACATGTAGGGAATCTATAAGGCAGAGGCATAGAAGAAAATGAAGGAAAGCTGAGTTTGGTTCTAAACATGTTGTGTTAAAGGCCTTGATGAAATATATAAGCAGACACAGCCTCTGGGCAGTTGGGGGTCCCGACCTGGCATTCATGTGGGGGGAGGTGCCCTAGACACTCATGGGCTGTAGTATCATCACAGAGCTGGGTTTGAGCTGCCTACTCTCATCACCCTCCAACCGAGTGGACTTAAGCCAGGTCAATGGATTCCTCTCAACTTCAAAGTGGGTGCAGCATTGACCTTGAAGGGTTATGTTGAGGATTTAATGAGATACCCTATGTAAAGTCCCCGGAGCGCTCTTGGAAAAATCAATATGAGTTCACATTCAGGATCAAAGTTAACACTGAAACTGTGAGCCAGACCGTGAAGGAAAGAGTATGTGGTAAGAAGAAGAGATTAAGGCCTGAGTCTTGGGGAAAACAACAGTTAGGGGACAGTAGGGGACAGCAGAAGGAGCAAAAGCTGAAACAAAAGCGAGATCCTTCAGGTCCGAGGAAAGACAGCAGCATCCTGCAATCGGAGGTAGCACTGACCTGGGGAGCATTGGCAGTCAGGTCCCCCACACCAGGGTGCGAGTCCTTGCTGTTCCCCTTACTAGCTGGGAACAGAGACTTGCCGAAACTGTTTCCTCAAATGTAAATCTGGGGTGACAGTACTCACCATGTCTGCCTATTGTGAGAAACAGTCAAGATGCTCCACGTACATCTTTCACGTCCCAGAGGAGGGGCTTCCAGAATGCTAATCAGCATCATAATTATTATACAGGCAAGGCCAGCAAGTGTTTTGAAGAAGAGCAGTAAATGGTGCCCAATGCCGCCGTGAGATTAAGAAAAATGAGGACTTGAAGGGAAAAAATGCTGGATTTGTGATTTCCCTGAGCAGAGACAGGCAGAAGCCAGCCGGCAGGGCTTAAGGAATAGGCTCGAGATAATTAGGACAGTTGATATGGACTGCTGAGGGCGGCCCAACCTTTCACAAGTCATGGCACACGCAATTATTATACTTATACAACGCACTGAGACAAACCATTGAGGCCGCTCAAATTCACAGAAGACCTGTGCTATCCCCTGTCCAGCTGCCCCAAGGGCTGAGGAGATTAACATGCCAGCTTTCTGCAACCATCTCAGCATCAAGGCACCAAAGCATACCAGGTGGGCACCTGTCCCCACTGGCTGAGAAAGCCAAGAAAACAGCAACAAGAGGCTTACAATGATTACTGAAATCATTTTCCCATGACCCACTTGCTTTAAACAGGGGTCAGCAAATTTCTTCTATAACTGGCCGGCTATTGTAGGCTTGTGGGCAATGCAGTTCAGCGTGGCTACGTAAGCACGTTAAGTGGTCATAGACATACACAAATGAATGAGCATGGTTGTGTTTCAATAAAACTTTATTTACAGAAACAGACAGTGGGCTGGATTTGACCTGCAGGTGGTAGTTACCAACCTCTGAGTGTGAGCTTCAAAATCTGGCAATACGCTTGCACCAGAATCACCAAACGCGCAAGGCTGACAAAAACGGAAAGAACTGACATTACCAAATGTTGGTGAAAGTGTGGAGAAACTGGAACTTTCACATATTGCGAATGGGGTTGTAAATTAGTATAGTCACTTTGGAAACCATTGACAGTCTCCACTACAGCTAAATCTGCACACCCTACAAGCTAGCAATTCCACTTTTGGATATAAACCCAAGTAAAACGAATGTGTAAACCCACCCAAACACACGTATAAGGATGTTTATAGTGGCTTTATTCATAATAGCCACAAGCTGGAAAATGCTCAAATGTCCAACAACAGTAAAATGAATAAATGAATTCTGATACGTTCGGTACGATGGAATACTATACAGGAATGGGAAAGAATATATTCTGCTACCTGCAACTATCTGGGTGCATCTCACAGCCATAATATTGAACGAGAGGAGCTGTAGTATTCCATGAATGCAAAGTTCTCGAACAGGCAAGGCCAGTCTATAGTGATAAAAATGAAAAGTGATTGCGTTTGCAGGAAGATATGGATGAGGATTCCTTCCTTTAGGTGGGAGTCACAAGTGTGTATATATAAAAAGATTCGTCAAAATGTGCATTTAAGATTTCTGTACTTTATGTTTCACCTCAATTTAAAAAAATTTAGTGAGTAACACCAAAAAAAAAATGCAGAAAATTCGGAATCCAATATGTCTGTCTCCTGGGGGGCCAACAATAGCATATTTCCCCTACAGAGCCCATAGGACTGAGCCAGTCTTTGGGCACACCACACTTCCAGCCTTGATAAAATTGGGAGTTTTTAGTAAGTTTTTTTTCCCTTTACCATGCTGGACAGGGATATTTCACTGGCTTGGGTCAATGAAACAGCTTCTGGGTGGTGACTGAATTGGAGGTAGAGGGGAGGTGGGGGTTTAATAAAGGGAGGGTGGGGTTAGGTGACAACGGATGACAATGAACAAGATTTATAGGAAAAAAGCTATGCTCGCAGTCACTCAATGAAAGATCCCATCTCCTCCAGCCCACGATTCCTTCTGAAGGCCACTCTGTGATATGACGTTTTCTACCAAGATGGGAGATACAGTGGTCACACGGCATGGAACATACCGCCTAATGTTTAGGTGTTTTGTAGATATCAGCCCTCAGAAGACCAGGGATCTTAGGAAACCGTTATCATACTCACTGGGCTGTTAAATCATCTGGCAGTGTTCTGGTAAATCTGTGCATCAACATCTAATCTTGGCCACATGCATACATTGGGAAGAACCAGCTTTTTCTTGAGCTTCCAACAACACAGGGTCCTGTGTTCCTATCTAGTTAGGAACTAGGTAGGAACAAAGTTCAAACAGTGTTATTGCCAACATCCATTTGGGCCAGCCCCTTAAATCTGGTTCTCTTCCCAACCTTTGGCTCTCTTCACCCTCAAAATGAACACCTCGCGCTCTCGTCGCTATCTTCCCAGAAGCTGGTGACCGGATGAGTTTTCAGAGAGATGTGGAGGGGGTGTGGGGGACACAGGAAGAGAAGCCAACATCCGTGGAGCCCTACTAGTTTCTAGATGCCGCGCCAGATGATTTTATAGATCTGTGCTATGCAATACAGTAGCCACTAGCCACACGTAACTACTTTCATGTCTAATTTTAATTAATTAAAATTATTTCAAATTGAAAATTTATTTCTTCAGTGGCTCTGGTCACATTTCAGATGCTGAACAGCCATGTGGCCAGTGACTACTGTATTGAATAGTGTAGATATAGGACGTTTCCACCATCACAGAAATTTTCACTGGACATCCCTGTATAGATTCTTTTCCCCTTAATCCTTGCAACAGTTCCTTGAAACGTTTATCAATTAGAATGCGTTGGACTGCCTGTAACAGAAAACCTAGTCTCGAAATGACTTCAAATATAAATAACAATCTTAAAATAAATAATAAACTTATTTCCACTCAGAGACAAGAAGAAGGGTGTTTCTAGGCACACCCCAATGAATCAGTGAGGTTATCAGTACCCAGGGTCCTTCTGTCTCAATGCTTTGCCATTCTCACTACTGTCTTCACATCAAGCCTAATCCCTCATCAGGCTACAAGATGGCAACCAGTGGCCTTTGGGGAAAATGTCCTTCTTTGCTCACACGCACCAAGAGGACGTTAGAATGCCTCTCCTCCAACCTGATTGGACCAGCAGGAACCATGTACCCTTCCCCGGACCAATAGCATATGCCAGGGAGGGACTGCATCATACTGCTCGGGATAAATCAAGATTCCTCTGTGGCGTTAGAGGTGGGGAATCCTGAACAAAATCGGGGTTCTGTCGGAAAGGAGGAGGAAGGGAAATGGATAATGAAAAAAATAACCAATATTAAATTCTACAGTGATTATTGCTATGGCCATTCACAAACAAGGAAACGGAGGCTCAAAGGCATTAAGCGAATCGCTCAAGGTCACAGAACACACATGCAATGGGACTGAGAGGACCAGTCTAGGGTCTGTGCCACTGCCAGCACACCACCTGCCACACAACACTGGATATATTTTGTCATTCAGGAGTACAGTGCCACTCGAGGGGTTATCACCTCACTTTTGATTAGTAGCAGCGTGATGATTAGCTAATAAGGCAGAGCAGTAATGAACTTGCTCTGATCATCTTTCTGTGTTAGCAGCTTCTGGTTATCTGTTGAACAGGACACATTATGCTGCTTGCCTCTCCCAACCTTTCCTTTTATGTTAAATATATGATTTTTATCCTCAGAAGGGGGATTATCTCAGAGCAGAATTGGCAAGGTTAAACACTATCTATAAAACACATTCAGCTGTGCCATGAAATGAATTACATAATATATCAGTCATCTACCTGGCTTTCAAAAACCTGCAAATGCATTTCTGTTCAGTATGGGTGAGTATTTTATATTTTGCCTCCCTTCCCATGAAGGTAAAAATGACCTTGGTTCTTAGGAAGTGAAGATATATTGAACGGGTTAGGATCAACACAGTTCCATTTCATTTAGTCTCCACTAAAATTGTGAGGAGTGAAAATGGAGCTGGAATTTATTTTACTATATATTGCCTCATTTGAACTTTAGTAAGGCATTAGCTTCTAAGGAAAACCCTCCCCCTTCCATAATCTCTTATTGATGGCATGTTAAGGAAATTGCCTTGACTTTATTGATTCTGAGCTATGAGGTACAATGTACCCAGTGGTGTGTTAAGCTGAGAAAAGTATGCAGGGCTGGCTACCACTGCAGAGATGGACCTGGCTGACAGCCGGCACCCATGGCCATTCTCCCCAAAGAGCAGATTAACAGGATGCTGCCTGCGTTGGAGCCTTCCCGCCATGACCTTGCTTTAAAAGAACGAGGCCTGGAAGGAGAGAAACGGAGTATCCAGCTTTCTGGAGGTGGGGGGAGGTGGCAGGAACTCGGTGGCCCTGAAGGTGCCAGGATGCTCCACTTTTGGGAATCTCGGAGTTTTTAACTCTGAAGTGGTCTTGGCAGGGTGAAACGAGTTGCTGGTTTGGAGGGCACCAGCATCCCCTTCCTACGTTTGTTTGAGAAACTACCATGATTGGACCACTTTGGGTGAGGGAGGGGCACGTGGAGAAGAGTCTAGAAGCAGACAGTGAAACAGCTAACATGCTGTGCACTAAGAAGCTCCCAGAAATGTGCGGGGCTGGGAGAGAATCGGGCGAGCAGGCAGAGATGAGAAATGGAGACAGGAAGAGGAAGTTGAGGGGCTGGATGAAGACAGGGTCGTTACGGTCGGGAATATCCAGTGTCATTTTAAGTCGTTTGTAACAAAAAAACCATCTGCCGCTACCAAACTTTGATCAAGTCTGCCCCTCACACAAGTAGTGGTTCGGGGTAGAATAGACGGGAGAGCAGGCCTGGGCCGAGGACGAAGGTCAGCACGGCGCTGAGGGAGGAAGCAGCTCTGGAAGGCAGATCGGGTCGAAACAGATCAGAAGGGACCATCTGCATCCCAGCCCGGAACCTCACAGGTATCTCAGAGCCCAGCCCAGCGATGGACACAGAGAAGACTGCCAAGTGTCCCAGGCCATCCCAGCTGCTGAATGAGCTTGTTCACCTCTGATGGCCCCCAAGCCATAGCTAAAAACCTTCCCATCCTAACAGAAGGGCAGTGTCCCTTCTTTTCTGAATATGATACTAAGTTTACTTTCTTACCAGTGGGGTCAGAGAATAGTCTGGGCAAAAAAAAAAGAAACCTTTTTTCTTTTTGAATTCATAGTAACTGACTTGCATGGCTGTACTCTAGATATTGTGCTAACCAAGGCTTTCCTTTTTCCCCTTCTTAACAAAAGGTGCAGGTAGGTTAGAATGGTGGTGGGAGTGGGAGGCAAAGATCAGGGTCAGGGAGAAGAGGTCATGAGGACAGCAGAAACCCCATCCTACCGGGCAAGTGGTCAACAAACACGTGTGGAATGAATTTCACCCCAAGATGGCACTAGACATTATACAGGTCACGGGCCAATAGCTCAGATGCCTCCAGATGGAAATGAGTGAGGCCGCCAGCGTGATGCGTAATGAGGGGCCGCTGCTCCCCGAAAGGCTAGTGGCCTTTCTAAGAGCACTAGCCTCTTCTCAGCTCCAGACGATTATTGCCAAGCAGGTGTGAGGGTCCCCTGTGGCTGGATCTTCTGCTGTTTTTTCCCCCAAGAAAAGCCAGAAACATGGATTTTCCTATAAAAATACCCATTTGGGAACACCGGAAACCAGTTCAAACCATTTCAAACGCTACACCAGTCAATACAAATGCATCTGCAGGCTGGACCTAACAGGGTCCCCGTGTGAGATGTAGGACAGCGGTTCCCAAACAGGAGTAGGCATCACAGTCGGCCACAGACCTTAGTAAAACAGGTTTTAGTGGGCTCCACCCCCAGAGTCTCTGAGCCAGCGGTGATGGGGTGGAGGCCAGACAGGTGCCTGTCTAACAACTTCCCAGAGATGCTGACACAGCTGGCCCTGGACGACACTTGGAAATCCACTGCGGCTGTTGACCACCGGGATCTCCAGCCTCTTTCTGCCCCGCATCAGACTGCTGACAGCGGTGAAAGGGGTCTGCCCTCTCCTCCAGGGTCTCCTGCGAATAAAGTTCTGTGTGTGCCTGCTCTCTGTTTAAAGCCTGCCTTTGGGGCACGTTTTTAAAATAGAAGCACAAGGCTCTAATTCTGGGGCCCTTTCGTTTTCTGATAATATTTTCCCGGCAAGGTCTGGGCCCCAAGCATCGCGTTGTCTTCGGCGAGTCCCGAACCAGAAGATTCTCTCCTGGAGAATCAGGTGCCCCGGTGCTCAACTGCATTTGATCATGTTAATATTAGAAAAAAAAAAATCCAATATAAATCCCCTTGGTGTCAGGGGTTCTGCAAGGTTGCTCTAATTGCCTGAAGCTTAAAATGCATTTTTAGCCTCTTCTGCCTTCAGAGTCAGTTCTGACAAGGCCAGGGGAGAGGTCTACGCCCTTGGGGTTCTCATTAGGGCTGGAGGGCACACAGTTCTGGTAACTAAGGGGGGTCAGAAGAGGAAGCACATGTTTATTGTTCCAACAGGACTATGCTCACCCAGGATTTCCTCTGTGACTTGCGTCCTTTCAAACGCAGAATTACAGAGCTGGCCAGACCTTCTCCCTTAACACAGGCCCCGACTGTAAAGCAGCAGACTTTCCAATTTCCACACAGAATGGCGCAGAGATTGCTAAAGCCCATGTCTGTAGGGTGGCCCAGAAAGCTAGAGGTACAGGAATCTGGTGGTCCTAAAAGACTCATCGCCAGGACCCCCGGGTGAGCACTCACACATCCCTGCCATGACATTCAGGAACTTAGTCCCAAAAGTCCGCAGGGCTTCCTCTCACCCCAAACGCCTGCCTGCCCTGGCCTTGAAATCTCCCAACACTTCCTCACCGACCAGCTATGAAGCTAGCAGGCAAGTCTTAAGGTAACCCATTCCTACCACTGTCCAGCATCTGGGAGAGGATGTCACAGGGCAAGTGAGCTCCGGCATCCATAAGCAAGATGGTCACAAGGGCAGGACTCCGAGTCTCCGTGGGTTCCACCGGGGAAGATTCCAGCTCGGACATCTCCTCTGGCTGGAGGGGAGCGAGGTTCTGGGCCGGGACCTTCCAGGTGAAATCTAGCCTGGGAAGCTTGCCAAGATCCTGCATTTGGAAGCCTGCCACCGGAGCTTCCCAAATCAGTCATCTCCCACCGTCCTCCAGTGTCTCTGGGCTGGGGTCTTTATCCCCTCTGACGGGGGGTTCTGGGGCTGTGTCTCTGCCATTGTTTACTGCCCTGAGTGCCCCCTGCTGTAGCTCACACCCACCTCCCCCATCTGAAATCAGGAATCCTGGGCTCGGTAGACCCATGAAGCGTCCGGAGCCCCATCTGTAAAATGTGTGTGGGGATAACCGCAGACCAAGTTGGACCGTGGCTTCAAAGTTCTTGGCAACCGTGAGCACCTACGCATCAGGGACTCTCTCTTCATCTGGTTTCGCCCAAGAGCTCTGGTTCCCTTCAGGGTATGCAGCAAAACGGAGGCATGGCCCCCGCCAGCAAGGATGTGCCCAGGGAAGAATTGGAAGGGAGAAAATGTAATTTGGATAAAAGAACCTGGGTAAGGGTTAAAACATACATTTTTGAAGGGAATCAGCTCTGAGTGCGAGAATCAGTTTGGAGGCAACGTCCCCACCCCCAACCTCACCCCCTGTCCCTGCTCCCTTGGGCCTTCTCGGAGCCCACACAGCTTTGCCGGTACGGATTGCCCAAGGGCAGGGCCACAGAGAAGCCCAGCTCCAAAGGCTCCCGCCATGTCCTAGTTACACCGAGGCCTCACTGGAAGGCACCAGCAAAAAGTCAAAGAGAGACTATAAAGAGGCACTGGCAGTGGCCCGAGGGAAAAAGCACACGAGCACACACCCAGATGCCAGTCCTGGCCTTACTCTGACCAGCTACGTGTATTCGGCCAGTGAATTCTCTCTGAGCCTCAGTTTGTTCATCTGTCAAGTTGGGATAAGTCACCCATCACACGCTGTCTTTGTGAGGGCAGCAGGATCTGCCTGCATGAACTTCTGCCTTAGACGAAGTTCCCCAGAGGCAGAGGTAGAGCCTGAGACAGGGATTTGGATACATGTGGTTTATTAGAGGAATGCCTTCAGGAGCCGAGGAACAAGGGAAACAGGATGGGATAGGGGATTTTTACTAAGCAAAGAGGGGGTCCTAGTCTTGGCTTTATCCCATGGGGAGTTCTGGAGCATTAATTGCACCACAGACTCGGCCCCTCCTAGAGGCCATGGGCAATGGGCCTTTGTACCTTCATCAGTCAATCATTGTCCACAGGCTTTCCATAAGTAGAGAGGGAAGAGAAGCATACTCAAGGGTAGCCTTCTGGGAGAGTCAGCTCCCATTCTGCTGAGGGCAATCCTCTGCAGAAGACAGCTGTGAGCTCCTTGGAAACAGTATGGATAGCTGGGGATGGGCACGCGCTTGGTGAAGGAGATTCAGGTAGGGCACCAGCAGCCTCCACCATAGCTACTTTACTTCTTTTTAGTGCTTCCAGCAATAAGCCACCTTGCACAGATGGCTCAGAGGCACACCTGCCTCATCCTGAATTTGGTGCCATCCTGAGCTGCACCACGGCAAGGCTCTAACGGGTGCCCCGTATTCACTGGCTCACAACAGTGCCACGTGTGTACCTGTCCCCCTCTCCTGACCTCACAGGACGACAAACAGGCAGCGGGCAGGGTTGCTCTGCCAGGGACAGTGGTGGCTTCGCATGGAGCAGCCACACCCCTGCCTTCCCACGCTTCCTCTCAAGTGGCTCTTCTCAAAAGGCTGAGACCATGGGACAGAGCCTTGCTTCCCAAAGTGTGGCAGACGGAGCTGCAGCTTGGGCATTGCCTGGGCACTACTTTGGGATGCAGACCCCGGAGCCCTGCCCCAGAGCTGTTGACCTAGAGCCCAGTCTGGCAAGCCCCCCAGGTGACCCCCGTGCACACGGAAACACGAGATCGCTGGGGTAGATGCTTCCCTTCCCTCTCCTCCCACTGCCCCCTCCGCTCGCCTCCGCTGGGATGCTTAGCACCTTTGCTACAATTTTCACACTTGACTTTTTATGTCCAAAAAACCAGTGGGAGGATGAAGTCGACAAGGAATCTGGAGACCTACATACTGGGGGTGGAAACCAGCTTTGTCACTGGCTAGCAAGGTGGCCTTAGGCAAGTCGCTCACCACTCTTGAGCCTTTATTTCTCCCCAGGTAAAAATGGAGAGGATGATGTCGACCACACAAGGCTGTTGCGAGCCAAAGGAGTTAAAGCATCTAATTCTGTCCCAAGCACACAGTAGGCATGACGAGAAGTCCCCCAGGCCTGGCTTAGCGCTTCTCATGTGGTGATATTAAGGAAATTTAATTGAAGCGAACTGAGTTGAAGCAGGCTGGCTTTCAGCCTCCAACGAAACACGATGTCTGCGAGGGGGGTGGGGGTGGGGAGGGTTTCAGAAACTTTGATCTCCCTGCTCGCTTTCGGTTCTCTTGCCCTTGATGGTTTTTACATCGTGCCTTCAGCTGTTGACACGCGGAAGTACGTGTCCCAGCCTTGCAGTACTCAAGAGGATGGATGGAGATTCACGGGGACAGAGAACAGGGCAAGAGGCCAGGTGGCCTTAACATTTGGAGCTCACAGGCCGACCTCCTGACTTCAAAGCAAATGTAGCAAACTGATGGCTACGCCAAATTCAACCCTGGCTTCTCTTTTGTTTGGCCGATAGAGGTTTTAATTTTTCGTTGACTACTTGAAGACGTTTAAAAATCAAAAGAATTTAGGGGAAAAAACTCAGCTGACTTACCGGCTTTTCTTCTAAGACGTCCTGGCATCACTCAACCCCCACTGCCTGGCAACCCCTGGCTGGAGCTGAGAGCAGCTGCTGTTTTTGTCAGGGCCTCCCCTCTGCGACTTTGTCACAGTCCACGCCTTACCCTCTTGTCACCCGTCACCACACATGTTCCCTGTTTGGCCTCAACCCACCTGTCTTTCTGGCCCCTCCTTGACCGACACTTGGAAAAAGCAGAAGACCCCAGGTCATTTGAGGAAGACTTTGGCCTTCTATACTCCATGGAATGAGGCTTTGGAGGAATGGCGTCATCGTTTTAAGCATCAGAGAGGCCCTCACGAACCAACATTTTATGTCTCTCGCTCTCTGAGCACTTAGGGTATGCCAAGCTTTTTGTAGAACTCTCATATTTCACCCTTACGATGGTTCTGTGAGCTGTGTCCCATTTTACGGATGAGAAGAGAAATGTCACGAGAGGTAAATACGTGGCCCCCAATCACACAGAACCAGGACTTAAGTCTGGATCTGGAAGACCCCAGGGTCCCTAAGGTTTTGAACACAGCCTTAGCTTCATATATGTGCCTATACAGGGTTGTAAGAAGATAAAACCCCATGAAATAAGAAAAAAAAAAAAAAAAAAAGAAGAACCAACTAATTCCACCATCAATTATTTATAAGTTTTGAAATCAGTTGAAAAGAAAGGGAAAAATCAATCCGTAACAAGTGTTGGCGGATGCCTACTCTTGCACATGCCCTTTAATGTGCAATCAACTCTCTCTCGAGCACTCTCTTCTTGACATGTATGCTGAGGTAAGAGCAGGCCCCTTCTAGGGCCTTCCGCATCCCTGTCAGCGAGCCAAGAGTTGACTGGGGCCTTGAGCTGCCCGAACCTTCACACGGGAAGCTGCTGGTGACCAGCTTCCCCCCACCTAGTCCTACGGGCCCCCCCTGGTCACCCAAGTCAGATGCCACCTTGTCATTCTCTTGATTGATCCAGAATTCCTCCCCTGACTCCCCCCGCCTAGAATATTCCAGGATTGTGGAGTAACCGCGACCAACTAGGCCCCAAATCGTCTCTTCAGTCATAATCGTATTGCAGTATCACCCTCAGATTGTGGAGCCTCTTAAAGAAACACTTCTCAGCTTTCCATCTGCTGTGGGGTCTTGCTGCTTTCACACCCTGACAGAATGTTAACGGTGGGAAGGTTCTATTTCTGCATTCATATAGACCCATCTCCTCCCACGGGGATTCCTTCTTCAGTACCCCTGACAGAATGATGCTGCAGCCCAGCCTTACACTTTTGGAAATATGAAACACATTACCTCAGGGGGGCATTCTGTTCTCTATTTCAGAGCTCCGAGTTCTATAAGCCCTCTGTAAGCCTCCCTGAAATCCACCTTATCCTTATACCATTCATCCCTCAGCAAACCTGTGTTAGCACAGATTCATTTTGTATGACATAATTTTTTTAAGTCTATGTGTTTATTTTGAGAGCGAGAGAGCATGCCAGCGGAGGAGGGCAGAGGGGGGGAGAGAGAGAATCCCAAGCAAGGTCCACACTGTGAGCACAGAGCTCGATGCAGGACTCAGTCTCACAAACCGTGAGATCATGGGCTGAGCTGAAATCAAGAGTTGGATGCTCAACCGACTGAGGCACCCAGGTGCCCCTGTATAACGTAATTTTACAAGTGACAGAAAGCCCAATAAAATTGACCTACCCTGAAAAAGGCCTTTTAGAAAACAGTTTCATGTGAGGCTCATCCCGGAGTTTAAAAATGCCACAAAGGACCTGGTGGTTCTCCCATTCCAATTTGTCTGCTATGTCATTACCCCATGTGCCCTCAAGCAATCCTGGTAGCTCCTGGGTTATCCTTCGCATTAGCAAAATGGTTGGCGTGGTTCCAGGCCTCTTATCTGATCTTCTAGAAAAACCAGGAGCAACTCTTTTGTTAGCTTTCTCAAAGCCTTAAGACTCACTCCTATTGGCTCAAATTGAGTCATGTATGGATGTTAACTAGATTTATTGTGGTGATCATTTCACAAGGTACACAAATATTGAATCACTATATTATATACCTGAAACTAATATAATGTTGTATGTCATGTCAGTTATACCTGAATAAAAAAAATTTTTTTAATTGAGACATCTACCCATCTCCTGGGCCAATCACAGCAGCCAGAGGGATGACATATGGAGCTGGGGTGGGAAAGGGCTATTGTCTATCCCACCCAAACCAAAAAACCTGAAATGAGGGAGGAGTCAATTCTCTAAAAGAAAGTATGGATGCTGTTAGCAGGAGAGGGGGTAATGGATCTTGGGGAGGAAGCCACAAGTGTCTCCCACAAGCCTCTGCTTTGTGACAGCCACCATGTTGTTTGCTAAGGATAGCCAGTTGAATAAAACCCAATCCCTGCCTAAAGAAGCTAATAGCTTGGTGGGGTCACTCATTATGACTTACAGGGTACTCACCAGGGCTGCATTCTGGAGTGGGGGCCACCTACCCTCCTTTTATGAGGCACCTTCTGGGCATTTGAAGATACCTCGCCCACTTCTTCAAAATCTTCCCTGAGTTAAACAGCCCCGCTTTGGTTGTAAACCCTCTGGCTGGGTGTGCAAGACTCAGATCATGACAGTCCCCTCCTGTTGGTGACGTGAACACAGGGTGCAGAATTGGACCTGAGCTCTGGATATGATGGAACTGCCTTAGCTGGAACCCCCCCACCCCTTGCAGCAGTAGATTCTGAGAATACGACTAGAGCGCATGGAGTTTACTTGGGAGGTGGTCCCAAGAGATATCAGTGGGAATGTAAGGGAGACAGCCAATGCAGAGTGGCCAGTGAGCCAGTTATCTCCTTGGGCAACCAAAAAACCCAACCCTCCCAGGGAATTCTGGAAAACTACACAAGGCATGCTGTCATCAGCCCCTCAACAACAGAGACTGGAAAGCTATCCCCCAACTCCCATTTGTCATTGGGCAAGGCCTCTCCGAGGGTCCTCTTTGAAAGTGTCAAGGTCTTGAAAAACAAGACTGAGAAACTGTCACAGATTGGAGAAAACTAAGGACACGGGACATCTAGATTCTAGATAGTATTCTAGATTAGATCTTGAAGAGAAAAAGAGCCTTCGTGGAAAAGTGGTAAAATTTGAATGAAGTGGAGAGTTTAATGAATAAGATTGTATGGATGCTGATTGGTTTCTTAGATTTGATAAATCTGCCATAGTTATATAGGATGTTAACATCCAGGGAAGTTTCTGTGAACGGTATAGTGGAACTCTTCGCACTCTCTTTGCAGCTTTTCTGTAAGTCTAGACTTATTTCAAAATAAAAACCTTTAAAAACTTTTTCCAGTGCAATAGAGGTCTACAATAGCATTTGTAATGGCTGCCTCACATTTCATTGTATACAAATGCCAAATTTTACTGAATCAATTCCTTGTCCGCCCCCCCCCCCCCGCTCCATTTTTCTGCTTTAACCACATTGAAATAATTCCCTTAAATTCATTTTTATGCCCTTGCCTTAGGATACATTTCAAAAGGTAGAATCTCTGGGTGCATTTTAAATGGCCTTTTCCAGTGTCTGAGGGTTCCGGCACCATTATTTCCAGAACTTCTGTCCAGTGCAGTTCCTTGGACCACACCCTGACACACTGAACTCCGATCTCAAGGAGTATAGGCCTAGGAATCTGCATTTTCACAAACAGCCCAGTGACATTTGAGAAGGTTGGTCTGGTCTTGGCTTGAAAGAAAGAAAGAAAGAACTTACACAGAGTTGTAGGTCCCTCGGTTGGCCCACGCCCTCTACAAGGCCTGAACCGACACCCCATATGTCAACTTAGTTTTTTTGTAGCTAAAGAGGCTACCATTCCAAGGGTGATGACCCCATTCAATCAGTAATTCGTTTTGGGGTGCAGGCTGCAGAATATTCTGGAGGAAACATGGTCTTGCAGCCAGGGAGGTGGAGCTTTGTTCTTTTCTAATCTAAGAGCAGAGCTAAGTGTGAGAACAAGGGAGAAGCTGAACAGCCCTCACCTCAGATTGCCTCTTGCCTCTGCAAACCCAGGAGCTGTGAATGGACATCACCTCCTCCATCTTGCCTTAAAGAGAGGAGAGCAATGTTTCCCTTGCCAGAAAAGCTGTCTTTCTTGCTTTCTAGGGTGACCAATTCATCCTGATTTGCCAGGACGTTTCCAGTTTTCAAATTGAAAGTCCAGCGTCCTGGGAAACCCCTCAGTCCTGACAAACTTGAATGGTTAGTCATCCCAAGTGGCCTAGAGAGAACCCTGACACCTCCCTCCCCAACCATGTGGCCAGAACAAGTTCCAGACTCTGAGGTGTTAGAGGAGGAATCCAAGATGCCCCCTGAGCTCTTGATCTGACTTCTCTTCCATAACACCTCTCTTCCTGCTCCCAGCCCCTTCTTCCACCTGGGAAGCCTGCCTCAGCCCCCACCCCCCCACCCCCAGCTGCCTTCTAGGTACCAGCCAACTCTTATTCAAATATCAGAATTCAATGCCACTATCACCTTCTCCAGGTAACCCTCCTGCCTCTCCATAGGCTGGTTGAGATGACAATACCCCATGTTCCCTGTGTCAGGGCACTCAATCCCTCACCAGGACAGTCAGCTTGACATGAAGGTTACAGACGGGCCCCATGCCCACTTAGCAGCCATGTGACTGTGGGCAAGTAACCTAACCTCCTTAAGCCTTCCTTTCTCCATCTGTAAAATGGGTTTAATAATGCTGCCTGCCTCATCAAGGGAGTATTGAATTAGATTAAGTGAGAAAAAGTTCATATAATTCACCACATAGTAGATGTTCACTCAATATTCTTTGGATGAATGAAGGCATGACTACAAAGTTGAAAAATTCAACTCCGAACCAAAAGCTAGCCATCTAGGTAATGCTTCGTTCTTCTTCTTATCCCATCTACTACCCTATCTCTATATTCGCAACATCCTTTGCCATAGGTATTCTTAATCTTCCTAGTGCTGTGGGGCCCTCTGGCAGCCCTGTCCCATAGACCCCTTCTCAGAATAATGTGTATTTTTTAAATTTAAATTTTAGTTAGTTAACATGCACTGTAATATTGGTTTCCGGAATAGAAATCAGTGATTCATCTCTTACATAAAACACCCAGTGCTCATCACAACAAGGGTCCTCCTTAACGCCCATCACCCATCTAAACCATCCCCACTCTCCTCCCTCCATCAACCCGTAGTTTGTCCTCTGTTGTTAAGAGTCTATTGTGGTTTGTTTCCCTCTCTTCTCTTTTTCCCCCCATTCCCATGTGTTCGACTGCTTTGTTTCTTAAATTCCACATATGAGTGAAATCATGTGGTGTTTGTCTTCTCGGATTGACTTATTTCACATAGCATAAGATATTGTAGCTCCATCCACATCATGGCAAATGGCAAGATTTCATTCTTTTGGACGGTTGAGTAATATTCCGTTGTATATGTAAATACCATATCTTCTTAAACCATTCATGAGTCGATGGATGTTTGGGCTCTCTCCATAGTTAGGCTATTGTTGATAATGCTGCTATAAACATTTAGGTGCATGTGCCCCTTCAAATCTGTATTTTTATGTCCTTTGGCTAAATACTTAATAGTGCAATTGCTGGATCGTAGGATAGTTCTCTTTTTTAACTTTTTGCGAAACATCCGTACATTTCCTCGAATGGGTGCACCACTTTGCATTACCACCAACAGTGCAAGAGGACTGCCCTTTCTCCACATCCTTACTGACACCTATGGTTTCTTGTGTTGTTTATTTTAGCCATTCTGACAGGTGTGAGGTGATCAGAATAATGTTTTTAAGTAAATTCAGTAAAATAATAGAGGGGCGCCAGGGTGACTCAGTCCATTGAGCATCTGACTCTTGGTATTGGCAAAGGTCATAATCTCATGGTTTGTGAGATCTAGCCCTGCGTCTGGCTCTGCACTGGCAGAGCGTGGGATTCTCTCTCTCTCTCTCTCTCTCTCTCTCTCTGCCCCTCCCATGCTCTGTCTCTCTCAAAATAAATAAATAAACTTAAAACATGTTTTTTTTTTAAATAAACAAAATAAAAGAAAATAATAGGTTATAAAGAAATCTAATTATATTGAAATCATTATTTAAATATAAAATATAATTTGCGACGCAGCAATGGATAGCTTCCACATTAACGCATTCAATAAAGACTAGCAGCAGATCTAATAACGACTATTAACTTAATGATATCTTAAGATAACCTCAAAAACACTAATGGGATAGAAAAACATTGATTTTTCTTGGTGACGGTCCTAATACTATACTTCACTGCCTATGTTTATAATTGACAGAAATGCCAAACTTTGCCTAAAGTTAGTAGAAACAAAGATGTGATGGTATAAGCTAGCCAAGTTCCCAGTCCCACTGACTTCTACCCTTGAGCCTTCCAGGGGAGATGTCTGTGGAGCCCAGGTTAAGCGCCCCTGCTGTCCATGCCACCAAAACTTGGGACACAACCCTGACAGCTGCTTCCCTCCAGCCTGGGATACAGTTGGATGTTGGGGGAATGTCCCACGTTCCCCCTGCTCCTAGAACATGGGATTGTTCTCATTCTAGCCTTCGGGTACATTTCTTAATACATTAGGATCATTGCCATCCAGGCATCTCCTGGGCTCAAGGGGGAATGTCCGTGGGGATGGTCTGTCACATGGTCTTTCCATGGCTAGAGTGGCCGCCAGAGGCCACAGCCAATGGTGGCTCTGTGTTCCCAGAAAGATACCTCTGCAAAATTCATGGTGGAGGGATGTAGCCAGTGCCCCATTCTGGTGGGTTCTGCTGTTCCAGGGCCACCAGTCAGAGCAGACTCCTGTGCTGCGGGGCCTAAGGCTCACACAACTCAGGGACCTCTCTTTCGGAAATAACACAAAATTACTAATACATAATTAGGCATAACAACGAACACCTAGAAAAGAAATGACAACAAATTAAAAATATTGAAAAGCTGACAACACAAACATCACAAAATCCAGAGAAACAGCATATTATTTTTATTACATAACTGCTTGACTTCCTTCTAAGCTGTTTTTCCCCTGTGTTTATCTGTCTGCATTCTCTTTGATTGCTTCATGACACGACAACAATTTTATAATATTTTCTACAGAGCCAATAGAAAGATAACTAAGTTTTTTCTCTAGCATGGTTGATCAGTTCTTTTTTAATTATGGACTATAGTTTATGAAGTTTCTTATAGCTTCACAATCCATTACTGTTAAGGTTATAGACATTTGCAAGGTTATTGTCAAACTTGGGGAATCTTCTCCAAGCTGGGAAGTTCCCAGGACGTTTCAGGTTTCCTTATGCAGTGGCTCATCTTTATGCTTTGAGTTGGAGATGCCCATTAAAGAGTCTGTCAACCACACCACCACCACAGCGGCCTACCGGGAGGCTGATGCCCTCACATCTGACCCAAGAACTTGGTGAGGTCTTGGTGAGGTGCTGCAGAGAACTGAGTCCTTCACTTACATATCCTGCAAGCGGGAGGAGTTTCCCCAGACTACATTTCAAATCTTCTTTTTCCTCTGCCTTCCGTGTGGTTCTGGGCCATGTACCATGGTCCGTGTATCACATCATGTGACAGTCTGCAGCCCTGCACCTTTGAGACCCAGTGCCCGGTGAGTCAGCTCTGTGGGTGGTAAGAGAATTCTTGGAAGTCGTTCCCACATGGAATCACCCAGCGTGACTTAAGCTAAACCCCAAGTGACCGTGAACCATGTCCCTCCACACCCAGCTGAATGAGCGACCAACTCATCTGTCCCCGGGCCGGATTCTCAAGTTGCCTTTGGCTGCCTCCGCTGCACCCAACCCCAGGGCAGTGTGACAGAGTGAAAAGAGGTCGGAGTGGAAAGAGGTGTGTTTTGATGGACTGTGGTTAAATTACCTTGCCTTTGCAAATTTTACAAAAACATGTTTTGCTGGAAATACTTTGTGAGGCCCTCCCAGGGCCTGGTAAGGGACCTGCGTACGTAAAACAACCTTAATACACATAAGGCTTACGGTTCTTCAGCTTACAGAGATCAGCTCTGCTTCCAACTGCAGGTAACAGAAAACCCAGGTCAAAGCAGCCCCCCAAACAAGGACTTCCTGATGCATGTACCGGAAGTCAGAAGTGGGCAGTTTGAGGGCTTGAGCCAGCAGTTCCCCAGGGACCCAAGCTCTCTCCGTCTTTCCTCTCTGCCCTCTACAGAGTCAGATTCTTCTTATACCTGCATTCTCTCTGTTATTTAGATGGCTGTCAGAGGCCACTGGCCATCTGCCTCTTCTAAGAATGTTTTTGGAACCTCCAGCCACTCTCCCCTTGAGTCTCACTGGCCCAAAATGGGGTGCCCACTGGCCCTAAGCCAATCACAGGCCAGGCCATTGGAATGACTTTCTGCCCACTTGAGTCTGCCTTGGGGCTGAGGTCAAGGCCCCAACCTCATTGCTGCCTCTCCGTGAGGGTAGAGGAGCCAGTCTGTTGCAGTCCCCCAGGGGTCAGAGGTCAGCCCTGGTCCGCGGTCTACTGGGAACACAGAGTCATTTTCAACATTGTTTCTGTAGAAAGATGCCTTCAGACCTCCAAGCCGTCCATTCATTCTTTCGTTTATTCAATAGGTTTGCAAAGGTGCCCACCGGGACCAGGCCTGGGCTAGAACATGGGGATTTGGAAGGGACTCCCACGCTGTCCTCATCCTCCAGTGCTCGGGCCCGTTGATGAGAAATGGAAGGGAGCAGACAACAAAAACAAACGATGAGATGACCTTAAAGACAGGAGGAGCCAGGACAGCCCTGGAGGCAGGACCTGACGGTCAGGCTCATCCTCAAGGGGGAACGGAAGGGAGGGACTGGTGCAGAGGGAATGACCCAAGGGTGCAGAGGCCCCAGCCAGGGGAGGGGCAGGTGTCTCTCAGCGGCTGGAAAACAGGAAGCCCCGGGCCAGGACCGCCTCGGCTCTGCTGGCAGGCATTGGACGCCTCTGCAGGTCCTCAGGCCGGCTTCCGGCCTGAGCTGCACCCCGAAGGTGGTAATGCAGGCTGCTGAGAGAGAGCGACGTGGTTAAATTCCGGTTTAGAAAAGACTGCTTTTTTAAGTAGGCGTGGAGCAGTGAGGGAGGGATGCCAGCAGCAGTTGAACAGAAATTATTCCAAATCCTGTGTCGCTGGCTCGCATGGCGTTCCCTCTGAAACAGCCCCGGACGCCCACATAGAGCTTTACCAGCGACTCCCGAGAAGGCCCAGAAGGCACCAGAACCAGCTTGTGTCCCAGTTTGGGGCCATTGTCAGTCGTCTCACAGCTGCTTGTGTGTGTGCATGCTCATGTGAGTTCATGCGTGTGCTCATGTGTGTGTGTTCATGCGTATTTGTGTTCGTGTGCGCATTATGTACGTGTGTGTGCATGTGTGTAATATGTGTGTATATATGTGTTTGTGTGTGCTCGTGTATGTGTTGTGTGTTCGTGCATGTTTGTGTGTTTGTGTGCATGTTATATACATCTGTGTACACGTGTGTATATGTGTTTGTGTATATGTGTGTGTTTGTGTGTGTGTTTGCGTGTTCGTGCACACACGTTATATACATCTGTGTACACATGTGTATATGTGTTTGTGTATGTGTGTATGTGTGTTCGTGTATGTGTTTGTGTGTTCACGTGCACATGTTATGTATATGTGTGTATGTGTGTTTGTGTATGTGTGTGTGTTCGTGTATGTGTTTTATGTTTGTGTGCACATGTTATGTATATGTGTGTATATGTGTTTGTGTATATGCGTGTGTTCGTGTATGTGTTTGTGTGTTCGTGTGCACGTTATTTATATGTGTGTATATGTGTGCATGTGTGTGTGTTCATGTATGTGTTTTGTGTTTGTGTGCACATGTTACGTATATGTGTGTATGTGTTTGTGTATATGTGTGTGTGTTCGTGTATGTGTTTGTGTGTTTGTGTGCACGTTATTTATATGTGTATATGTGTATGTGTGTGTTCGTGTGCACATGTTATGTATATGTGTGTATATGTTTGTG
>NW_024412400.1:8685327-8707281 GCF_014898765.1 Herpailurus yagouaroundi
GTGCTCCCAGGTTCAGACTGGAATGGCACATACCTTCCCCACACTCTGGGGAAAGACAAGAGGTCCCCAAGCATCACAGACATATTTGGAGGAAATGGAGACTTAGCAGGATCGGACTTTGGAAGATTAAGAGTAACTTCCAAACAGAAAAACATATTCTTCTCTTCAAGTAATTGCTGGAGTGAAGAATAGGAAGCAGAGGGCACAGGCAATGCCCACGTCACTCTGAGGACCACAAAACAGGATGATGAGGCGATTGCCAAGTTTATTGGGGGAACATATGCAGACAGACCCAGATCAACCTTAGGTAAATAATCAATCAGTAAACATTTACTGAATACTTCACTATACACCGAGATGAATACCATTCCACCAGCGGTTTTCCCACTATGGTTGAATTTAAACAGCATGAATAATGCCATTTTAACCATTTTTACGCATACAGTTCTGTGGCGTTAAATACATTCACACTGTTGTGCAGCCATCACCACCATCCATCTCCAGATACCTTTTCATCCTCCCCAGCTGAAACTCTATCCCCATTAAACATGAATTCCATATATAAGAGGACCTATAATAGTTAAATTCACCAGTTCCTTTAAGTAGATGCCATTTTTTTACATTTCATTTCTTTTTAAAATTTAATTTAATTCAATTTAATTTAATTTTTAATGTTTATTTGAGAGAGAGAGAGAGAGAGACGAAGTGTAAGAAAGGGAGAGGCAGAGAGAGAGGGAGACACAGAATCCGAAGCAGGCTCCAGGCTCTGAGCTGTCAGCACAGAGCCCGACACGGGGCTCGAACTCACAGACCAGGAGATCATGACCTGAGCCGAAGTCGGACGCTTAACTGACTGAGCCACCCAGGCACCCCATCACTTCTTTCACTTCTTTTTTTTTAAGTTTATTTATTTATTTATTTTGAGTGAGAGAGAGAGAGAGAGAGAGAGAGAGGATGATTGGGGGAGGGGCAAGGGGGACAGGGGGGACAGAGGATCCAGAGCGGGCTCTGTGCTGGTCAGCCCAGAGCCCGATGTGAGGCTCAAACCCATGAACCACGAGATCATGACCTGAGCCAAAGTCAAGACGCTTCATCGACTGGCAGCCCACATTTCACTTCTTAAATAATAGGGACATGGGTACAGAATTGACCCTGGGATTCACTGATTCACTCAGGTATTCAATCGAGCTAGCATGCCTAAGTGTGAACCACAGAACAGTTGCCCTCTGTTGCTTGATATGAACTATAGAGAGACAGGAAAAACATAAAAACGCCTCAGTAACTTCTGAGCCGCATTTTTCAGAGGGCTGTGGGAGAGCTGGCAACAAGGAGAAAGGATGTATTTTTGAAAGGATAAAGCCCCCTTATTATAGCATTACACAAAATTCCTGCTGCTACAGTTTCCTTCAGGAAAACTCCAGGCGCGGCCAGTACCGGTGTGTGTAAAACAATGAAGACATTCTGAAGCTCTGTTTTCAAAGCCAAGAACAGGCTTCAGGAGTGCAAGGAAATGTCACCGCAAAAGTCTGGGGAGATGGAAGCACCCTGCAGACCACGGTGATTCAGCTTTTCTCTGCACTGTTGTTCCATGGCACGGCCTGTCTTGCTCTCCCTGAGTGTGGAAGGGGCAGCCTTGCGAGGGGAGAGCCTTTTGCTGGTCACTTCTTCAGCTCCAAGGGCTGCTTGACTCTATGTAACTGACAGCATTAAGAGTCAGGAATGTATATTACACGTTTCCAGTGTGTGTGTGTGTGTGTGTGTGTGCGCGCGCGGGTGAAGCAGAGAAGCCCACGCCCGTCCTCCAGTGTTCTCCCAAGGAAGGTGGAGCTTTGTGGGTTGCCCAGCTTAAGCTTTCTTCACCTCTGCACTGCAACAACTTCCCTGGTCTCGACTCACGAGAGCCTAGTAGCACTGACCCCCGGCCACACGGGTTGTAGTTATGACCACCCAAACTGCCTCCAATCATTGCCAGATGCCCTCTGGGAATAGGTTTGCCAGATTTAGAAAATAAAAAATTAAAAAGATGCCTAGTTACATTTGAATTTCAGATAAGCAAGGAATCAGTGTATTATTATATTTGAGATATACTTATACCAAGAAAATATTCATTTTGGGGGGTAAAATCACCCCCAGTTGAGAACCAGTGATCTAGGGTAACCAAGCATCCCAGTTTGCCCGGAACTATCCTGGTGTTAGTGCTAAAAGTCCAGCATCCCAAGTGTACTGGGACGGTTGGCCATTCTAGAAGATCTATCCTTATTCCTTCATGCTGGGTTTAGCTTTTGGGCCCCCCACCGGCCCCCCACAGCCCTTGGAGGTGCTGGCACTTTCAATGGATGGAGAGGCTTCATTGCAAGATTGATGGATAGGGCCCTCCATGGGAACTACTAAATGGTCCTATTTTTTGCTGAATTGATTTGCAAACACAACCAAAACATTACCAATAATGGCTTGAGTCAGCCTTCAAAGTGGCCTATTGATTTCGAAGGCCTCAGAGTAGATTATTCTTCCCAGAAAAAAACATCCATATCCCAGATATTTCACCTTAAATAATCCAATAACCAGAGCTAATGGGACTTCCCTACCAACAATGAGACTATAAGTATGCTTTGGTCTTCCTATAAATCCTCAAGATGGATTTTTTTTTTTTTGTGGGTTGTTGTTGCCTTAATTCAGAATTGTATTGAACTGGTCTCCCCCTGCATTCTGGGCTGTTACTAGGCAACAGAGGTGGGTTTTTTTTCCTGTCATTTTATATTGGGCAGAACAGCAAAGTGAGGTGGAATGGGGGGTGGGGGTTCCAGAAGCTTCTTCTGTACTAATGCTGCTATTGCTGCCCATGGTGTTAGTCCATCACAGACCCTGTACCCAACTCTTGACATTCTTTTCCCCATAGAACTTGATTCTCGGCAACATGAAAAGGAAATCTATCTTGGGTTTCTTGAGCCCATCAAGTTCCCAGTCACTTAATGGCCACCTTAAGCCTGTATTAGTTGGTAGCATAGGGGGGTAAAAATAAAATGTTCCCCAAGAACTTGGAAGTGAGGCCTTTTCCCAGGAATTGACATGCAGCAGCTGTGACAAGTTTGATAAATGTGCTGCTGAGATGTCTGGGGACACTACTCAACTCCCTTAGGGCATCTGGACCTTATCACAGAGAAATGCTAGAGCCTGCCCACACCTGCTCTGTGTGCCACTGTGCACAGCTCTTTCCACTGGTAGCTTGAAATCAGCCTTGGTGGGTATATTTATACCATGGAGCTTGGCAAATACTATAAATCAAGGTGCTTTTTTTCTCCAGAGAGAAAGCAGTCACTAGCCCACCACTGAGCAGAAGTATAATTAATAGGGAGAGGTCTGGCCAGTTGAGTTTGACCATATCTGGAAAAGGACTGTATAAACAGCCTGGCACTTTGAAACAGGAGCCCTGAGACTTGGCCATTCTCTTATTATAGCTAGACAGAGAGACAAGGCCCAGCCAGCCCTTGCAGACGTGTGACCCCATCCGGGTATCAGGGGTATATTGATCTCTGCTGTCCGTTGATCTGCTTCAGGCTCCCTCAGGGGTCTTCTGAATATAACTTGGCTTCCCAAATTTTGGATTACAATGCTGGTCAGTTCTATTTCTCATTATGCATTAGTAAATCAACATTCCAGGCTTACATAGCCACCTTGGGAGCATGACTCTAGTAGTTACTGGCTCAGGTATTAGAAGGAGTCGCACCCCAGGGTTGAGCCGCAGCTCTGCTACTTTCCAGCAGTGTAATCTGGAGCATGTTGCTGTTCGTGTCCTCACCTTCGTCCTTCTCCCTGATTGAGACCCAGCTCAGCTCTCCCCATCTCCACAAAGCTTTTACCTACTCTAGCATGCACTGATCGTGTCTTTCTCTAAACCATTTATTTTGCTTTATTTCGAATCTTGTCTCCACCAACTAAATTTTATGATGCTTGAAGACAAGGACGGTACTTTATGTGACTCCTTTATTCCCAGGAAGACCTGTCCCTGTGCAGCCCATGTGGCAGGTGCCTGATACAAGCTCGTCGAGAGTTAATTCGTTAATACAGATCCTTGGGGATGTTCCAGGTGGAGCACAAGGTGTGCTTCACACCAACCTATCAAAAGTGTCAAGACCCCTCACTGTCCTCTGTGTGCTCTTCCCTTACTTCTCATCTTAGAGGGTGCTTTTGTCTCAAGGACATGACATCAACTATATCGGTGAGGACGCTTTGGGGGACAAAGAACAGAGGGCTACAACTCACAGTTGGCATCAACAATACACAAGAGAGGCAATGTAACCGGAGGGTGGATACGGTTCGATAGCCAGGTGGAACTGTCCTTGGAGACCTAGGAACTTTCCATTCTACCGCTCACCCATCCTTCGATGCTGGCCTGTCCTATGGATGATGGCAAGATGACACATCAATACCAGGCACTCATGGCAAAATCCACAGGAAGAAGGTACCATCTCTCTCTGAGTCTCCTTCTTAGGACAGCGTCAGCCTTCCTGGCCCTCCCCCCTCCGCACACAGGCTTTCCCTCACGTCTCACTGGCCGGGAGAGGACCACACACCCTTCCCTTAAGCAATCACTGGGCACGAACGACCCCACCACCAAGCATCATTACTGCTCTTCCAGGCTCTGCTGGAGGAATAACTTCTCCCTCTTCTGTAAATCTGATAAAGTAGTACAAAAATTCCTCTAAACGTTTAGGGGAAAGAATGGTAGCGGAGGCGGTCAGTTCCCTGCCAGTATGTTTCGGACTTCATTATTACAGCATGCAACAACCACCTTCAAACCCAAGTGTTTGTATCTCTGAGCTCGAGGCCTCTATCCTGAAGGCTTATGGGAAGGCTGCTCTGTCCTCAAGAGCAGGCCAGAAGTACTAGGGCATCATCATCCCAGACCCCCAGAAGTCCTCGTCCCATGGTTCTCAGGAGCTGGTATATAAAAGCCTCAGCTCCCTCACACCTGGGGTAGGGTTGGAGAGTAGGGGGAGGGTGAGTGGATAACTCTCAGGTGTGCGTTCTACACTGTTTCCCAGATTTCCCCACATGTTTAAGCTCCAGGCGCCCCCTGGCTCACTTCTCCACCTCCCTACCTCGCCAGAGTCCCCTCGCCTCCCAGAAGCCTCATCTTAGGGCCTGCTTCTGGAAGAACATAGGCTACGACTTCCAGTTAAACTTACAGCCCTGTCTCCCCCTTGTAGCCCAGACATGAGGGGAATGAACGGTCTGGAAGAGAGACACCAAGTTTGTGTCCGAAACATCCTCTCTGCCCACCCCACGTGGAAGTGCCCAGTGCTTAGTAGACGCTTCACGTGCACTGGCTCCTTCTCCTTCCTGTCCCCAGAACCACATTCCCAGTCCAAGCAGAACTGGAAGCAGAGCAAGGTGACCTCTCAGGTGTAGTTCAGACTTTGAATTTCCCTTTGATTACCTTATTGTCATGTAATTGAGGGGAGCTGCTCTCTTACAAACGGAGGGGGTGAAGTTCAGAGGTGGGGCAAAGGGACAAGAGAAGACAAAGACCCCCAAATATGATCTACAAAAGGTCCTGGTCTTTCTGAGGGGGTTTCACCCATTGAACCATGCTGCACTCATGGGTGTAGATTACAGAAGGCAAGATTTTTCTATCTTTTTAAGGGAGGGGGTTGTCACTGTGTCCTTAAGAAGTCCCGACACTGTAATTCTACCAAAGAATTGAGTGGTGTTTATCACGGGCTGCAGCTAACCCTGTTTCCTGCATGGTCACCTCTCCCAGGTCATAGCCTTAGCCGGGACAATCCTGACAAGGGCCTCATTCCCTTGTCCTAAACCTTTGGGCCAAGCATGATTCAAAATGTAGAGTGTATTTTAGAAAGGTGGTTTGGTGCACAAACCACATCTTACACAACACCCTCAGGGGGCTTTGGGACATCTCCTGGCCAATGGCATTAATATTTTTGCAGCAGCATGTATATGTATATTCACACCAAGTGAGATCAATAAGGTCTATAAATAGCCTCCCCTTATAGTGCAGGTCAGATATTTCTGGCAAATGAGATAAGTCAGATCAGATTTTGCTGCTATTTAGATTACAACTAACTTTTGGTTTGCAGCACTTTTCTGGATCTTGAGATTGTGGATAAGGGATTAAGAAACAACAGAGGCGTGTTTTCATACCAATATATTACCATTTCAAAAAGTAAGTGAATTCTGGCTCTTATCCTAGGTGAGACCTCACCAGTACCCATTTGTGAGAGCCCAGGAAGGGCTAGAGAAGGCCCCAGGCCCCCAGTGACCACTTAGGTCATATATCATAGAGTTAAGGAGAAGAAGATCCCCTGTGAAGCTAGAAACTCCTGGAACCCAAGGAGCCAGCCAGCCAGAAGGTGGGCAAGGCAGTCTCCAAAAAGCCGTATTAAGTGTCACATTTTAGGGACAGGTATGGGGACAGCATAAGTCAAGGCTTAGGCTGGCAAGAAGGCAGGAGGATGAGGACCAGACATTCCTGCCAGGACCACACACTGGCATAGGCACTGGAGGCCGGTCAGCTGCCTTGGACTGATAAATAATGGCTGAGCTAGACTCACCTCCAGAAGGATTCAGTGAAAAGGTGCACTCATTGCCTGGACACAGAGACTCTAGTCCTCCCCCATGTGAAAAGATTAGGTCATCAGATGAGTGAGGGAAGGTCAGGCATCAGGGGATGGCAGGGCGGTTTCTTTTCTCTGAACCACTTAGTGGCATATCTGGAAGGTGTGTTTTGTCCATGCTGCAATCTATTATCCATCAATTATTAAAAATCTAAGTGACTGTGGTCTCTAGCAGTCTTCTCTTCCCAGAAGGCTATAATTCAGAAGGAGGACAACTTGAGTTTGATGGTTTCACATCTAGGACTCAAACCTTAGCTCTCAAATCTTTGTTAGGATCCTGAACAGCAGGGCACACGGGGCCAGCCTCTATAACGGAACAGAGATACGGACAAGGTTAACAGGCAGGCGGGGCCACGTCACCTGCCCATCCTCAAACAACCCATTTACGTGGGGGTCAAGAACCTCCGGGCAAAAGGACTGGAACAATGTCAGTAATCAGAGTTCTGACACATAAACAAGGCATGTTTTGTGAACTGAAAGTTAGTCCCTTGAGGACATACCCACAGGGCCTAGAGAAGCACCAGGCATGTACCTTCACAAATAATAACAGCAAACGCACACACAACCTTACAGGGCCAGGCATTATTCCAGGCGTTTTACATAAAGTAGCTCATGTAATCATAACAACATCACGGGGAAGCACAGCTTATGTTTTGGGTCCCACGTCATGGCCCCTCACCTCATCCTTATTTCAATCCAGCTGCGATGGGACCTTCCTCCCTGGACAGGGTCCCCAGACATATGCCCATGGCTTGCTTCTTGACCCCACAGCTGATGCTGCAGAAGCCAACTCAGTCCTCTGAAGGGCAGAGGGCAGGGTAGGCAACCCCTGGGGCCTGGCCCCCACTCCATCATGCAGAGCTGGGAGCTGTGGATAAATGCTCCTGTCCCCTTCCTCCGCGAGGACAATCCTGGGGGTCTCTGCACACTTCTTAGAGGTTCAAGCGCAACTGGGATCCCACTGCAGCAGAAGTGACCTTCCTTCCCTCCGGTGCTGGTATGTCCTTCCTTCCCTCTCCCTGCCCTCTCACTTCTGCTTCTTGGGGTCACTTTCCAAATATCCAACCTGAACTCAAGTCCTTGTCTCAACTCTGCTTGCCAGAGACCCAAGACATACAGATACTATTATTATATAGATCTTTATATTTTACAGATAACCAGGCACCAATGAATATTTGTTATTGACTAAGTAAATTAATGAATGTGAGGTTAGGGCGGGAGAATGGTTTGGCCCAAATATTAAAAAGGAAATATCACACACACATACACACACACACACACACACACACACACACACACACAAAACCAAATATCAAAAAGGAAGGTGGGGTTGTCAGTGGGGGGCAGCAGAGGGAAGACGTCATACCAGCTGGTTTGTGCCCTCGGGGCTGAGGGTGTCCTCACATTGCTGTGCAGACAGCTGTGCTGATCCCAAGGCAGAAGTGAGTGTGGCTTGTTGGAGCAACTAAACCGGCCTTCTACGGAAATCGGAGGCTCCTGGGCACCAAGTAGCCTTGCCGGACTTGCCCCATCACAGATGCAGCCAAGAGGAGCGCATCCTCTTCTGCCCTCACAGGCACCCCCACGGCTGAGAGTTCCAGTGTCCGTAGGGAGCTGCAGAGATCTGCTCCTGAAGTCATCACCTGGGTGAGAGCCAGGAGTCCCAGAGGGTCTCAGGCTTGATGGACAGTTATGGCAGACTAGAGGGACGTGTAGCAGCAGGTGGCTCAGTCTGGAAGGCGGAGGAAGAGTTGGGAGGACCCCCAGTGCCGCCAAGTGGGGCTGAGGAAGAGGGTCTGCCCACCAGCACCAGATAGAGCTGGAGTTTCTCAGCAAGGCCGGCTGTCCCCCCACAGCAAGCCTAGCCTGGGGCAGAAGATGGTGACAATACAGTGGCCACCAAAAACCTGCTCTGGCTCAGAAGCCCACATAAGCTCTTCTTGGAGACTCCCAGAAGTACCTTGAGATGGGGCTTACAAAAGACGGGAATTCCTATGAACAATTAACGTGGCATAATTTGTCCCTATGAATGGTGAGGCTTAGAGATATCTGGTTACAATGCTCTAATTTAGAGAAATATTTCTAGAGCTCCTCACCCAGCCTCCGTCATGGAAGTGTGACCACGGTTTCTGAAGACAGGACGTCTAAGCTAGAATCTCAGCGCGGCCACCTACTAGCTGTGTGCCTAGGACCTGTCTATATTACATTTGCCTTTTTTGTAAAATGGGTACAATATTAGTAATTGCCAGGGGATCTGTCAGGAGGATTAAATGCGATTCTGTCTTTACAACACATGGAGTAATTGCTCAAAACCCATTAAAGAACATTATTACCACCGGTACCTTGACCCTGCCCACAACTTCCCAATTCTCCACTAAGGCTACTACTGCGAATATTGGTCATTTTATTTGGCCGCCCAAGTATCTGAACCCCATTATATTTGGAGAGCTCCCCACTCTATGAGCCTTCATGGTCTTTGGCGACAACCTGCCATCGTAGATGCTGACGATAACAGAAACTGGCACTCCCAGCATCCTCTGCAGCCAGAGCACAGGCCATCTCCAGGACCCATCAACACTGTGCCCATGTCAGATTTTGACACAGAAGCCGGAAGAAGGACTGGTGGAGTTCTTTCTCTCCCTCTGCTGCAGGTTCAAGTTTTGGGCACAGAGGTGGTAGCAATGTCATCGAGGGTTCAATGGCCACAAGCGTAAAAGTTTCTCCAGACCCCTCTGCCACGTGACTTTGAGTGTTGCTCCAGGCTGCTATCCTCCAGCTCCATCATCTGGCTCTCTACTGATTCTCTAGGTGCCCGGCATCCTTTCCATCATACTCTCTTCTGCCTACATCAGCAGAGGTTGGTTCCCAATGCCTGTAACTCAGAGCAATGACTGGTATGACCACATCGCAATGGAACCAAGCCACAGCCTGGAGCTCACAGGGCCTCTCCCTCTGAAATGCCTCCCAGAGCCACCCTGCAGTCCCATATTTCTAAATCTGAGGCCATGAGGTCCTCATGGCTTCATGCCTGCATTACTGTGATGCCTCCCTCTAGTCCAGGCTCCGTGGTAGCCAAAGCAACACTGGCGGAATACACATCAGATCTGCTACCCCCTCCTTCACTGATAACTCAGTCTTCAAAGCACCAGGGGCATGCAATACATCTATGCTATGTTCTGACGGCTTCTCAGCTGCATCTCCTTTCCTCACCCAGTTTCTGTGGCCAACTCACAAACACCCACTGTACAGACACACCATGTCCCATTACTTGTAGCTCACAAGACATGCCAAGCACTAGGGTCTACTCCTCCTTTGTCCCCTGAGACTTAGTTCAGAGGTCACACCCTCCTCCAAGGAACCACCCCTTCCTCACAGGGATTAGGTTTTAGAGCCCCCTGGGCATGCGTCTATTGTTGAATATTTCTAACTCCTTGATAATGGCCTGTGTCTTTGTAAGCCCACACTGTGATTCCCTGATGACTAGGATGCGTCTTTCATCTCAATTTCCTCAGCAACTAGAGAGGGGTAAGAGTTTGGTCAATGTCTGCTGAATTACTGAAGAAGCAATTGTTGTGCTGATCCCCTTCCTCCCTCAGGTCCCGTCAGTCCTCTGTTTAGACCTCTTTCTGAGTCTTTAGGCTGTTCTGCCGTACCCAGTGGTTACTGGTGAGCACGTCTTGTCCATCTCGGGCATTACAGCCTAGGATCATGTACCCAGTGTTTGTGAATTCGGTCTAATCTGAGTCAACAAAGTGAGGTGAGATCCTGTGTAAGCTCGTGCTTACCACACAGCAGAGTTGTTGAAAGCCTATACAAACCCCTTTAGAGATTCTCCCACTCCTTTTCTTCCCCAGGGTAGGTGGGCCCTATCAGCCCCTACCCACAAAGTCTCCTCAAGTACATGAGCCTGGGACTATCTGACCATCTTCAGAGTAAGAGAGAGTGGGACCAAACCACTGGAATGGCCAAGAGAGGCCAAGTGTATGACGGGCTGGATGGGACAGGTAGAGACAGGTGGCCTTCGACCAGAGACCCAGAGCTTTCGACCCTCTTCCAAACTGCTAGGATCTGGGCTACTCAGCTTTTATTATTTATTATTTATTTATTATTTATTACTTATTTATTATCTATTTATTATTACCTTCTTAGAGACATATCCAGCTTTGCCATCCCAAAGGAAATTAGGTAAAGAAGATACCAAAGAACTCCACATAGCAACCTACAAGTGATATGTGTATAGAAGGGGTGTAGGTATGTGTAGACTCATCTATGTCTGTTCTCCAGGGACTTTGTTTTAAAGGAGCTTAGGACAAAACTACCTACTCCTCTCATTACCCCTCCTCCCCACCCATTGTATCTTGAGTCACCTAGAGTACAGCCTGGGAGGTTCCTGAAACATTGTTCCCAGGCTCCAATTTATTTCACCCCAAAAGCTGTTCTATTTTCTATCCCCTACTGTCTCCCCTTTTCCTTCTAGCCTCTTACGTAGGCAGTGAAGTATGGCCGACTTGGGACCCCCACATCACTTCCCTCAACTTCAACTTATTCATCTGCAAAATGGGACCAATAATACCTATTTTGAAAAGTTGGTAATGAGATAACCATGCTAGTAGTCTAAAAGACATCCCATAAATGTCGGTACTATTCTTTTTTTTTTTTTTTTAATATTTATTTTTGAGAGAGAGAGGGACAGAGTGTGAATGGGGGAGGGCGGGGAGACAGGGAGACACAGAATCCAAAGCAGGCTCCAGGCCCCAAGCTGTCAGCACAGAGCCCGACGCAGGGCTTGAACTCACAAACCGCAAGATCGTGACCTGAGCTGAAGTCGGACGCTTAATCGACTGAGCCACCCAGGTGCCCCGTATTAGTCCTATTCTTGACTCTCACCCTGGCATCCCAGCAGCCTAAGGCTCACAGTATTTCCAGCCACACCTGGCCGTAGCCTGGGAAGAGGCAGCTCTGTACATAAGAGAGGAGGGAGGGAGGAGCCAGTGGACTGGTGAGGATGCCAGGGATGAGAAATAATTGAGCTGTTTCACAGCAGTAGCTGATGCCCCCAGGCGTGGAGGAATGGTCTCTGGGCTACACCTGTCATAAAGCATCAGGAAACATCCAACAGTCAATTCCTTAGTCTCTGAGTGTTTAAATCATGGACACAATCAATACCGAGTTCCGAATGTTGCAGCAGTCCTTCATCCTGAGGTTACTGGGGGACCACAAACAAAACAGGTTGCCAGCTAACTCCTGCAGATGGGCCACGCTATTTACTCCTTGAGTCGTCCAGCTGCATTCTGGGTGTCAAGGGCCAAAACTATGCACCCGCCAGTGACCTCTCCATCTCCATAATGATTTTGCATAGCAGGGTAGCAGAGTCTAACAGAGCCACGTGACTCCATGCACACGCGGAACCGGATTTCCACCTCCTGAGGTCGGACTCCCTAGGAGCAGAACCTGCCAGCTCCCTAGATACGCCCGTACCCTCAATAATGCTGTCCATTTCTAAACTGCTTATTATTCGTGAAGGTTTGGGCATACAACATCTCCTCTAAATCCTACAGAATTATCGCGTGAGGTGGGTAGAACAAGAATGCTTTTCCTCATTTGAAAAAGTAGAGAACAAGTCTTAGAGCCAGTGGCATTCGGCTAGTCACCCTCAGGGCTGCGGCCCCGGCCCCGGGCTCAGTAAGACTCCAAGACCAGGTCTCTCCATTCTCTGGGCTCATAGTCAGTGCTTTAAATTTCCACCACTAGGTCTCTTCCTCTCTTGAACACTTAAATAGCCCTGCTTCTCTAATAACCTGCACATAGAGTTCTCAGAGCATGCAGTCCACTTGCTTACCAGCCCCACCACCCAGACTAAGACCTTATCTTGCTCATCTTTATAGCTCCAGGTACCTAGCATCGTCCTGCTTTCCACATGAACTCCATCACCTACAAGCAATGGTAAATGCAACTGGAGAATGAACCAAAACAGGCCATATGTGGCCTTGAACGCCAAAGGAAACTACACGTAATCCCAGACTGGAGATACAGTAGTTCTTACGGCTGTAGCATAATCCGATTTGCATAACAGAATCAGCATGGGCCTCTGTGGAACACCCCAGGAAGGGGTCTCCCATCACTATTTTAAAATATGACAATACCTTAAGTACGAGAGAGTTTTCACTGAGGAAACCGTATTATTGTAGAGGAGCTTGCAGCAGGGGGAGGGGGCTAGATCCAGAATTCTCTAATTTGAATTCATGACCATCCCTGAATGATCATTCTCCCATCCCCTCCAACCACAGGTAGCCTGCTTTCTGTTTTGCACTCCAGTCATTGCAAGCTACTGACAGTTCCTGAGAAGGCCATGCCTATTCCCACACTTTTGTCCACGCTGTGTTCTCTGCCTGCAATGCCTTCCATTCTCGTCTCCTTGGGAAATCCCTGTCCGGTGTCTTAGAGCAAATTCTAGGTCTCTTTCTGTCACTCAGTCCCTACCCAACCGCTGATGAGACTGCATCAGTTTTGAGGACATTTCTTGGGACTAAAGGTCAAGCTTTTGGTGTAACCCAGGAAGGCCAAAGTGCTAAGCCTTAGAAGCCCAGAATGACCAGCTGCTTCCTGTCTCCAGACTTTAATTGGAGATTGTTTAGCACAGGGGGGAAAAAAAAGATGAAATAGAGGGTTCTGCAAGTTTCTCCGGAAGTTAGAGTATGAGACAGATACCCAGGTAACTCATGTCTCCTCGGTCCTTATTCCCTCAGGTGGGAGCTGGGCACCTTCTTGAGAGGCAGAGAAAGAGATTGTGCCAAGCCACACTTGCATCAGCCGTGTCAGAGAGCAGCCGGTGCTCTGTATCCTTGCCACCCTTTGTGGTTTGGGGATTTTGTGTGAGGGTTTTGCTTGCTCCTTGGACACCTTATCACTTCTACATCTCCATCCCTGGAGCATGTATGGACTGTTAGCCCTGCAGGAACGTTGGGAACGGCAGCTCTCTCCATTATGTTACACTTCAGTGGTGGTTTAGTGTCTTAGCACCCTCTGTAGGCTGGCACTCTTGCCCAATGTGCCCAATGGGCCACTCCTTCCTTATCTAGCTCTAGAAAACACTCATAGATGGAGCCAGATTACATTCCCATTGGGCTAGCTCTAATTCTCTCCTTTCCTCTGCATCTCAAGAAAGCATACCAGTGCAAGTAACAGTGGGGTTTTCATAGGAATTATATCTGTCCTACTTTTTTAGTAAAGAATTTATAAGCTTCACTTAATAATTACCAGTAGCCACTTTCTTGGCCACACCCCACTGACACCACAGGTTTGCCAATAACCCGCTGTGCGATTCTAAACAATTTCCTTCCCCTAGCACCACACTCAGATCTGGGCAAGTAAGCGGAGCCCCTACTCCAATCCCTGTGTCTCAGAACCCAAATCCCCTCCCCTTGCTTTGGAATATCTTCCTCAAAGCATTCCTACAAACACTTAGGTACTTGGGACCAGCCAGGGACAACACTACTGTTTCAGCAGGGTATCCTGAGCACAGACTGGGAGCCATGCAGGCCCCAATCCCCATTTCTCCCTTTCAGAATGCTCTGACCTATCCCATGGATAGTGGTGACTTAATGCCATGAAGAGCTTCAGGACTCATGCTTATGAGGTGGTCCTAGGGTGACCTGACAAAAAGACTGCCCCTACTGGCTGACGTGGTATTTCTGTTAAGGGATTGCACAAGATTGGGCTGCCAGAATAGTGCTGATAATGCTGATTTGAGGTGACTCTCACTCACATAAAACACAGGATGAGGTCAGGGTTCTGCACTTACAATAGTTCACCATCAACTCTTAGCCCTGGGTCTCACGCAGGCACCTCTGGGTTAGCTTTCACTCAATGGTGTTCTGACCACAGTGCCATCACCAGTCTATAGCTCCTGATGGCAGCAGGGATATTTTAGCCTGTAAACCCTCTGCTGTGGGCATTCAGGGCAGTCACCACCCCCAACCCCCGCAGGCCCCGCTGCCTCTAGAGTTGGCTGCACCCATCTCTTCCAAGAGTTTTCAAGACGATTACTCCACAAAGGCAACGGGCCTGTTGGATCGACCTCCCCTCTTCCCATAAATCAATGTAGTGACATGGTGTCTTTTCAGGTCAATGTTAAGTGATGCTGAACAACAGATGGTTTTGTGCTATTGGCTCCATGCATGGGCCTTAGCCTGTCTTCCAGTATGGAAAGCAGGGGTGTAATCAACATTGGTAGCAATCACAGTTTAGACATGCAGTGATTATAGCCTAAAAAAATTCAGTAGAATATATGGTTGGAAGACACGTTGTTCTACATTTACACTACAAAATTCTAAATAGTACATTTAACATGACCAAAAAATGAAGCATTATTCATATTTTCCAGAATATTCTAGGTAAGACTTGCATTTGTGGTTGTAATGGTCAGCTTTATGTGTCCTCTTGAGTAGCCTATAGACCCACACTATTCAAACAAATACTAATCTAAGTAGATATGATAAACATCTATAAACACTTTACAGATGTTACAGGAAGTGTAAGAAGATTATCCTTGACATCCAAATGGGCCTCATCCAATCAGTTGAAAGGCATTAAAAGCAGAACTGAGGCTTTCCCAAAGAAGAGGAAATCCTGCCTGTGAAGAGCAGTGTTAGCTCATGCCTGAGCCCACCTTCCCAACAGCCTGCCCTATGGATTTCGGACTTGCCTAGCCAGCTCTCACAATTGCATAAGCCAATTCCTTACAATACATGTCGTTAATATATACATATCCTACTGATTCTGTTTCTCTGGCTGACCCTGACTGATACAGTGGTCATCATCCATGAAGCACAGTAACAATCTTGGAGAAAGTCACTGAAGCCATTATTCACAAGTGGCACAGAACATGATACAGCACCATGAGTAATGGTAAGTCCAGCATTAAATAGATGGCATTAGGGAACTGCAGAGGCAAGATCTGTTTTGTTTCAATACCAAGATGTGCCAAGGAGCCATGGCCCTATGAGTGTTGCTATCTTTTTCTCATAGTGGGAGATATGAAATTACCCAGGTGTGTTTCACGGTAAAGAACGTGAAGAGATGGTTGATGGACCTAAAAAGGAAGACACAACGCCTAGAGTCCACAAAGAATATTCGCATGCACTCATAGGACAATAAACAATTCATACATGCCCCTTCTTTACTCATTATTCTAAATCTTCACTGATAAATTACTATGCCTTACATGGGCCCATGAATTTTATAATACGCTTGTTAGAAAGTTATTATTTTCTAATTATAATTTTATTATCATCATCATCATTATTATATCTATTACATTATTTTAAGACTCTAATTCCTTATTATTGTTTCAAATTGTTTATACTGACAGAGACCCTGCAAAAACTATTTTCCCAGCGTTCACACGCTCTAAGAGTGATCACGCCTTCTCCTCCTGCACCTGTTTCCCCATTGGTAATGAGGGATTTGCCTGGTTCTTCTTCAGAGTTCCTTCCAGCTCTAATATTCCGATTCGTTTCCCAAGGAATTCAAAGCACCTTTCATCTAGAGTTAGGACAAATTTCAGCCTTTGGGCTGTGGTGTGGGGTTTTAAATTTGGCTTAAAGAGGGGCGCCTGGGTGGCTCAGTCGGTTAAGCATCTGACATCAGCTCAGGTCATGATCTCTTGGTTCGTGGGTTCGAGCCCTGAATTGGGCTCTGCACTGACAGTTCAGATCCTGGAACCTGCTTCAGGTTCTGTGTCTCCCTCTCTCTCTGCCCACCCCCCCAACTCATAAAAAATTTTTTAAAGCACTAAGGTTGCTTTTAGTTCTCCCACACTGCATTTTCTTTTAACATGTAATAGGAATTAGAAGGGAAAGTACAAATAATAATGTAACACTCATCATATTCCTTCCACTCAATGTGTGTGTGTATGTGTGTGTATGTGTGTGTATGTGTATGTACGTATATACACACATATACACATACACACACACATTCGTATGTCTGCATGTGTGCATGTCACATTTAATTTGTGTAGGTGATATATTTATTCTCCATTTTTTAAAAAAATGAAAAAATCAAATATTGCACAATGCCTTTGACACTTGGAGGGATGTCCGAATTAGCAGCCCTAAAATGGCAGCCCTTGGTCCTGGTTGGTTCACAGTTATGTTTGGTTTGGCCAACAATGTTTTTAAAAATGTGAATGCTGATGTCTTCCGATGGGACATGCGTCCCTTGGTTCCATTATAGCTCTGTCCCCCACCAACTCGCTATTCACCACACTCACTCACATTTACATATCCCACTAGGCCATCAAAGGCATTTGAGTTTGTGAACATCAATTGATTATGCTTACCTGAGAACAGAAATAACAAGAATGTTTCCTGTCCTGTCCCATTTCACTTCCGCTGTTATCTCCCAAGAGATATTACATGTGCAGCTAGGCCACTAAGAAGTCTGTTCTTTCTGCTGTGGATTAATTGCATCCTGATACAACACAGGAAGAACTTGGGCTTGGAATGAACAGGCATGGGCCCGGATTTCAGCTCCACCCTTGGCTTCTTTATCCAGAGCTTTCAATTCTTCATTTGCCTGCCAGAGATTTTGTGGCGTTCAGCAAAAGCATCTGGCACAGAAGCGCACACAGCAGGAGCTCAATAAATGCTAATTCCCTCTCTCATCCTGTTGCAGAGTCAGCATGAAACTCTCTCCAATTGCTTCTCCAGGGACAAGGTCTCTTGGGCCTACCCAAGCCGGGTTGTGGCGTGCAACTCCTCATTAAGAGATGTGAAGAGTCTGGAAATCGAAAAGCTAGAGGAGAGGACAGAGTGGGGCTGCCTGTTTTTTTTTTTTTTTTTTTTTTTTTGCAATTGCACGTGACCGTAGGGAACAGCATCATGAACAGGGCAAATGTGACAGTGGCATAGGTCAACCGCACCTGCCCTTCCCCAAATGCCTAAGGCAGCACAGCTTATGGCAGCTCCTCTTTTTTCTAATCACGGCCAAGATTGCTCAAAAAAAAAAAAAAAATCACATAGGAAAGGAAGCCAAAGGAATGTTGCTCCCTGTCCCTAGAAGCCACATATATCTATTTTTGGTTCCCAGTAAAGCCCAGTACACTGTAATTAGTATAATAACATGCTCTCCTCCATAAAGACAGATGACACAGTTGACCCCGGTCCCCATCTGGGCACAGGACGTGTGCTGTGGGTTGTTTTGTCAGCTGCGGCCTTGGATTATTTGTCAGTACCCTTTCATCTAGTTTGGGCTGGAACCAGGCATTTGCAGGAAGATGGGGTCAACTCAGCCTCTGAGGGAAGAACGGGTAGATGTGGAGTGTGGGGACATTGGGGGTGAGATTAGTATGGAATGTGGCTCCAGGAGTCACTTCTATAAAGATCAACTGGTTCCCAGCCCCTTTGGGAATCAAACCCTTCACCCTGACCTCACCTGAGGCTCAGTGCACTCAGTGCAGGTCCCTTCCCTGACCACTTCTAGTCTTCAGAGTTGACTTGCCCTTGGGGATACCTTCCAATACCCTCCAAAGTCCAGCCTCCTGGTAAGATGTCGAACGTATACTCTTAAGCCAGCCTCCCCGAATACAGCAAAACCCAATTACCCGTAAGTATGCAGCCGTGGAACACTGTACATTGTCTATGGAAAGAAAAGTGAGGACACATGAAGAAGAAACAACGTCAGGTTGGCTCAGGTATAAAGCTTTCTGAATCCTCTGCCTTACAGATAGCACTGTCCAGCTCCCTGCGAATGTCCCTTTTTCCTCTCCCTGCTGTCATTATTGTCTCTCTGGTTCTAGTCGGCTCCTCTCCCAATCTTCCTCCCGCAGATGACCCAAACTTTCTAACATTACATTTACATGTTACAATTCCCTTGGTCCCTGCCTACCCTTGAGTCATTAGTCCATATGCCTCACTGTCATTTTGCTGCCCCTGGGGAAAGTACAAAGAAATCTCTCACCGAGCGTCATTGTCCTTGTTTGTACAATGTGGCCATCTCTTAGGCCCCTTCCAGTCCAGAAATCCTAACCCCAAGAATAGCTTGTTCAACTGTGAGCAACCCGATATAAGCCCATCAACATTGGATATACGTGTGTGTGTGCGTGTGTGTGTGTGTGTGTGGTATATAGACACGTAAAACAGGTATGTATAGATATGTAACAGCCAACTTTTATAAAAGCCATCACAGCCTACAACTATAAAGACCTTAGTCATGCAGATTGTAGCATTCAATCTTTATAATAAACTTAATATAGGCAGGGTAGGTAGGTGTTGCTGCTCGCATCCAGATTTGCTGACTCTGGAGCAGTACTATCTCTGTGACCCCTCACTGCATTCCTGGTAAGCGGAGGGGCTGAGAATGCTCAGAAAGAACTGGTAAATGGGCCACTCTTGCCCCGAGTTCTCTGAGCCAGGAAAACACTCTGACACTCAGTGGCTGTGTACTGTTTCTTTTTTTTTTTTTAATGTTTATTCATTTTTGAGAGAGAGAGATACAGAGTGTGGAGCAGGGAAGGGGCAGAGAGAGAAGGAGACATAGAATCTGAGGCAGGCTCCAGGCTCTGAGCTGTCAGCACAGAGCCCGGCACGGGGCTCGAACTCATGGACCGTGAGTTCATGACCTGAGCCAAAGTCGGATGCTTAAACGACTGAGACACCCAGGCGCCCCAGTGGCTGTGTACTCTTGATCAAGTTATCTAACTTCTCTGAGCCTCCATTCTACCCTGGAGGGGATTCCTGTATCACAGTATAGCCATGAAGATTAAATGAGGTTGTCCGTGGAAATGCTTAGCATAGATCTGGCCCATGGAAACCAATAAATAATATTATTATTTGGATTAATATTGATATTAACGTGTAAACAATCCCTGAAATGTTTCTTACACATATGTTCAGAGTTGTTTTAATTTTTAAAATCCAGTAGTAATACATCATTCCTAATGAAAAGCATGAATCCAAAGTGAGGTTAGATGAGCAAGTTCCAAGAGGACATTTGAGAAACCTGATGGAAAGAAAGGCTCCACCTCTTGTAAAATTCTGTGGTCTTCCAGACTGTAGTAATGCCCATGATTCATGCATAAACCAACACAGAGCAAATCATGTGTCGATAAACAGAGCTGCCCACAAAGAAGAGCTGACAGGTCTCTTTAAAGGATCACCAATCCCATAAAAGGCCATAAATAAGAACGAACAATAGCAAGAACCTTGGCTTTCAACACAAGACACATTTCCTGCATGGGGCCGGCACTAAACGCTTAAGGATCCAGCTGGAAACAGCATCAGGCAGAAGCAGGGTCTGCAGCCAGGTCAATTTCAGCTACCTTCCATGCTGAGAGACCAGCTCCCTCGCAGTCAGGAAGTTTGGAGTGAATTCTCTTCCACATCCCGGACAACCAGCTGCTCCCAGGCATGGCTCCTAGGGAAAACCTCTCCTGAGCCCTCGAGTGAGCAAAGAATGTGTCCTCTCATGAGGGGGTCGACTAAAAAGTTTCCAAAGTCAAACACAATGGAACCCACCTCTCAAACCAGCCCACAGAAGAGCTTTACTCCACCATGATTGTTTTCTATGTGACTATTGAACATGCATCCTGAAACCTCTGGGAGCCTTCTCTCTGAGACAGCTGGTCCTTCCGAACCGATTCCATCTTTCAGATGTAAATGGGAGTGGAGGTTTAAGCATCTTAGGAAGAAATCCAGGGAGAGACAGAATGGACGCAGGTGATGAGCTCTAGCCCAAGACTTGGGAGTCCTGCGTTCCAGCTCTGTCTCTGGCCTGAGTGATCTCTGTGACCCGTGGCTGGGGGTTCCAAGCAAAGCGGACTCTCCATCTGTAGATGGGCTCAGAGGAAACGCAAGCTTCCAAGGTGGGGAGAGCAAGAGACCCCAAAGCCCTTGATGCAGTACTTATATTCTCACGAATGTTAATACCACATGTACAGCTTGTCTCACTGTTTGGGGTTCCATGTGTGGATAAAAGAGGTTGTCCCTCCATATAAAGTTCCAAGTCTTCTTGAATCCGAGGGGCTACCAGACATCCTGTTTCTCCAGCCTAGCTTTGGTCTTAGGCCAATTCTCTACTCACTTTAAAAAAAAAAAAAAAAAAACTCAGCCCTTGTCACTGAATGCCCTGATGTTCCGCCCTGGGACAGGGAGTAGGATCTGTGGCACCGCCCAGTGGAAGCCATCCACCATCGGACACGTGGGTGAAGTCTGGGAAGACACACGAAGGACATTTAGCATGCCTAGTGCCTCCTGCCCAGATCTCCGACAAGTCTAACTATTTCTGAAGTAGGGCCTTATACTTGGGGTGACCAAATGGGTTATCATCCAAACAAGGACATTTCTGAGAGGAAAGGAGTGCTATTAATAAGTACATCTGGGGGCGCCTGGGTGGCTCAGTCGGTTAAGCGGCCAATTTCGGCTCAGGTCATGATCTCATGGTCCGTGGGTTCAAGCCCCGCGTCAGGCTCTGTGCTGACAGCTCAGAGCCTGGAGCCTGTTTCGGTTTCTGTGTCTCCCTCTCTCTGCCCCTCCCCCGTTCATGCTCTGTCTCTCTCTGTCTCAAAAATAAATAAACGTTAAAAAAAAATTAAAAAGAAAATAAGTACATCTGGACCACAGGAGCGCCTGGGACTGCCCCCAGGTAAACTAGGGTGTGTGATCTCCATACTCAAACATATGTATGAAGGAGCGTCGATAATGATCTTATCATTAGCCCAGGATGTGAGCAGATGGCCCAGTTTGGCCACACACGGGGTCAGTTTGGATTGCCACCTTGACTCAGGGGCACTCCTGGCCTTGAATCGGTGGGAGTCAGAGATGCTAAGTATCCTGCAATGTCCAAAATAGTCCCAGAAAACAAGGAATTTTCTGGCCCCCAATGCCAATTACTACTGAGAGATAGTGACTGATACGGTGGGATACTAATAATCATAAATAATGATATAAAACTTGGGATGGCCAATCTCAAACACCCCCAGGGCCAGTCAGGGATGGAAGGGTACATACCCCTTCCTAAGACATTCAGATTCAGCTCTTTGGAAGATACTTTCAAACCAGACGCTCCCATGGCAACAGGTTGTCATCTCTTACTGAAGGTTTACTGATCGAAAAAGATGCTTATGCTGTATTGAGTGAAAACAAGAGGCCACTAATCAGTGTGATCCCATTTTACATATAGCCATGTATGCATGCATGTACACACAAGCATACATGTATTGTCTCTTTATATGTGTATGCACACATGCAATTGGAGATACACATACATATATGTGTACACATACACATACATATATGTGTACACATACACATACATATAT
>NW_024412400.1:8707291-8749304 GCF_014898765.1 Herpailurus yagouaroundi
TGTACACATACACATACATATATGTGTACACATACACATACATATATCCGTGTACATATGTGTGTGTGGGCACAAAAGTTCTGGAAGACTATGCAATGAGATGGGGTGGCAAAAAGAGATGACCCAAAGCTTAAGTGTTTTCTCCTTTAAAGTTTTCTAGGGCTGGGGCCCCTGGGTGGCTCAGTCAGTCAAGCGTCCAACTCTTGATTTCAGCTCAAGCCGTGATCTCATGGTTCACAGGATTTAGCCCCACATGGGGCTCTGCACTGACAGTGCAGAGCCTGCTTAGGAGTCTCTCTCCCTCTCTCTGCCCCTCTGCCTCTCTCTTTTTTAACTCTCTCTCTCTCAAATTAAAAAAAAAAAAAAAAACCTTAAAAAAATTAAGTTTTCTAGGGTTATGGGGAAGTAGGAAGCTTTTTAGCAGATATTAGCAACTGCTTAAGACAGAGGGCTCCTGGGAAAAGTCTGTGAAAAGAAACAGCAGCTTACAACCATAGGGTCTGGGCCTCTGATTGTCATCACATTTCAAATGAGTCTTGGTAACCCTCAAACAAACCTCTCATGGACATAAATCCACATCCCTGGGCCCAGCCTATGGACCCACAGGAACTGGAACAGGGCTGAGGGGTGGAGGACAGACTGGGAACAGGGGGGCGGGGGGGTGGGGGAAGCAGGAGGGAACTGGCTGCAAATGAGCAAACCATTCCCACTCCCATGTTCTGTGAGGAAAACACGTGCCCTGGCCACCGACGCAATCATTTCTGGGCTCTAAAAACAGGAAGAAATTCACTAAACACTACATCCCTAGCACAAAGAGCAGAGAAGTTTTGCCAAGAGTACAGCTCTGTCCTGACCAGGGAGTCAGCTAAGTCGTTAAAGGCAGGACCATGATTTCTGAGGCAAATGGGAAACCCCCACCCCTGCCCCCGGGGCCTCCTCTGATGGCTCTGAGATAACCGTAAATTAGACCGATGGCCTGCGACAGAGCACCGGGACTGTCGCCTCATTCATGTGGGGGAAGACTTCTTTTCCAAGCTGTTATGCTAGGCCCCACCCCTGCATGATTCCCTCCACTCTTCCCTCCACTCCTATCCTACGATGCGATAGGCCCCACACATGTACTCATTCATTTCATCCTAACAGTGACCCTAGGAGGCAAGCATTACTGTCCCCCTTTTACTGATGCAGAAACTGAGGCTCCAGCAGTTTAGATCCCACAGCTAGTCAGTACCAGGTTTCAAGTCCAGACTTGTCGGTGCTACAGTCTTTATGTTCTCGTGCCTCCCCATCACGGCACACCTCTCGGGAGCAGGTGCAGGAGCTGACATAGGTTTTTTGCGGGTGGTGTAGCCCTTGCTACTGGCTTTCCTTGGGGATAATGTCCAAAGATGCAAAGGGTTCTGAAACTGGACCCTTGCGGACAGGATGTAGACTGACTGATTAATCGGCTGTGCCACGGACCTAGACATCAGCCAGAAATCTTCCCCTATAACTCCTAGGAAAGTCAAGTGTAAAAAAATAACGGCATTTGTTTGCAGTGAGTGTGGGGAAAGGGACCCACACCGCTTTCTCTGACTCTCAGATCCCCTCCAACTTAGTTAAATAATGTATTATTTATTCCTGCATCACAAACAACCCCAAACTAAGTGGCTAAAACCATACCATTAATCCAGATCACGATACTGCGTCCTGGCAAAGGTTCTGGGCTCTGCTGGTGGGTCCTTCTGTTCTTGGCTTGGTTCCCTCATGCACCTGCAGTCAGGCGCACGTCCGCTGTCAGTTGGCTTTGCTGACATTCTCCATCTTCTCACATTTCTGAGGGATGCCCGGACAGCTGGGCTGACACAGGCGCTCTGCTGCCCTTGGCCTGTCATCATCCAACAGGCTGGCCTGGACTTGCTCACGTGACAGTACAGGTTGTCAAGGCAGAAAAGCCCACAAAGCCTTTGGAGTCCTAAGCTCAGAACCGGAACAGTGTCACTTTTCTGCCACTTTCTATTGGCTAAAGGAAGTCGTAAGGCCAGCTCAGACTTAAGTAGAGAAACTTCACCTCCTGACGGGAAGGCCTGCAAAGTCATATTGCAAAGAGGCCTAGTTAGAGGGAGAGCAATAATTTATCACAACAAAAATATGCCACAACTGGTTTAACATAAGTCCTATTAGTATCAGTTTCATCCTTCCCCAAAATGGTCCTTGCTCTTGCCCCGCCTTCTTCAATTCAGTTTACTCTGAAGAACCCCAACCAGGTAGATGTCGACGCCCATTTTTTACCCCATTTTCTGCACCTTTTATCTAATAGGATCTTCAATTCTTCTAGAAACTTTTGCCTAAGGAGATAGACCCTCTACATACACACCCAACTAATGAGGGTGGAACAGCCCATTGCCTCTTCTTTGGGGGGGCCTAACCTCAGTTGGATCCCAATCCATTTCTCCATACACCCATTCTTCTAAAAAAGTATTTTTTGGGTATCCGTGATATGTCCATCATGTTCTAGCATCTAGCAATATAAGGAAAAAGCTAGAGCCAGTTCTTGCCCTCGTGGTGTTCAGAGTGGGATAAATAGACACAACGAGCTGGGGATTGAGTTAGCTGATCCATGACATATGGTAATCACTCAGGAAATGTTAGGTATTACTCTTTAAATGTTTATTTATTGGTTTTGAGAGAGAAACAGAGAGGAAAGACAGAGAGAGAGCACAAGCAGGGGAGGGGAAGAGGGAGAAAGAGAGAGAGAAGAAAGACAGAGAGAGAGCACAAAGAGGGTAGGGGGTGAGAGAGAGAGAGAGAGAGAGAGAGAGAGAGAGAGAGAATTCCAAGCAGGGTTCACAGTGTTAGCGCAGAGCCCAATGCAGGGTTCAAAGTCACAAGCTGTGAGATCATGACCTGAGCTGAGATCTAGAGTCAGAAACCTAACTCACTGAGCCACCCAGATGCCCCAAATGTTAGGTATTATTAATTCAGGAGGTGTTATAAGGATTACCTGAAATATATAAATACAAGGCTTAGCTCAATGTCTAGGACATGAGAGCTTAGGTAACTGTTTGCTATTGTTAATTAAAGTCACTGATTATCTCCCAAACTACCAAGTCAGTTCGACATTTTTTTCCAGCCTTCATCTTACTGCAATGCGTTGGAAACTTTTGGTCACTCCCCTAATCTTGAGTGTCCTGTTCTCTAGGTATCCATTGACACCGAGGTCCCCACACGGCACGGCCAGGATTTCTGCCCGAGAAGACCCACTTCACAGCCCGTGTGTTTATTAACCCCCATGCTGGGCGCTGATAACACGAACGGCCTCTGCAGGGTGGGGGAGCAAGAGCCAGACCACGGAAGACAGAGACCTATTTGGGGATATTTGGGGGGTGAGGAATGGGACCATAGGACTGTGTCCTCAGAGTGACAAAGTGTGGAAGACATAGAGAGAAGGGAAGTGGGCAGAGCTCTTCCAGCTGTAGCCATCCACGGGGCTATGGAGGGGGTGGAAGCCCAGTCCCTCCAGCAAAACTTAGGCTCACAGGTGCCTGGAGTATTGGGGCATGGCTCCTTCCCTCCCGCCAAAAATGTTGACCTGGCCTCCAGAGTGGTCTTCAAGGGAAACTTTGCTGCTTCCCCCAAGGGCCAGGCAATCCCAGCTCCTTAAAGAGAGTAAGGAGGTGTGTGTGGGCTCTCAGGAAGTGTTCACCCAGTGCACCAATTTATCTTCATTGTGATTCGGCAGTTATTTACTGCATTCCCACGGGGGCAGCACCAGCTGGAGCCAAACTTGGTAATCGTTTCCTGACTTACCCTCAGCAATTGTGTATTACATTCCAGCTGATGCTACGTACACCGATATAAATTGTTCACCAATAAACACGTCTCTTAAGAGCCTTATTTATCTTTGGGAAGCTTCATGAAATAATCATACAGATTCATCATGCCATATTCTGTCCTTAGACTTTATAGGAGATTCCCCATTAACTTTAATGTGGAAGGTTGTTAGGTGTCTGTTTCCCCCTCCCTTGGCATAGATCAAGGTTAGCGCATGGCCAATAAAAGACATATTTTTCAAAAGGCCTACTGGATCATTCCTACCCACCTCCTCAGGGACTGCAAGAGTGCCTTGTCCCAGGATGATTTCTCATGCTTTGCCTTCTTCACAACAGAACAACTTCCCCTGTGCGTTTCTGACTTCAGCCCCCACTTCCCAGTACCCATTGGTCTCCCGCTGGGAAAGTCTTCCCGCCTAAAAATGCCAGCATTCTTTCCTCTCCTTCACTCGGTGTCTCTCTCCTCACTGTTCCCGGTGTAAATCTATTCACACTATTCCCACCAACATCGTGGCCAGCCTTCCGTAGGCGTTCCCAGCAGCTCCTGGATGGCCCTCTGCCCTTGGTCTTCCTCTATTTTACACTCATCTAAAGGTTCTGATTCTTGAGGCTTCATTCATCAGCTGAAATATGTCACTTTCAGCTTTCTGATTTTTCCATTGGTTGATTGGTTTGTTTCGGACTTGGCTCTTACATCAGTTAGGGTAAAGGTTAAGCTGCCATATTGAAAATACCTCCAAGAAACTATGACTTTGAAAAGACTGTGTTCTCGCTCTCTCACATAACAACACTGGGGGAAGTAAGGGGCAGCAGCTCTGCTCTTCATGGGTCACCTCAGAATTTCAGTTTTCTCTATCCTATGACTCCACAGTTCTTGGTTCCATGGTCAAAGCCAAGTCATTAGCACATTTGGCATCCGTGTTTGAGTTTATGAGCTCAAAAGAGGAAAAGTGTCCTCTTTTGTGTGGGGGGGGGGGATCACCTGGAATTGACACTCCCACTCACCTGGCCTTGGCCCCCACTTGGTCCCAGAGATGCATCTAGGTGCTTCATACCCAATGTCAGTTCTGCTACCGTGTGTGCAAAAGGCAGAGAATGGATTTTTGTGGACCTCTAGCACTCTCCCCGCAGCTGTGCTTGGTTGACTGACTTAGGACTGGACTGCGCAAAATCAAGCATAGTTAAAAGGAAATCTTTCCTGAGAATAAAATTTGTGTAGGAGAAAGAAATAAAAACCAAAGAGCTAAGTGGTAGACTGCCACCATGCCTGAAATCTTCCTAAACGAAAACATTTTCTGTCAAGTTAATATATGAAAAGGCCTTAACAGAAAGAGGTTATCCTTGGCTTCTTTCCCACACACGGCATATCTAAGATCCGGTGGCAAACATTATGGGTTCTTCCTTGACTGTGTATTCAGACTCTAACCATTTCTTCACCTCCCCTACCAATCAAAACAACCATCAGCTCTCTCCTGCATTATTTCAATAGTCTGCTAAGGATTAGAATTCTTCCCTCCTTCAGTTCTATGCCCAACACAGCAGCCAGAGTGATCCTTTCAAACATGAATCAGAACATGTCAATTCTTAGCTCAAAGTCTGCCAGTGACATCCATCTCAAATCAGGAGTAAAAGCCAAAATGCTTATAGTAACCTACAAGGCCTACATCTGATCTTATCTCCTACCAGTCTCCCCCTTGTGCCCCATCTCATCACTCACCCCCCTTCTATTCCCCACTCCCTCCAAATCTGCTTCAGTTGCACTGGCCTCCTTGCCGTTTCTAAGACATGCCAACCACACCTGGCCTCAGGAATTTGCACAGGCTGTTCCCTCTGTCTGGAATGCTCTTCCCCCCAAAACCCATATGGCTCCCTCCCTCATCTCCTCCAGGTCAAATGCCACCTTCTCAGCGAGGTCTTCCCCGACTAACCCACACAAAATGGCAACCCCATATCCAGCTGTTGTGCCGATAAAAGTTTAAAAACCAGCTGCCCCTGGATGGTAGCATTTTATGTGTGTGATGTAAATACTTCCATGAGCAATTTCCAGCTGCAAACATGAGGTCACTGGACCCAGGCTGGGAGGCATACCCAGAGCTGGTGCAAGATGGCTGGAGGACACCATTGCCCACATTTCCCTAGCATTCCCTATCCCTTTTCCCCACTTGGTTTTTTGTCTCTTCCGCACGATAAATTATTCGTCCAGTCACTTGCTTGTTAATAGCGTGTATGTGCCCCGGTAAAACTTGAGCTCGATGAAAGCCGAGACTCTACCTTCACTGTCACACCTCAACCCTCCAGAATATCTTAGACACTCAGTAACATTTGTGGCAACGAATAAATAAATGAATGGAATGGTGAGTCCCTAATTGAAACAACCGGAGGAGGAGTTGGCCAGATAGAGAACGTACACACCTACAAGAACCTGGAAGACAAGCAAACCTGCCAGGAGCCAGGGGGCAGGCAGGGAGATTCTCCCCGGGTTTAAGGAATCAGCGAAAGCAGGGGCGTCTGGGTGGCACCGCTGGTTAAGCCTCTGACTCTTGATCTCAGCTCAGGTCTTGATCTCAGAGTTGTGAGTTCAAGCCCCGATCCTGAGCTCTGCACTGATCTTGAAGCCTACTTAAAAAAAAAAAAAGACAGTGAAAACAGATTCAGGATTAACTTGGGGGCTAAAGGGATGTGGTAGAACGTTAAGGCCAGCAGGGTAGGACAGATGAGTAGATCTTCCTAGACAAAAGGGTCAGACACAGGGAAGATAGGAAGAACTTAAGAAATGTAATTAAAGCAGACATGGGATACAATGTCTCAGCTATGAAAATTAATACTACAAAGTTTAATGGCAACAGGCAATGTGAGAGGAGTTGAAAAGAAAGTGGTGGCATCATATACAGCTGAAAACATTGCAAATTGGTTCACTCCTTTTGGAGGATAATATGTATTAAGAAGAAGAAGAAATGTCATACCTCTCAATCCAGGAAGCGCATTACTTACATTTTATCCAAAGGAAGAACTTAAGAGAAAAACCCAGCTGTTAATACAAAGATATCCTCACAACAGTCACCATCATAGCCAAAGTCAAAAATGATCTAAATGTTTATTAATTGGGAATGACTAAATAAATGATGGCCCAGGAACTCAGCAGTATATTTGTCATCAAGTTCTATGGAATAATCATGAAATCATATAGCAACACTAATGATGCTTATGACATAATGTTAAGTGAGGCCCGGACTACAAGCGGTACACTATTGGTTGCAAAAACCGGAACTATATTCGCAACATGGCTAAGTCTGAGGGAAAAACGTTGCAAACGCAATGATGTTGGTGGAAAGGGGATTTTGTTTCTTGTTCTAAAATTGGTTTTATGGAATTACTAAAGTTTTAATATTAATAAGCTTTTGATAGAGACTGTTATTATTATGATGATGATGATTATTACAGAGAGAGAGAACATGTGTGTGAGCCACGGAGGGGCAGAGGGAGAGAGACAGAGAGAGAGAGAGTCTTAAAGCAGACTTCACGCCCAGCGCAAAGCCCCATAAGGGGCTCGATCTCATGACCCTGAGATCATGACCTGAGTGGAAATCAAGAGGCAGACTGAGCCACCCAGGCACCCCAATAGACAGTTATTTTTACACAAAAGTGGAGGGCTGAAGTGTGAAGAAAAGGCACCCCTTTCCTTGGTGGCGAGCCCTCTGCCCAGAGTGCCACCCAGCCTGGCCACAGTGAGCACTCCATCTGTCCTACCTACCAGGTCCAGGGCCGAAAATCGCTGTGACACGGGGTTTGAACAGCCTCTTGGGGCTTCCAGCAGTCAGAGCACATTTCCTGCCTATCACCAAGGAGAACAACTTGAGACAAGGAACTTCATGGGGACACTTCCTGCCTCCCAGGCTAAGCAGTGAGCAGCAGCCCCAGGCTCCCTGGCCAGGGAAGACCCAGCCTTCCTTAGTTAACAGCTGAGGAACCTTCTGCCCTGGAGCCTCTTCTGCCCGAGGGGAGCTGGGGGCCTCTAGCAATTATTCAATTAAGTCTCTGAGCCGCCAGTTCCTTGCTCTCAGAGCCACCCGAGTGCAAGAGTCAAAGGGGCATAATTTTGTTTTCCTTTTGCAACTTGTCTTTTTTAATAGCTCACTTTTCCCAACTCCTCCACGCCGCATGATGGGAGCCACATAATCTCGCAGAGACAATCCTTGTCCGGCTCAGATTATCTATTCCCCTGACTCTGGGCAAAGCTACGTTTTAAATCCCCCATAAAAAACAGTTGTCAGCCTTAGCCTGAATCTTCTCCAGGGAAAAATAGTCTTCACCCTCCCGTGACGATGCTCGTTTGAAAGGCAAAGCAGTGTCCCGCAGCTCGGCCATCTGAAAGCACCACTCATCTAACCTCTCCTATGGCACCGTGCGTCTAACCACTCAAATTTCCTTGCTCCTTGTCAACCGAAGCAGAAAGTAGCTGCACATCAGAATTACCAGCAGCAGCAGCATGGCACCCACCGGGCCCTTACCTTGAGCAAGGCACAGCTCTAAACGTCATTCACTTGAATCTTCACGAGTTGATGTCGTAGCTACTGTTATTATCCCCATTGTTAGAGATGAGGAAATGGAGACACAGCAAAGCTAAGTAACTTGTCCAAGGTCACACAGAAAGTGGCAGGACCAGGCTTCGAGCTACTTTGGTTTGGATCCAGGACCCGCCCACCTCCACAGCGTTCCCTGCCTTCCCGTACATATAACACTGACACTAAACAAGAAAGCCCCGGGGTGCCTGGGTGGCTCAGTTGGTTAAGCATCGGGCTCTTGATTTTGGCTCAGGTCATGATCTTAACGGTCTTTGGTTCAAGCCCCGCTTCGCTTCGGGCTCCATGCTGGGTGTGGAACCTGCTTGGGGTTCTCTCTCTCCCTCTCTCTCTCTCTGTCTCTCTCTCTGCCTCTCCCCACCACACACGCTCTCTTTCTCAAAATAAATAAATAAATAAACATTTTTTTTGTTTTTAAACGAGAAGTACAGCATCTGCAACAGAAAGGCTTCCAAAATTCAATTTGCCTTCTAAAATATGTCTGAGTTGCTGGGAATTCACTTAAACCCAACCATAAACTTACACTGATGACCAGCCTCAGGGAAGGCTGGAAAGCTTCCAGCAGCAAAAGCCCAAACGAGCAAGGGTTTTTTTTCAAAAGTAAGCATCGAATCCAGCCCCGTGCTCTGGGAAAGAAAGTGGTGGGTCTCAAAGTAAAAAAGAAGTTTGATTGTAAGCCTTAATCTTCTCTAAAAATAATAATAAAGTCTTAAAAAATTAAAGTCTTAAAATTAAAAAAAAAAAAAGAAGAGAAAAATAAGATAAAATCAGAGAGGGAGGCAAACCATAAGAGACTTAAATACAGAGAACAAACCGAGAGTTGCTGGAGGGGAAATGGGGGGGGGGATGGGCTAAATGGGGGATGGGCATTAATGGGCGTGAAGGAGGGCACTTTTCGGGAGGAGCACTGGGTGTTATATGTTAAGTGATGAATCACTGGGCTCTACTCCTGAAGCCAAGACTGCACTGTATGTTAACTAACTTGAATTTAAATAAAAAAAAGAAGGTTGACAAAAATCCTGGGATACTCCTGGGCCTAGGTAACCCTGCCTTGGGGCACTGTGACAGGACAGAACACAGCGGAGAAGGAATATTCCCCGCCTGCAGGAGAGGTGAGCCCAGACGGTGTGGATGGAGGCAGCAGACCTGTAGGAGGCAGGGAGGCCACCTTCAACCCAGGGCTGGGAACCGGGCGGTGGCCTGGCGGCAACAGATAGGACAGCTGGAACAGGGTCCTTTGGTTCCGCAGGTGGGAGGGGAGTATGAAATGATGGGAGCACAACCTGGATCTCACTGTCACTGTCACGTCATTTATACCCACAAGCCGATAAGGAAGGAAGATGACCCGGTTCTAATCCTAAAAAGCAAAGCTAATCACAAAACTTCCTGTACAAAGCCCTCTGCTTTTTCCCCGACAGCCTACAGGACAGAGCTCTCCTCTTGCACGTGGCGTACAAGACCCTTTGCTGTCTAGCCCACCGCTGCCTCCCTCCACAGCGTTGGCCCCTGGATTGCAACACACCCCCCAGGGCCATGGTGCTCCGTTCTCCCACTGACACCCCATGGCTTGTCCACCTCTGCCCCTGTGCCCTTCTGCGCCCTCCCCAGGAAGCCCGCCTTTCCCTTCCCCTTCCCTACTATTGACTTTACGACACCTGCCGAGCTGCTGCAACCCCACAACTCACCTCTCCTTAGCCCCCTCCTGCCTCCTGCTCCCCAGTTAGTCCTCCTTAACTTTGGGTGCCAAACACACGGTGTTCGGCTTTCTTTAAACACTCACCGCGTGGTATTGTAATTGTCGCCTGCCCTCCCTGTCTCCCTTGCTCTGCCACCGTCAACCAGAAGACAGCCACACCCCCTCACCTTTCTCTCTCCCACCCATTCTTATCTGTTTCCTATGAGGCTCCTGAGCCAAACTCTGCTAATAAATGGAGGGGCTTCTCAAGTCAGTGGGCGCGGCCATCCTGTGTCCAAATCAACAAGAGAAGTCTCTTAGCAGTCTAGATAGCAATAGATTCTTGTTGGAAGACAAGGCCTGGAGGGTTGTGTGCTAAGTGACTCAAGGACGGGGGACCAGGGAAACCAACCTCTGTGATGGTGCCGGAATGCGGTGCACACCCGGTGACTCTCAGTGGAAGCCAGGCTCTCCACGGGCCCTGGCGTCTTGGGTCCCTGCGTGCAAGAGTGGGTATGCACGTGCCATGCCTTCCCCACGAGACCATAACTGTCAGAATTTCCAACTGTTGGTGGGAAAACTCTTTTGTGACATGAAGACCGTTTTTGTTTTGTTTTATCTTGTCTTGTTTCATTCAAAAGACTGGGAGAATCGGAACATACTAACTGGCCAGTTGTCTCCTCTCGCCATGCCCCCATCCTTGCCTGGGTCACTGCCACCCTTCCCCTGTCCCTCCCTCCCAGGCTCCCAGAGCACCTCCCCCTGCTCCTCCTCCCTGTCTGCTGCCAGGATCATTTACTAGGCCGGGTGGTTCAAGCTCCTTGGCCACATGATAAAGGACAGCCTGCGCAGCACGAGCAGTTTCTAGGAGGCAGGTCACTTTACCGAGTCGTCTGTCACTGTGTCACCCAACACACCGCTTTCTGAGCACTTGCTCCCAAAAATGTCTCTGGCTATTCATATTCCTAAAAGGCTCCTCTTGTGGATGGACTTTAGGGTAGAGACGGGATGACCTGGCCTTCTGGCTGAAGAATCCTCTCCGCATTTTAACAGGGTTTGACACTGAAGCCTCAAAAATGGAGATAGGGTTTGGCTTTTTCCACCTGCCCCCCAAGATTGGCCAGTGTCAAATGAATCCATCCCTGGCAATCAGCATTCCGCAGAAGGCCTGCCTCCTTGGCTCCTGGGGAATGTAATAGGATTGCCTGAGGATGAGGGCTGGGGGCCCGCCTGTGGGAAGACTGAGCTCAGGTCTACACTGTCAGGGACCAAGAACCTCCAGCCACTACAACTCAGACTCCAGCACAGCTCAAGGTGCTGCCTTCACAAGTCCCACTTGGGAGAGAGAAAAAGTTGGGGCAGATACAGCGCTTTCCCCCTTCCCTGGTCTGGCTGTAGGACACCATTCACCTCAGGAACCAGCTGCACGCTGGTCCACAGACGGGCATGGTCCAGGGCATCAGAGCACGCCCAGGGCTGCGGGCCTTTGACCGTGGTCCTCAGATCCACTGATACTGAGTCCAGACTATACTACCTTCCCAGGGTTTCTGTAATCACCTGGGCTGTCTGTGGACACCTAGGGTGTGAGCAGACCCTCCAAGATCTGGTCTGCTCCCTGGAGTGGAACACAGAGCCAAGGATGCTTCCCTACCATTACCCACAGCCATGCCCAGCTCCACGCCTGACTCTTTTCTAATTTCTAGAGGTCAGTTGCTCCTGCACAGAATTCCCTGGAATAAAACCTGGCTGTAATCTAGTACTCTGGTGGAGGAAGGGAGTTAGCTCTCTGTTGTACCCCAGGATCCAGCCAGGCATGGAGCTGCGTGCTAAACTGAGCTGCTTCTGGGAGGGCTCCAGAGCCATCTGCCAAGAGCTGTGGCTGGGGAGAGGGGGGTGCCTGGCAGAAGGTGTCAGCAGGGGCAATGAAAAGCAACTGGGTAAGGCGATAGGGAGACAGCCAGGGCACGAGGGAAGCAAGACAGCCCGGGAGATGGCTGGGGTCCTGCTAAGCAAGCCTGGAGTCAGGAGCCGAGCCCCTGGCTCCGAATCCGCTTCTGAGAACAGATAGCATTATCTGGGACAGGGGAAGGGGTAGACGAGGGCAAGGATGATGCTGAGCTCCTCTGTAAGGCCAGGGCACGGGCAGGGTCCCTGAGCTGCTAGAATGAAAGAATGACCAGAGGTGGGGGCTGGGCAGGAGCTTCTTAATTCCCTCTAGCCCAAGGACAGAATTGGCCTGGAAACCTCCTGGGCCTACAGATGATTGACAAAGCCCCCCCACAAAAAAAAAAAAAAAAAAAAAAAAGACAAGGGTTTCACATGGTATCAGCTAGGAGGGGAAAGTCTGCATGGGACAGAGTGACATTCCTTCCTGTGCCCACATAAATCCCCTGAGACCAAACCAGCCATGAGGTGTTTGAGTTCTCAAGGGCGCCTTCATGGGAAGGGACCCTCTTATCCTCAGGAAGAGGGACAGCACCTCAGAGACCCTCCTTAAAAACCTTCTGGCCTTGGGGCGCATGGATGGCTCCGTCGGTTGAGCATCCGACTTCGGCTCAGTCATGATCTCAAGGTCTGTGAGTTCAAGCCCCTCATCGGGCTCTGCACTGACAGCTCGGAGCCTGGAGCCTGCTTCGGGTTCTGTGTCTCCCCCTCTCTCTGCCCGTCCCCTGCTAGAGCTCTGTCTCTCTCTCAAAAAGAAAATTTAAAAAAAAAACATTACAATAAAACACCTTCTGGTTTTTTAAGGGCTAAAATTGCCTGAGACCCTCAGGACTACAGGACAAATAGCACCCCAAGTGTGAAATTATACAGACTGGATTATAAAGGAGAAAGGCTCTCTTGTTTTCAAGGTTGTAGAACTTCTATACCCTGAGGAACTCTGCCTTCCAAAGCATCACTCTGGAAAACCATAAGCATCTTATGCCTTGTGGATGCCATTGCTGGAGGTGTTTTGAGACACCTCCTGCCGTGACCTTCTGAGACCATTTACAAGGCATCAAAGAGAAGCAGTATCATCACCATAAAACCACGCCTTGTTTTTGTCCAAGAATGGTATTACCTAGTATATTAGTCAAGACCTTTAAATGACTAGGATCAGAAATCTAACTCCAACTAGCTTTCTTCTGTGTTTTTTTTCCTACTTTTATAAGCGTTATAGTTTTACATTTCATATTTAAGTTTGTGATCCATTTTTCAGTTAATTTTTGTACAAAGTGTGAGACTTACGTTAAGGGGTGTGTGTGTGTGTGTGTGTGTGTGTTGTTTGTTTGTTGCCTATGGATGTCCAATTTCTCCAACACAATTTGTTGTATTGGCTATCTATCCTCCATAGGATCATTTTTGCACCTCTGTCAAAAATCAGTTAGGCATGTTTGTGTGGGTCCCTTTTGGATTCTCTGTTCTGTTCCACTGATCTTTGTGTCTATCCCTCCGCTATTCCCATGCAGGCTTGATTGGTATAGCTACTTGATAAATCTTGAAATTTGGTAGACTTATTCCTAACACGTTATTCTTCTTTTTTGAAAATTGTTTTAGATAACTTATTTGCCTTTCCATAAAAATTTTAGAATAATCTTATATGCCTAAAAATCTAATCCTCCTGGGATTTTTATTGGAAACATGTTAAAATCATAGATTAATTTGTAGAGAATTGACATAGTTATTGTGTTGAGACTTCCAATCCATGAACCTGGTATGTCTCTCCATTTATTTAGATTCACTTTGATTTATTTCATTAGTGTTTTATAGTTTTCAGCATATAAGTCCTGTACATGTTTTGTTAGATGTACACTTAAGTATTTCACTTTTTTAAATGAGTGATCATAAATGATACTATATTTTTAATTTAAATAGTATACAAAAATATAGCTGTTTTTCCATATGTTCATCTTGTATCCTATTTCATAACTCACTGACTACTTTTAGGACATTTTTGTTGTTGTTGTTCGATTCCTTGGGATTTTCTATATAGATAATTAGGTCATCTGCAAATAGGAGCAGCTTTATTTCTTCCTTATCAATATGTATGCCTTTTATTTCCTTTACTTGTTTTATTGTGCTGACTAGCATTCTAGCACAGTGTTGTTTGAGAGTGGTAAAACAGACATCTTGCCTTGCTTCTGAGCTTAGGGATAAAGCATTCAGACTTTCACCAATAAGTATAAGGTTAGTTGGAGAGTTCTTGTAGATACTCTTTACCAAATTGAGAAGGTTTTTGCATCTGTACACATGAGCTGTATTGGTCTGTATCTCTATAATTGGTCTATAATGTTTTCATGTTGTATCAGGATAATACTAGTTTCATAGAATGAATTGAGAAATGTTTCCTCCTTTTCTATTTTCTGGAAGAAATTTTTGTAGAATTGATTTAAATTCTGAGTAGAATTCTCCAGTGAGACCATCTGGGCCTGGAGATTTCTTTGGGGGAAGTTTTAAAATTAGAAATTCAATTTCCTTAATAGTTAAAAGGCTGTACAAAATTATCTATTTCATATTGAGTGAGGTGTGATCGTTTGTCTTTTTCAACAAGGCAATCCATTTCCCCCAAGTTGTCAAATTTATACGTGGAACATTGCTTACAGTGTTCCCTTATTATCTTTTTGATGCCTTTGGGGTTCGTAGATAGCTCCCCGTTCACTCCTGATATCAGTAATTGGTATCTCTTCTCTTTTTCCTTTTGTCAGTCTTGCTAGAGGTTTATCAACTCTATTGATTTTTTTTCAAAGGCCCATCTCTTTGTTTCATTGATTTTCTCTATTGTTTCTATTTTCAATTTTCATCGATTTCTGCTCTTATCTTTATTATTTCCTTCCCGCTGTTGGCATCGGATTTATTTTGCTCTTCCTTTTCAAGATTCTTACAGTGGGAGCTGTATTATTGACTTGAGACTTTTCCACTTTTCCAGTGTATCTACATAGTGCTACACATTTCCTGTTAGCACTGCTGTAGCTGTGTCCCGCAGTTGTGAAATATTGTATGTTTATTTTCATTCAGTCGAATGTATGATTTTATTTCCCCGGATACTTCCTTTTTAACCCATGGATTATTTTCAAATGTGTTGTTTAGTTTTCAAGTATTTGGAGATCTTTCAGTTGTCTTTCCGTTACCGATTTCTAATTTGATTCCACTGTGGTTAGAGAACACACTATGAAGGACTTCTATCATCTTCAATTTGTTGAGGTTTGTTTTACTGGCCCAGGATATAGTCTATCTTTGTATGTATGCCATGGGTACTTGAAAAGAATGTGTATTCTGTTGTTTGGGTGAAGTGTTCCATAAATGTCTATTAGATTCTCTTGGCTGACTGTGTTATCATCTCTTGATTATCTTTTGTTTGGGTGGTTGGTTGAGATTTGCCTGGTCCTTGGTATTATAAGTGATCTTCTATTGAAACCGGGACATACTCATTTTATAAGTCTGATTCTTATTTAAGCCTTCTGTTACAGCTGGCTTAGGAGAGAGGGGGCCTCGTGACTGGCCTGGGGGAATGAAAGTCCTGGCTGTGTAAATGGCCTTCTCAGACCTCACGCCTATGGGGGCTTGGGGATGCCTTGTTACAGCCTTGGGAGGGTGGAGGTTTAGGCTCCCAACTGGCCATTACCAGCATGCGTAGAGGTGAGCCACACTTTTTTGTGCGGTGTTTGGATGAAGTAGAGCAGTCATTGTCTAAAAGTGTTCTGTCTTGTTAGTCTGCCTCTTTCCTGGTCCTTTGGACCAAAAGAACAGGCTTTTGTTGGAGCTTTTTATTTTTTAAGTTTACTTATTTATTTTGAATGAGAGAGAGAAAGAAAGAGAGAGAGGCAGAGGGGCAGAGAGAGAGGGAAAGAGAGAACCCCAAGCAGGCTCCATGCTGTCATCACAGAGCCTGATGTGGGGCTCAAACCAACGAAACGTGAGATCATGACTTGAGCCGAAATCAAGAGTTGGATGCCTAACCAACTGAGCCACCCAGGGTACCCCTGTTGGAACTTCTTAAATCTTTACCCATTGGTGTTTTGGGACTGCTGGCCTCTTCAGCTCCAAGTTTGGTGTAGAGTTAATGTGTCGTTCCTTTGGTCCTAAAGTTCCCAGCTGCTTTTCTCCAACTTTGAGAATCCTTATGTTTGTTTCACCTATACTGTCCAGAGTTTTTAGTTGAACGTAGAAGTAGATGAAACAGAAGTATGTCCAGTCCATCTCCCCAGAAACAGAATTCTAATGGAATTCTATCTTTTCCTATGCATTTGAAACTTGAGAATTTTCTGTACGCAAAAAAGTTCTGCTTTTTAAAACTTGGCATTACGCTGTAAATATGACTTTCATGGATACGGAATATTCCATCACATTGATATTATGCAATTTCTTAGCCACTTCCTTTTTAACCATCTGAATTGCTTCCAATATTTTATTGTGGCATTACTTTAGCTCTTGTCTTAATGAATGTGTGACTTGTTTCCAAGGGCCATCTAGTGTAAGCACCACTGGAATTAACATTTTTGTGCATACAGGATTATTTCTTTATTTGGGGGTGACTTTTTTGGGATAAATACCTAGAAATGAGGTTACTGAGCTAAAAGAGAAGAATATTAAAAACAATTTTTTTAATGTTTATTTTTGAGAGAGAGAGAGAGAGAGAGAGACAGAATCTGAAGCGAGCTCCAAGCTGAGCTGTCAGCACAGAGCCCAACACGGGGCTTGAACTCATGAACTGCAAGATAATGACCTGAGCCGGAGACAGATGTTTAACTGACTGAGCCACCCAGGTGCCCCATAGAATATTTTTAAAGCACAGCTTAGAATGCATTTATAAGAAACATCTGTAAAGACTTGCCTGTAGTATTTGGGTTCAAAAGGACCCAAGTGTCTTCACTCCCATTTCGGTGTGAGGCTGAGAAGATCATCAGCTTAACTTAAGAAGACAGACGTGACCATCCTGCTCAGGAATCAGTTACTAGTGTTTGTGTCTTAGGTACGTCACCTCCAGGGAATGATCAGCGAATCCTTTACTACCCACCATGATTATTAGCTTCATTAGGATGTATATTTTAACAACAAATTGTTTTAGAGCATTTGCATGCACTATGGTTAAAGTTTTTATAGCAGCCACGAGTCACTACAACATTAGGGCTACATGTATATGGTTCAGATCAGTAGCCACTTGCCATGCATAGCCCCTTAAATGCAAATCAGTTAAAATTAAAAGTTCAACAACAACAAAAAATTCGAGTTCTCATTTGCAGTCACCACTTTTCGGGGCTCAGTAGCCACACGTGGCCCCTGGCTATTATGTTGAACTGTGCGGATTACAGAAATGTCCTGTAATTACAGAAAGTTCTATTAGATCGTGCTGGCTAAGCAATTCTTCAGACCGAGTTGTCACAGAGGACCTTTGTTTCATATTGTCTTTCTCCAAATCAATTCAGATTTAGAATGAAGTATGTCTTCCTACCTACTGAAGGCACCAAGGAGCATCCCACCGGAAGAGGCCGGCAGTAATAATAATCATGAACAGCAGCTAAGGATTTACCACGTCCCAGGCACTCGGCTACACACCGTTACTTCCCCACAACCCCAAGGCGTGAGTCCTATTTTAAACTATTTTAAATAATGAGAAATTCTGGTGAAAAAAAAAAAATGTTCTCCCGTTCATTAAAAGCAATTTGTTGGGAAGAAATGCTTTAATATGCTGCTCAGGGTAGAGGGTGAGACTCCAAGATTGTGCCCAAGGAATAAAAGGGCGCTGATCAAATTACTCTCTGATAATTTGTTTTTCTCCGGGGAAAGCTGGCAGAGGACAGAAAAACGTAGTGCCAGGAGGGGAGAAGCATGAAGAGCACAAGAAGCTCCTAAAACTCTTTGAAAACCCTCCTGTGATGCGGGAAGGACCCTCACAGGCAGGCCCGGGGGCAGCTGTGCAAGGAGAAAGGCGAGGCAGTGTGGTCTGGTGTCTCCCAGAAAGTCAGAAAGACGTCCGCTTAATGCTGGACTTGACCTCTTGCTGGCTAGGAGAGCTTGCTCAAGCCTCAGGGGGCTGGTCTGCAGCGTGAGCCGGTGCCCCCTAAGATGGGCACGTGCTTGAAGCCTGCACTGAAGAGACTCCGGTGCTTTTCCAGGGCCACGTCCCAGGTTACCCCCCGGCTGCACGCCTTTGTGGCCTGACTGAGATGAGCCACCAAGAAGGCCAGCGGGCACACAGCCGTCCCGCACTGACCAGGGGCTTGCCTGTGCTCTTCCAAGAAAGAAAGGGTGGCTTCCCCCAAATCCCAGAGGGCTGGGGCTGGTGGCTCACCAGGGCTGCTGGGAGGGGGGACAGGATGAAGTCAGCCCTTTGGCGGCTCCCAGGACCTTGCTCCCAGCACCCCCCCCCCCCCCCCCCTGCACAGAGGAGATTCTTGGTGCCACCGGGAAGCAGCAAAGTACATCCCTGCAATTCGGGACGCCGCAGAGTGGGAGCCCCAGCACTCCCTGAGATACGGGGCTGTAAACCTGTCACAGTAAATAGTCAGGAATTAATACACCAACTCCCCAACCCTGGCAGTGCAATTTGCCATCTAAATTGTTACCTACCGCAGGACGGTACATAAACAAAAGAGCAAGCTGCGGAGGCTTCTCGGCAGCCCTGGGCTCATGGGGAACTACGTTCTTCCCCAAGGAGAGGGAGGAGAAGTCGTCAAGGAAGGGAGTAGGCATTTCACAAATTCCTGCTGGGAGCCAAGCAGGGGGCTAGGCGCCCAGCAGCACGGCCTTTTATCTTTACAACCGCCCTATGAGAAAGGAATTACCATTCCCCATTCCCGCGGTGCCAACGGTGCCAACGAGGAACGAGGAACGGGAAGGTCAGAATCATTGGCTCAAGGTCACGAAGCTGGTGAGTTAAGGAGCTGCCTTCAGCCTCGGTGGCGGTGGCGGTGGCGGTGCTGGCCCAAGCTGCATTCTGCACCGGATTGGCTCTTCCAACAGCTCCTGGGGGAGGGAGCCAACACAAGGCACGCGTGCAACCAGCCCCCAGAACGTTCCTTTTGCCCTCTCTGTGCACTTCCGCCCCAGGGGCTGTGTCCCTCTGCTGCTAACAGCCGCCCTGGCCTCTCCCTCAGGAGGACTGTCCAAGGGCTCCCGCGGCACTCTACTCACATGAGCAAAACGCTGGTGGTGCCTAGAAGTTTCCAAACGCCCAGGTGGCCCTTAGTTAACGACTGACTGTTTAGGGGCTATGAAAGCCTCGAGTTGGGACAGCCCCGAAGGTGGAATGCACTCCAGAGCATCTGGTGGGACCCTGTGGAGGCTGAGACCCTGCCCCGCTCCCCCATCCCTTCACCATTTCCTTTGGAAGCACCTCCTAAGAGATCAGTTTCCCACGGATCCCTGTCTCAGGGCTTGCTTCCAAGAACCCCCCTAACACCGCGCATTTCCTCACTGAAGGCAGCCAACTTGCGTCTGGGACACAGCTGACTGAATGACTGGTCTCTTGTCCTCTGTTAATAAATTACTGGGAGCCAATGCCTCTCTTCCCACGTCCACCAGAGCGCCTGGCACATAAGTCTTTGCCCTGTTGATGAGTACGGACTGATAAAACGTGTGTGTGTTCGGATGCACAGTGAGTCAAGATTTCAACCCAAATCCCAAAGTGCAGACTTGTAAAGTCTCATTCAAAAAAGCTGTCCACTCTCCCCAAAGAGCTCTCAAGCTGGTTGGTACAAACCAGTCATATTTCTTGTACGACTGGTATTTCTTCGACAAACCAGACGTATTTCTTGTACGATGATTTCTTCAATCATCCACTCCACCCTTCCCACCTTAACTAGAAGAAGATTCCTTCTTTGGGCCTTCTTTACCTTCCTCTCCCGCCACTCCTGGGCCTTGCGCAGAATGAAGAGGCCAGTTCTGCTTTTAACTGAGAGAGCACAGCCCTCTGCTCAGTCCCACCCCTGCTGTGGCACCTGTTGCCGTGGCTCACACAGGGCCGCCGTTGAAAACCGGTCCTGCAAATTGGATGGATGCTGCTGCGCTGAGGTCAGAGCCAAAGGGCCGAGCCACGCAGGCTGCAGGCCCGCTCACCGGTGCTATTCCCACCCACAGCCACGTGACACGAGAGGCAAGCCTCCGAGTGGCCTGCTGGGGCTCCAGGGTTGCGGTCTTCTAGATCTGCCTTCACGTGCTCAGCGGGGTCCACAGGTACAGTCGGAGGATCGTCCAGCTCCTGGCTCTCCTCCCCACCTGGACCCTCCCCTCCCCCCATTCCTCAAACGCACACACGCCAGCTCTAGACTCTGCCGGTGAACCTGGGTCACCAACCCAGACCTCCCTTCCTCCTTGGCAACCTCACCACGGGCTCTCTTGGTGTCCTCTGCTCAGAGTGCCTCGGTCAGGATGACCCAGTGCACCAGGGAGGTCCTGACGTCTCTGAGCGTCAGCAGCTTAGGGGACACCAGTCACTTCCCCTCTGTTCTCCGCTGGCTCAGCTCCAAACCTTCTTACCTGTCCTCCCAGGAGGCCTGTTAGGGGCTGAAGTGTGTCGTCCTCAAAACTCATACGCTGAAATCCTAACCCCCAGTACCTCAGGATGTGACCGTATCTGGAGACGGGGTCTTTAGGGTAAGATGAGGTCACTGAGTGGCCCCTGCCCCAGTATGACTGGCATACTCATGAGACGATTAGAACACAGGCTCGCACAGAGGAAAGACCACGTGAAGACACAGGGGGAAGGCAACCCTCTACGAGCCAAGGGGAGAGGGGCACCTGCGTGGCTTAGTCAGTTAAGCAGCCGGCTCTCGGCTTTGGCTCGGTCATGATCTCATGGTGCCTGAGATCAAGCCCCACGTCAGGCTCTGTGCTGCCTGTGCAGAGCCTGCTTGGGATTCTTTCTCTCTCCCTCTCTCTCTCTGCCTACCCCCCGTCCCCCCACTTTTCTCTAAATTAATTAATCAATCAATTAATTCGAGCCAAGGAGAAAGGCCTAGGAGGAAGGCAACCCTGCTAACACCTTCAGCCCAGACTTTTGGCCTCTAGAACCACGAGGAAATACATTCTACTGTTTAAGCTGCCCAGCCTGTGGTATTTTGCGGCGGCGGTCCTCGCGAAAGAACAGAAAGCTGCTTGCAAACTTCCCCACCATCTTCCCGCCTGCCAACTCCGCCTCCCAAGGGGAATCTGGCAGAGCCAGCCTCGCTCCCCTAGGAGAGCTAGGACAGCGGAGGGAGACCTCTGTATCTGACACTTGTGCGACAAAGAGGAACCCTCCTGGAGTTGACGGTGGCCTCTTGGTGTCTCCCAGCCAGAGAAGGAGCCGGCAGCGTCTTTCACTACTATGTTTCGTCACCATAATCAGAGCTACTCAGCTACCCCCACCAGCAACCCACGCCCCAGCTTGGGTGGAAGAGCTCTTGTTCCTGCCCTGTGCCGTGAAGCAGGCGTCGGTCCTCCCCGGGCCGTAGCTCGGTGACGGCACTGCTGACTTGTCTATGTCACGCTCCAGAATTGGAGAGGGAGGCTACAGAAGGTTATTTTTCGAAAAATGTTAGCTGCCTGGAAGGAAGTCACTGCTCTCACACAAGGAAAAGCAACGTGAATATAATCTCCCTCGCGTGTAGAGCCACCTTGAATGCCTGAGGGACTTCCCCAGAGAGATCCAAAGCCACACCGGACCCCAGAGATGGGAGTCACTGCTAATTTGGGTCCCTGGGTCACAGAGAAATGGAAGGAGGTGGCACAGGAAGAGGGAGGCTGGAATTTTCTTTCCGCTCACAGGGCTGCAGTATACTTTACATTTCCCAAAGGCCATAATTATTTCCCGGAGAAGAAATTCAAATGACCCAGATAGTTAATTCAGTGAGATTGGCCCAAAAAGTATTTACCTCAAAGGCAGTTTTGTCAAAAAGAACATCACAACAGAGGCGGGGTCTGCTCCCGTTGCCTGAAAAATGCAGGCGCCAGGTCCAAGGCTGAAGCCTAATATAATTAGAGAGGGCAGGAGGTTTGGGAGTTTGGGAGGCAGAGAGAGAGAAGGAGGCTTGCAGAGTAGGAGGGAGGGAGGGAGGGAGGGAGGGAGGGAGAGAGAGAGAGCGGGAGAGAGAAAAAGAAGAGGGGATTCTCATGAGCCATCCAATGCAATGACCAGGGTGGGGCTGTCCATGAACCCCTGGATCCCAGGAATTCCCTGTTCATGGAAAAAGGCGGGAGTGCAGGAGAAGCTTATCTTTGGCTACCCCCATCTTCCTTTCCACGCTCATCTCTGACTGGCTAGGACCAGCCTTCCCCTCTTCCAGGGCCCCAGGTTCTCCCCACCCCCATGACAGAGACTCCGCTCCACAATCACCGCCCTCTGCTTCTCCCAATCCAAACACCCACTCGCATAGCACAGGGAGCTCAGCCCCGAGTGGAGAGGGAACTCGCTAGTGGAATGAATCCACACCAACCGCCACTGTGTGCCCAGCACCTTGCCCAAGGCCTTTGACCAGGTGAAGCCATCAATGGACAAATAAGAAAGCATTCTGCAAGAGCATGATGGTGTCAGCGTAAGGTATCTCATTTGCTATACTAAAAGTAAATATCCCTTAAACAGTTACTATGTGCCAGAGACTGTGCTAAACCTTGTGTTATAAATTATTTTACATAATCCATAAAAACAATAAGCACTATCTCTGTTTTGCAGATAAGGAAATTAGGAAGAGAGCCAGGGCTGACTCCAAGCAGCCATGCCCTTGGCCACCATATTACTAAGCCTCTCCGTGTAGGAAAATGTTGTAACAGACTCTCACGGTCCCTCTCTCCACCCTCTTTTCCCTGTCCAAAGAACCACCCCCACGTAGCTACCAGTAGGGTGGCCTTCAACCCCTGACCTCACGATATGTCTCCAAGACAGCCGGAGTTGAGTGATGTGGGGCTAGAAAGGGTGTCCTTACAGAGAGGGACCCCACCATGTGCGTAGCTATGGTATGGTTTGCACTGTCGAGTAGGAGATTTACCCACTTAATAACCCTGACCTTTCCCCGCCCTGCACTCTCCCCAAATCTGACTGGTGAGGTTGAAAGAAGCTACCAGAAGTTCTTTCCTCTTGGGGCTCTGGTTGTCTACAGGAAACTTGCATTCTTCCTTGCTCCCGGTGTGAGGTCAGGCCCCAACACGGGGACAACTGGAATGTGCTGGGAGGTCAGTCTGTCCTACTGGGGGTTCATTATTTTGAGATCCACAGCGGCCACGATGCTCTCTGCCATCGGCCTGGCTAGCGAGGAAGTTGCTACTTCATTGTCAACCCAGGGGTTCCTGCATCTGCCTCAGCGGCTCGGCTGTTCGGGTGAGAAGAGACATACTGTTTATTGGGCCCCTTCGAATCTCAACGTGAGACGTTGCTCCCTACAGAGAATGGGCTGAGCTGAGCGAAGGGTGGGCCTCAAAGAGTTAGACCAGTTTTAGGTGCTTAGCAAGGGTTAGTCACTCTGTCTGGCCAATGAGGTTTCAATGACTCAGGGCAAAATGAAAAAACACATCCTAGTGATCCATCATTTGAGACCTTCTATCTCTATGCGTAGGAAAGTGTGTATAATTGTTTATCCAAATGGGAACCTATGGCAGGTCGGTAGGAGGTAGAGTCTGTTTAAATGACATTTAAAGGAGTCTGCTCCTAGGGACCAACATTTTGGCAAGCCTAAGAATAGATCTGGGTCTGCCAGCATCACCTTTTCCACACAAAACCAGTCCTACCCCTTCTATGGGGACCCTGAGAGTCAGGGACCGCACAGGACAGAAGCTTCACTCTCTGTGTGAACCTGGGCATGTCCGCCACTCAGCCTCAGTTTCCTCCTCTGCAAGGTGGAAACAGCAGGACCACCCTTACCGGGTATTTGCAAGGGCTAATTGATAACAAGCAAACATTTTGTGGATGTTTACGTGCTTCGTGTGAAGGGGTAACACTTACGTGGGACTGAAGATGGGCAGGGTGGGGGGCAAAAAGACTGGTGGGAGTAAGGAAGCGGGGCTTGGAGGAGAGCCCACGGGCAAAACAACAACGGCTCCACAGCCTCCTCCGGATTCCGACAACGTGCCAAGTCACCGGGAGGAGGACCGGCGCCTGCCTGCGGATTTAGTCTGCGCCTTCCCACACATCCCAGCATCAACGCGTGGCTCGGGGGTCAGCAGGGACCCCCCGGTTTCCCGCGTGTCCGCCTGGCTTCTCGGTCAGAACATAAGCTCCTTGTGCCACACAGGACGCCTCTCTGTGCCCTGCAGACCTGGGCACAGGGCTGGTCCGGGGCAGACCCTCGATAAATATTTGCGGATGGTCTGCCAGGAACGAAGCCTGACTTAGGCCAGCCGCCTCACACACCTTCGGCCACCCCTCAGCCTGCGGCCGCCTTCCACACCTTGACACTGCGGAGGGACTGCGACTTCCACCAGCTATGGACGAAAGAAGCTTTTCCTTGGTACTCTGAGGGGAGGAAAAGCCAAAGTGGAGCTCCAGAAAGCTGCAGGGCCGGCCTCAAGAGGCCCCGTAGAAACACCACCCGCTTGGCCTTTCTGGTGACACAGGGAAAGGTCGGGGCAAAGCTGGCTCTCCTTGCTGGTGGGGCACCGTCACCTGGGGTGTTCACAGCAGGGCCCGCAGGAGAAAGAGCGGATGCGAGGGCAGGAAATCCCAGCAGAGCCCTCACACTCTGCAGTGACGCGAGGCCCTGGCCACGCCCGGCCACCCTGCAGCTCCAGCGGGGAAACAGCTTCCTTTTGTGGTCTGACCCTGGCTGGCCGCCAGGGCTTCAACAAGAGCCTTGTGATGTGCACTTTTGAAATGTGTTGGTGGCGCGGAATGGCATGTCTAACTCGTGTTTAATGCCCGTCAGCGTTTACGTCTCTTTCCCACGCCCACGGATGCAGACTGGCTGCGTGAGGGGGCTGTGGTGTCCAGCCATCTCAGTGCCTGGCCGTGTGGCCGGGGCTCTCTCAGGACACGCTTCCTTTTGTCCTCAGCCTGCCCTCCGTCGGGCCAAGGATGTGGCTCCCTTGGCGGAGGACAAAGAGAAGGCCGACAGGAACTGTCCTTAACGTCAGCCGCTGGACGTGCGTTATGTTTTCCGCGAGGTGTTGCGTGTGGCCCCTGGTTTGCAGCTGGGGAAACTGAGGCTCAGAGACGTTAAATCTTTTGCTGAGGGTAACACAGCTAGACCGTGTGCAGCAGACGCGACACCTCACCCTGTCTCCTCCGGGATTCAGAGTCCTCCTTCATACCCCCAGCCCCTCTCCTAGGAGGATCATTCTCCCCAGGATCATTCCTTAAGGACAGGGCAACGGCAGCCACATCCCACATTCCTACTGCCTACACCCACCTCACAGATGACCACCGACAACCAGAAGTTGAGAAGGGCCAAGAGAGGGCCAGGTCAGCTCACTCCAAGCGCATGGCTTGCTCCAAGAACATTCGATTTGATTTGCGTTGTTCATTCCCACAGTATGCCTATCAAAGTTCAGAAGTTGCTGTGCTCATTGTTTTTTCCACGATTTTCTCGTTTCTCTGTTGTTTCTTCATTAAGGCGGCTTCTGCCTGAGAGCGCTTGTAGAGGCACACTTGGGCTCCAGCGAGTTCCTGGGTGGTCTCTGGGAAACCCGGACAAGAATCACGTGCTGCTTTGTACTGTGGAGACACAGCCCTTTACATTCCCACAGCCCACAGGAGCTGGGGAGAAGCTGCTGTCACCACACAGCCCCTGTCCTGAGAGGGCCAACTCGGAAAGTTCCAGACCAGTAGCAAGCCACAGGAGATGGGGAAGGAAAGAAAGACAAGACGGGGGGAGTCACTGAGTGGGTCACCTCTGGGGGCACCTGGGGCTCTCCGGGAAACTGTAGGACATGACTCAGAGTTTGTGCAAAGGAAGGTGGAGTATGTACCCGCCAGCTGCTGGTTTAGGCCCACCCCAGACAAGCCAACACGGGGGCCAGAGTCCTCAGGCAGAGAAAGACACGCATCAGAGGCCGATAGCGGGCACAGGAATGGTGGGCACCACAGGATATGGGCGGGGTGTCCCTCATCGTGGTATGGTGTCAGATACCATGACTGCAAGACAGAACTCGTTCCCTCTCTCCCCTCTTCCTCCTTATGGGCTGTGATTTGGGAGATCCTACCGCAAGGACTCTAGCTCACTTGGTCCATCTGCATGCACACCTTCTCGTGCGTCTCAGGCAGCGAAGGAGGATCTGGGGGTCACTTCCCAGTTTGGCGGAGTCTGATGGGATGCGGACAAGGTCCTGGGGCTTGTCGTCAATCCAAGGCAAACGTTCCAGAGAGGAAAGAGGGCAGACCCAGAGGTCCCTTAATGCACCAGGCACAGAAGCTAAGGCTTCGGTGACCACTTGTCAACCTGGAAGACTGCACTGAAATCTTTCGCAATAATTATAGTATTTGCATGCTCTTCCTGCTAGTTGTCTATTAGAAGCAAAGATGACCATAAAACAAAATCAATCATGGCTCCTCTTAATTTTTTTTTTTTTTTTTTTTTTTTTTTGAGAGAGAGCGCAAGAGAGTGCAAGCAGGGCAAGGGGCAGGTGGAGAGACAGAGAGAATCTTAAGCAGGCCCCACGCTCAGCGAGAAGCTCAACTCAGAGCTTGATCCACAGCCCCAGGATCATGACCGGAGCCAAAATCAAGAGTCTGCCGCTCAGCTGACTGAGCCCCCCGGGCGCCCCAATCTTGGCTCCTCTTGTAAACTCAGAGAAGGGCTGGGCATAGGAAGAACGGATCATTTGCAGCCTGGGGGAGGATGCTGTGTCCCCTTCCTTCTCATTATCCAGCAAGGAACTCACTGCTTCCTTTCCCTTCTGTGGTGGATCCCCCTCCTTTCCTCTGTCTCTGCTTCTCTGCTTCCTCCTGTGGGCTCCTGTCCCCATTTGGCTTCTCTCTCTCTCTCTCTCTCTCTCTCTCTCTCTCATTCCCTCCCTCCTCCTCAGTACCACTGGGTCTCCAAGGTGCTCATCAACTCCTGTCAGACGTCTCTCTTCATTCTCTCTGCACCTCTCCCCTTCTCCCTGGCCTCCCCCAGAGCTCCTTCCCCGTCCTCCGTAGACACTCGCGGGCCCCTCTGGGCAGGTTTGGAGTTTCAGTGACACGGGGCCGCACAGATCACCAGGGATGGGCACAGGGTGTGCGTATCCCCATGGCGTGCTGCCTGTGCAGACGGAGGCTTGACAGCCTCGTCCATTGCCAAGGACTGCTTGCTCCCAGCATCAGCCACCAGCGGCCCTCCATTCACCCGCCTCCTCTTAGCCGCGATCAACATTTCAAAAGCAAACGCACAAGGCCTAGTGTGGGTTCCTATAATTCACCCAAGGGTTGCGCCTGCCTGCCTGCCTGCTTCGAGACAAGCCGCATTCTTCCCTCTGAGTGAGCTATTTTTAAGAAGGCTACCCCCCCCCTCGTTTCCAGTTCCCATTTCAGCCCAAGCGCTGAATTAGATTCTTTCTTCATTTTGTAGGCTCCCCCTCTCTGTTATTATATAAAACCATTTCAGCCCTTAAGGAGTTGGCATCTGACATCTACAGCTTCTGAATCCCCAGAACAGAGAAGGGAAGGAATAAACAGAAGGGAGGGAAAGAAATGTTCTGTTTCTGCTCCAGGAACATGAATCGGCAGAGAGTTAAATAGCAACAAAGTATTTGGTGTTAATCTTTAATATTCTCAGGAACTTCAATCCCAGAGCTGCCATTCTCCAAGTGACTCTGGCGCCTCTCTCAAGATATCACACCTTCTATTATGCTCCAAAAAAAGTACCCACCGGAGGGGAGTTCTTAGTGATTAAACTGGAGGGGAAAAAAAAAAAGAAAAAGAAAAAGAAAGCCAAGGTGCTCGTTGCTATTTACAGGGAAATGACTGAAAAGGATGAGCCATGAATTCCTCTGCCATCGGTCTTGCCTGTTTTAAGCAGACCCTGCCTGAGCTCATCCTGTGATGTGATCTCTACCTTCCTTGTCTCCCGAGTCAGGGAGGGGCGTTTGACAGATATCAAGGGCCTCAGGCGGCATCAGGAAGTGGAGGCGGGGAGAGGTAGGGTGCCCCTGCCCTGGCTGACTGTGCCCTACCTCAGATGAGGTGAGCCAGGACGTCAGCACAAATGACAAGACTCTTCCTGTGTGGCCCTGCTATCCCAATGTAGACTCCCCCAGGCAGAGCCAGGACTCCCGTGGGGGCAGTTTAGCTGGGAGGGGACCCCTGGAAACACTTGTAGGGAAGTCAGAGGTGAGACGGGAGGGCAGATAGCCAGTATGACCGTGATAGCAAGCAAGTGACTATTGGGGGCACCTGGGGCTTAATTCCACCCCCACCCCTACCCCCCCCCCCCCCGCCCGGACAACTCCGGGAGACAGCATAGATCACGCATCTCAGAGTTGCTACACCTGGAGGTGAGGGACCTGGAGTGTTTTGTCTACCTGCTCCTGCCAGTCCTTGGCTGCAGGTTACAGGAAGGAGGGTGTTACTTCTCCGGCACCTTGAGCTCATGCACAGGCTACAGAGGACGCCGCCAGCAAAGAGACACAGGTGCTGATGACTGGAAGGACATCGCAACCGTAAGCTAGACGGCGAGCACCCACGGCAAGTATCAGTGACCCGTATCGTTCAAGTTTGGGGCTGTAGCTTCAAAATAAAGAGTGGGAATTGAAATCTAGCAGATAAACATTGCCTTCAGCCTGCCACACCTCTTCTCATTGGGTGCCTCCTGGGTTTCCAGGCCACGAGTGACACTGGGTTGAGGAATCTTTGCCCCACCATCACAGTCATAAATGTTTCTCCCAGAGGAAACATTTCTCCTCATTTTGCAGGAAAAGTTGCGTGGACGTGAAGTCCCGTCCTAACCCCAGATTGCCTGCAGGACTTTCTGGAGCTGAAGAATTCTTTCTCCTTTCCTCTGGCACCTGTGGATCTAGAGTTGTGTCCAAGCAAAGCGGAGCAGTAAGGAGGAAGGCGATGATGAGTCCCTCCCTCCCTGCCTCCCCATCAGTGCTCCCCTCTCATCAGAGACTCTTCCCAAAGCACATGGCTTTTGTAGAAACACTTACTGTTACATGGTTTATCTGCTGACACCCTCCCTCCCTGCTGGTTCCATGTGAACCAGGCCTGAGCGTCTCTCAGAACCGCCAGCAGCAGGATCTAGGTGACAGATCATCAATAAGCTTTTCTTCAATGAAAGACTAAACGAGTATCCTCATTGAAAATTCTTTGAAGAAGAATACGATCGAGTCTAAACCCCTTCATATAATTAATTATTCAAGGCCCTTTACAATTTTCTACCCCGATTTCTTACCCGGGTTTCATGCCCTGTCATTCCTCTACGTGGGCTATTGACCATTTGGCCAAAAGGTCACCATTCTTCACTCTGTTGCGCTTTGCATGTGCTCTTTCCTCTGCCTGGAATACTCTTCCCCCTTCCTCTTCCTGTTAAAGGGCTGCCCGTAACCCTTAAGGACCCACCTTCAATGTCCCCTCCTCCACGAAGTCCTCTCCAACTCCTCTAAGAGATGGAAGATGATCAAATAGGCAGATGTAGCATGTATTCAGGGCACTAGCAACAGAGACAACCAATAGCTCTTTTTAATCAATTTCAATACTTCTAAAAAGCCAAGTCAGCTAAGTAGACAATATGCAAAATACTCTGATCTGGTTTGGCCTTCCTTCTGTGTTTTATTTTTGGTTTTTGTTTTGTTTTGTTTTGACTAATCAAGCTTGGAGAAAGTTGCCATCAACCTTTTGGAGCTTGGGCCGCTAGAGATCTTAGTATTGCCTCTACTTACAGGCATTAAAATCATTCATTCATTCATTCATTCATTCACTCATTTGGCACACTGCAATGCCTGTGGCCTGGGAGATGCCAGTCACACACTCTGGGAGAAGTAACCAGCACGTTACAAATCGTTCAGACACTGTGAGGCTCCTGACCACTTGCAAGGGTCTGCCCTGGCAAAATAATAATGACAGCAGTAGATTGTAACATAAGCTACATATTCAAGAGTCTACACTCATATAAATAAACATGTGAATAAATAATTAAATGGCAGAGAAGGGACAGCTCTTTCTCACACTAGAATTCTAATTAATAAATGCCCAAGGGGTGATGGAAATGGAAAATCATCATTTAGCAACTACCACGTTGATACTGGCTGTAGGCAAGATTCAAACGCTAATACTAAAATTAGTGGACAACTGTGTGCCTGAGAAACGGGGCATTTGCATAGTCTCAAAGTGTCTCCTTACAAGGAATACTTTAATTACAAAGGGAAGAAGAGCAACTTTGTAGGGGAGACACCTGGCAGACATCATCTTAACTGAGTGATCAAAGTTAATATCACCAATGATAAGACAAGGTGACATCATGTGCCTCCTGATACGATGAACTAAAGAGGGCACAACATCACTTCTGTGCTATTGCTGCCAAAAATGCATAATTTCAATCTAGTCATGAGAAGATACCAGACAAACCCCATTCTACAAAATAACTGGCTAGCATTCTTCAAAAGTGCAACACTCATGAAAGGCAAAGAAAGACTGAGGAAGTATCCCAGATTAGAAGAGGCTTAGGAGACAGGACAGCTAAATATGGGCAGACGGTGCAGGTTCCCAAATTGAAAAAGGGTATTAGCGGGGTGATTGGTAAAATATGAATAAAGCCTATAGATTGGTTAATAGAGCTACATCAGTGTTAATTCCTTGGCTTTGATCACTGTACTAGGTGACGCGAGATGCTAACACTAAGGGAAGCTAAGTGAAAAATAGACAGAATCTCTGTGTACTATTTTGGCAACTTTTTTCTAAGTCTGAAATTATTTCAAAACAATGTCAAAAATATATGGGGAAAAAATCCTGCTCTATTTCCTCACCTCATCTTATCACAGCACCTAGGGGATTGTTTTGGAATATCTGTTTTATTTATTTCCATCCCCACAAGCCTGTAAGCCTCTCCAGGGACTGTCTAATTCATTCCAAGATCCCTGTGGTGCCAGTGCTCCAAGATTTCATATCATTCCCTCCTGCAACACCCACTCCATGTACCACGGGGACCATTGCTTGGAGGTACAAAGGGAACTGTAGAAAAATTCTGGACTTACACGGTGCTGCTTGAATATCACCAGGCCTTTTATGAAGAGAAAAGGCAACGCGTAAATAGTGTGATAGGTAGATTGTTTCTACTCTTCTCCTATCCATGTCCCTTGGTACTGAAACTTTTCAGATCCTATTTCCCGCCCTGAATCATGGTCGGCCTCGTACTTGCTCTGACCAACAGGCAGCAGAAGAGACACTAGGCTAGTTTTGAGCCAAGCCAAAAGAGGCCTCGCATGTTTCTGCTCATTGTCCTGGGACCCTGCCCACTCACCAGGTGAAGAAGCCCAACCTAGCTGCTGGAAGATGACAGGTCCCGTGGTACAGAAACAAGCCAATAGCCAGCCAACCACCAGACATGTGAGTGTAGCAATATTTGAGCAGTGGGCTTGCCAGCTGACCACAGACTCATGAGTGAGCCTAACTCAACCAGAAGAACCACCCAACCTAGCCTCACCCAGATTCCTGACTCACAGCACCGTGAGCTAAACAAATGGCTGTTGTTTCAAACCACCAAGTCTTGGCATTGTTTATTACACAGCACTGGATAACTGATACAGGTAACGGTATATACATGATTTATCTCCACATCCTATATCCCCACAGCTCTAAGTTTGGGGACTGGTAGTATTATCCTCTCTTTGCCTCAGATAGGCAAATGCAAAGACATGGATCCTCGTTTTAAACAAAAGCAAGCCCCAACTGAAATAATGCCAGAGAGATCTCCTCTCCCAAGAAAGCTAATTTGGATGCCTCCCTCCCTCCCCCCCCAAAAAGGAATCCTTGCAAAGGAGTCTTACTGGGTGAGGAAGTAAAGCACAGGCAAGGTCAGCTAGGCAACTTCTCAGTGCACCGGGGGCTGCTGGGGCAAGGGAAGCAGAGGGGCTGGTGGTGGAGGGAGGTGCTTAAATAACCTGGCTCCACAAACTTTGTCCACACCTCTCCCTGAGGGACAACCAGTGTAGTCTCTGGAGGCTTGGGTGGCAGGGTAAAAGCCTCCCTGGGCTGCAGCAGAGAATTGCATCCCAAAGGGCTTTCAGAGAGAAGAGGAGGGGGACACGGGCTGCCAAAGGGCCAGCAAGGGTGAGGCAGGAGGGTATGTCAGGACTGCTGGAAGTAGGCATGGCAGGCTGGGCAGGCACCAGCCATGGGGTCCCCATAACTGGTGGGGACCCCCAGAAGCTGGGAGCGGGTGGGCAAGACTCCCAGGAGATGGGATAAGTAGCTAAAATTCCACATCAAACGCCAGCAGGAGTGCTTTGGTTGAACACCGCACCACCCATCTCATGTGCCTGGGGCCCAGCATGGCAGAGGGCAAGGACAAGGCTGGGGGGAGTGGGTAAGCACAGTGCAAGGCGGGGAGGGGGGAGGTTTGAGTTTCCGGATAGAGTCAGGGTGTGTATCTTCATAGACACGTTGACTGTTGTGTGCTATAACCGTCCTATCAAATGAGAGGCTTGGTCAATGCTTCTGTCAAGATAACTTTCGAGGCCCAAGATAGAGCGTCTCTTGCCTGGGGTGCCATATCAGCAAGCCAAAACTCAGAGACCCCATGTCCCTACAAATGCTCTGCTTGACCAGAAATGCAGTCTGTCCAGTCAGCCGATCCCCAAACGCCAAGCCAACTCTGGACCTTCTCACCCCAAACAAGGTTGACCACGTGGCCTCAGCCCATCAGATATTTTCTATTTTTCTCTTCCTTGTTCTTTATTCTTTATCCTATGCAAGTGTCCTGCCCTCCGCCTCATTTTGCAGTTCTCTGAGACTGTCCACCTCATGAAGTGTTAGATAAAGTTTGCATCCCCTAAATTGTCTTTCTTTAATCATTTTTTAACACTTCAAAGGTCTCCCCTATCCTGGGCACGATGGGAGAAAAGCTGGATATTTACTCTTTCCTGTCTCCTTGGTCAGGATTCAGCACTGGTCACTGAATGGAACACCCTGTCTTTACCTGCTGGGACACAGGCATACTTCCCAAGGTGACAGCTTGTCTTCGCTTTGGGGAACTGGCTTCTTGCCCTCAGCACAAAGGAAATGACTTCCAGTGTCCCTTTTCCAGCTCTGCCCCTCACAGCATGCGGACCCTGCGTTTTCCCCAAGAACCGGCAGTCAGAGCTGAGGACAACACAGCCCAGCTGTACAGATCACAAGAAAACAGTGCTCATCAAATGTCAGACTGTCCCAGTATTCGAACTGAGGAACCACTGGTGATGTGTTCTGCTAGTAGGAAGGTGCAGGAATAGAGGGGAGAAAGAAGGAGCAAAATAGTCAAAAGATATGTGTTAGTCGGATGGGTTTTTTTTTTTTTTATGAGAGGTTTTTATTTTGGGGAGAGAGAGCATGAGTGGGGGAGGGGCAGAGAGAGGGGGGACAGAGGATCTGAAGCAGGCTCTGTGCTGACGGCAGAGAGCCCAATGCGGGGCTCAAACTAAAAAACCATGAGATTATGACCTGAGCTGAAGTCTGATGCTCAACTGACTGGGTCACGTGGGTGGTCCGCCCCTACCCCTTACCTGAGACTCCTTCCTGTACCATCCCGGGCCTCCTCTGTGCTGCCCACCAGAATGCCACAGGCTACACTTGGCTCAAAGCTAAGCTTGGATGGAGTCCAGCACAGCTCAACTCTTTCTGTTTTCCCCCTCAAGATGTAAGACAGTTATTAAAATAACTAGCTGTTAACTCCCATGATTAACCTTGAAGGGCCAATAAAGTATAACCCTGTGATCAATTATACAATGATGACCTCCCACCCCTACCCCTGAGCTGTCCTACTCTTTGAGGCCACTGTGAAGGGCCCAGCATGAGCTGGAAGGTCAAGGGCTGCAGCTCTTGGGAGGCCCATATGCTTTCAGGGGCTTGCCAGTGGACAGTTGGGCATGAGGGATGCCAAGGCTGATCCCTGACAGAAGGCAAAAATGCTCTTGGATGGCTCCAATCTGTGCCAAGCTTCATCATCACTTGGAATAAGGCCTTTCTTCACATGGGCCAGGCCTCACATGTCTGTGGGAGAAGCTGTCACCTGTACCTGCCCACACGAGAACATATCTTGTCTTTGATCAGAAATACCCATGCAGCAGACCCAAAGCTGACACTTATTCCCTCCTACAAGGTGGGAGCAAACTTTTCCCAGGGAGACAGAGTTTCCTCAAGCCACCATTTAGAATGTAAGTCCACCCAAGAAGCTCAGAAGCATCACCTAGTAATTATATCAGATGTGGGTTCCCCAAGAAGCAGCCCCTGAGACAAGGATTCAAATGCAAGTCATTTATTTTGGAATAAAAGAGACTGAGGAAGTTAGGAAATAAATGGTGCCGTATCGACTAGCTGGCTATGGGTCACTAGAGTTTAACCCCCCTGGGAAAACTGGGAGCTCGCGTAGATTATTCACAAACTAGCTGGGGCACTTTTACACTAACGTCTGCAGTCTCGAGCTAAAGATGAGCCAGTTGGAGATGGAGGGAGGAGAAAGGGGGGTGTTAATTCCCAGCATGTCCGACCTTTCATGTGGATCCATCACACAGACTTTGGGGGCCAGATGAAGCCTTCAAGAAAGGAAACAGCCTCTGGCAGGTGGGAATCAGGCCAGCAGGCCCTGGAGTACAAGAGTACAGCTGGGATTCCCTGCGTCCACACGGACCCCTTGATGTGAACAGGACAACAGCAATGATTATAGATAACACTGGTATATCGCCAAAGAGTCAGAGCCTACACAGGCAGGTGACAATGGAGTCCACCATTTCCTCGTGAGGAAACAGAGGCTCTGGGAGGTCCTGTGACTTGTCTACAACCACATGGTTGGTGAACTGCTCATACTCTCTGACCCCAAACTCCAAATGTTTGCTACCTGACCACATGGGCAGAATGAGGAAACCAGGAACAAAAGGCTGGGCCCTCAGATGGACAGGGAAACCTTTGAGGACAGATATCAACCACCATTTATTGAGCAGTTATTATCTGCTTGGTCTTGTTCTCAGTGTTTTACATTAATTTTCTCATCTCTTCTTCACAGGAACCTCATGAGGCTGAGACCACTATTTCGCCCACCTACAGATGAGGAAACGGAGGCACAGAAAGGTTAAGAAATTGGCCCACGCCATGCAGCTAGGAAGGGACAGACCTGGAGTGCCAACCTAGACAATCTGGCTCCAGAGTCTCTATCTGTAAGAGTTGTGCCTTGAAGATTACTGAGCTCTCCTTGGCTAATGCATAATTCCTACAATGTTTTGACATCAGCAAAGAGGCCAAGGCTGGGTGAGGAAGAAGCCAGGAACTCCTAAACCATCTAGCTGTGCACCTCCACAGAGGCAGCAAGGCACATGGGCAGATCCGGCTCTGGAGTCTACAGCCCTAAATTGGAATTCTGAGCTCTCCATTCGGGCATCTCAGTAAGACTTTGAAGGGCAGCCATGTGCCAAACACTCTACCAGGCTCCAGGGTCACAAAGGTGAGAATCATGAGAACATCCAACTGATTCTATATCCAGAAAAATAGTCAATCAAAGATGACAGTAGAATGAAGACATGGTCACATATGAGAACTCAAAAGAATGATCGGCTATGTGTCCTTTCTTAGGAAGCTCCTGGAGGATGTGTTTTGGCAAAATGAAAACAAAAACCCATAAAGAGAAGGAACAGCAGGTTAATCAGAGCCGAGAGTGACAGGACATGCCAGGGTAAATGATCTTTACCGTCCTAGAAACCAATTAGTACAGAGTGGGGGACACAGGGAGGACAGCAGCAGTGTGGAGTTGGGAGGGGAATGACAGGTTATTTGATGGATTTGTGAGAAACATTGATGAGTCTGACAGATCTGTAGATGTACTGGGCACAGATTGGGGGTGGAGGAATTGCCTTGGATAGATAGACAATCAAGCAAAGGGAAGAAAATGGAACACTTGTTCAAACATTGAAACGTGACCATATCACCCTACTTGATCCATCAATGGGTGATCGTTTCATAGCCTTAATGTAAACAAGGATTTGATTAACCAAAAGTTGCGGTATAGAGATGGAGGGGGAGGGTCAGGACAAGTAGTGGTAGGATATTAAGTTCTCAACTGTCATAAGAGAAGTTAATAAACAGCATACAAACTTACATATCAAGATATAGTATAATACGTGGTCAAATATACAAAAGGAAGTCAAAAGGCACAAACTTCCAGTTACGAGAAACATAAGTCCCGGGGATGTCATGTATAGCCTCGTGCCTATACAACCCTACTGTGTTGTATATTTGAAGGTTGCTAAGAAACTAGATCTTAAAAGTTTTCGTCACAAAACATTTCATTAACTCTGTACGGTGATGGGTATTAACTCGACTGAGTGTGCTAATCATGTCCTCAATACATACATATATCAAATCATTGTTCTACACCTAAAACGAACGTTGTATGTCAATTATATCTTAGTTTTAAAAAGGAAAAACTAAAATTTTTACAAAATAAATAGTACACTAACTTAATACAAGTAATATATATATTACTTATAATATATATATTATAAATTATATATATCTTGTGGGGGGCAAACAAGAGGTAGAAACCTTTGGGTATTTGGTGTCCTGGAAGGGCAGGGGGGCCAAGGAGGGAATTTCTGTTTTATATTTGAGAGAGAGAGAGAACACTAGCAGAGGAGGGGGCCAGAGGGCCAGAGAGAGAGAGAGAGAGAGAGAGAGAGAGAATCTTAAGCAGGCTCCATGCTCAGTGCGAAGCCCGATGCCAGGCTCCATCCCGTGATGCTGGGATCATGGCCTGAGCTAAAATCAAGTCGGACACTCAACTCATGAGTCATGAGCCCACAGTTTGTGAGATGCAGCCCCACATCAGGCTCTGCAATAACAGAGTGGAGCCTGCTTGGGATTCTCTCTCTCCCCTCTCTCTCTGTCCCTACCCCACTTGTGCACTCTCTCTCTCTCTCTCTCTCTCTCTCTCTCTCAAAATAAATAAACTTAAAAAAAATTTTTTTTTAAGGAAACTAGTCTAAAAGGTAGCTAAGTGGACTAGTCAGGCCAGAGCACCCATAGCCACGTTCCACTTTGGCCGGGAAAAGCTAATTTTGCCTAAAGACAGAGAAGGCAGAATTAGGAACTGGCATTATGAAGAATAGTGGCTCCTCCTTGGGGACAAGGTGCAGCCCCCTACCAGCTCACCCATGGCACTTCCAGGACTCCCCAGAGCCCTCCTCCCCTAAGATGTGCTGTGGCTGACAGGGACCCATGGCTGGCTTGGGACGTGTCCATGTTGATGGGAGCACGTCTCCCAAATCGGCCCAGGCCAGGAGGAAGAGATTATTTCAGAGGTGTTGATGCTTCTGTCAAACCTGATTAAAGGAGAAAAACCTCCCCAAAGTTATTTAAAAGACAAACACAATATTCTCACCCCTGGGAAAATGCAAATAATTGTTCCAGGTCGAGAGATGTCGCTCTCCAGTATTTTCATACGTGGTAAAGATGGGATGTTTTCTTCGATGAAATGGGGCAGATTCTATGGAAGCAAAGAGGCCCTTAAAACGGCTTCTTTCTCTTCTCAGGTATTTAGGTTACCATCGGGACACCAGGTCAACAAACCTCGTATCCGTGACTCAGCCTCCCCCTGCTCTGACCCGGTGTGCAGACAAGCCTACGGTCCATCTTACAGGCCTCCCTGACTTCTCAGGGCAAATGTTGCTATGAAAACTGTAATTCTCACCTCAGGAACTCAGCACCTTGTACCACGAGACCAACGCTCACAGCGGAAAAGGCTGATCCAAAATAGCTTTGCAGCAGCTGGAGCCAACGAAGGGTGAAGTGAATTCAGAAAGGCCCAGAGCTGAAGGCCCCTCGCTCCCGATTTTGGAAATAGCAGCCCTGCCCCTCGGTTTTTCCTTTCCTTTTGCTTGGCTGAATTTCAGAACTAAAGTAAAATCTGCATGTGCCTCAGCCAAGTATTACCCTTAATCATGCCTCTGCTACAACACATAGTGATACTTTGTAGGATTGTGTTGCCGTACAAATCCCTCTGATGCACCTCAACTCACTTGACCCTTGAAACTGCCCAGTGAAGTTGGCAGGGCGTTTTACAGAAAATTGAGGTGCAGAGAATCTGAATGTCTTTCCTGAGAACGCCCAGCTAATAGTGATCAGAAGAGAGTCATGTTATTTCTAGCCAGCTTTTTTCTACAAAGGGAATGAAGAAGGCAACAGTAAATGCATATAATAAAATAGTGCAATACGGAACAGAAACAGGAAAGCATAGGATTTAGAACAGGAGATAAGGGCTGAGAAGAAAAAGGTCTCAACAAACTCCTGCAGGCTAAGTTCAAGATATCCTGGCAGGCTAAGTGAAAAAGGAAACAAGATCAGCCACATAGTTTTAATTGTAAATGATGTGCCAAAACTAAGATCCGGCATTACAGAGAAGGCTTAGATTCATTTCTCATCCCAAGAAATATGCTATTCAAATCAGCACCGAGGTCCATCAACTAAGGGCTTTCCCCCTTGAAATATACAATCCCGTCACTGATTAGCACACGTTCTGAGAACCGTGGCAAGGCTCAAAATAAAAATCTCCCTATTCAGGGGCACCTGGGTGGCTCAGTCAGTTAAGCATCCAATTCTTGATTTCAGCTCAGGTCATGATCTCACGGTTTGTGAGATCGAGGCCCACTTATCTACAGATCAGAAATGATCCCTCCATCTGGGACTCCTAAAACAAGCCAACAGGGAATAATTTCGGTTGTACCCGAGGAGATCCTCACAAAATGTAGTAACACTTAACTGTTCACACCTTCCCAGCATCTCTTCTTTTTCCTTGCTAATAGAACGCACTTTTTCTTCCAGGGTCCTGATAGGTCAAAAAGCCCTACCGCCCCGTTGGGCCAAGAGATAGGAGTAGGCTCGATGAGATTATTGAGATTCTTCTGGAAATTGGAATTTTAAGTGCAGAGACACAGAACTGAGACATCTGATGGAAAGACCCCAAACAAGATAGCTCACCAGTGTTGTGTTTGACTAAGATTTTCATGGCTCTCCTTGTGTCCCTAGCCTGCTTGCTCAGTTTTTTCTGTGATTCTATCAACTACCCAACATCCTTCCAATAAATTAGTTTTTAACTAAACTAATTAATACTAGTTTCTGTTGCTTACTATAAAGAAACCTAACAGATCCCTAGAGAAACGGTGCAGGCGAGTAGGCAAACCTTTTTTTGACATCTCTTAACTACAGGCCAATGCAATATAAACAGGCAATGTTTATCAGAAACACCCACAGGCTTCCAAACAACTCAGAAATGCATTTTTAAAAAACCGCCTGGTGATGCTGATGCCAATGCATGATTAATAATCCCTCCTCCAATGGATGAGAGCAAAAAACCTGGGCTCTCATCCTGGACACATTGTGCGTGAGACCAGGGGCCAGCCTTTAACCTCTTAGCCTTTGTTTCTCTATAAAGTGAAGGAGATGGTAACTGTGAGCAAGAAAGTGGGTGGGGTAATTCTGGAGAAATACCCCCCTAAAGTGGGGGGCCAACCCTCACCCTAGTAAATTGTGACCATTAGGGAAAGAAGGTCTGGGCTTGCCAGACCTTTCCGCTTTCCGAGAGAAGTCGGAATTCAGGATCATTTGCCATAGATGGGCGGTCATCACAAAAAAGTATCTACAAGGAAAACAACACTATGAAATTCCATCTGGAAATGTTGCCTGTGTCAGGCTCTAAGCCTAAGGCCTACGGCCTCTTTACTGCAAAGGGAGATTAGAAAGAGAGAGCAAAGTTTGCCAGTGTCTGATAAAGACTCTTTCCTTCACATAACAGGGGGAGCGTTGATGAGGACGTAACTATCATAAGGGGATTCGGTGTTATTCAGTACTGGATCCGTGGACCCCACGTGCAACTGTCCACCACCTTGGCCACTCACTCAGGAGCCTCTGAACCTCCCTTCATGCCCGAGCTGGATTCCACACTCCTTGGTGACATTTTTCTGCCTGCTTCTGACACAGCCAACGTGGAAGACGTGTTCAGGCCGTCTACCCTGGAAGTCATCTTGAGCCAGTATTTTCTTTTTTCTTTTTTTTTTTCTTAATGTTTATTTATTTTTGAGAGAGAGACAGACAGGGCGCGAGGGGGGAAGGGGCAGAGAGAGAGGGAGACACAGAATCCGAAGCAGGCTCCAGGCTCCGAGCTGTCAGCACAGAGCCCGACGTGGGGCTCGAACTCATGGACCGTGAGATCATGACCTGAGCCGAAGTCAGACGTTCAAGTGACTGAGCCACCCAGGTGCCCTGAGCACCTACAGCATTTTCTACATCATTCCTCACTCTCCATCTCTGTATTTCCTCTGCTTCCTTATGGATCCCTCCACACATCCCATGCAGGGCCCAGTATCTTCGTATTTGCCCCAAAGAGGGGAGAAGCAAAGTGCCCAGCCATGACTGCAGAGACCAGGGGGGGTCCTGTCATCTCCTCATGGGACAGATGGGCTACTCAAAGGGACCAAGTGACTTGCCTGAGATCATACAGTACACAATCAGCAGACCTAAGGAGCATTCTGTCACTGATTTCATCCAATATGCTTTGAGGACCTCTATTATATTCTAAGCACTGTATATCTCTAAGCACAGAGATAGAGACAAGTCTCTGCCCTCCACAGACAAAGAGATACTCTCTGGAGGTGAAAAATGCTACGATATAAGCCCAGCGGGGGTGGAGGTGGAGAGTGCTAGGACAGTGTTTTGGACCAGGTAGAGAAAGGGCCTCTCTGAGGGGCTGATATTTGAACACAGGACCAGAATAAAGAGTGTGATGCAGACACCTGTGGGAAGAGCATTCTGGGTTGAAGGGAAAAAGCCCCAAGAAATAAACACACTTGGTGTATTTGAAAAGCAGCAAGAAGGCCAGTGTGGCTGGAGCAGAGTAAGTGAGGGGACAAGACTAGGGATGAAAACAAGCCAGGTCATGGGGTGCTATTAGGGACTTTCTCTAAGAAGCTGTTGAGTAGAAGAGTAGCACGATTAGGGTGGCTTTCAGGGATATTAGAAACCATCTTCTAGGCCCCGGCTCAGCGGTATTTACAGAAGTCTAAACTGCCTCCTTTTCCACCAGGGTCACTAAGCACAGCTGCACAAGTTGTGCACTGCCTAACTACAGTTCACATAAGCTATTATAATACCCCTGAGTTGTGAAGTATAGTGACTACACCGCCTCATATCCATGCCTAATCTCTTCCTGGTATGTGTAAACAAAGCTAACGACTTCTGACTCCAGTCCTCACTTTCCTTACTAGGTTGTGACAAGGTTGGTCTGGGGGTTGAAAGGCGCATTGATGGAGGACCACCAGCATCCCACCAGAATGAACCGGAAGTTGATTCTGATCTACAAATCTCCTCACTCCTTATCTTCTTCCCAAAGCCTGTAATTTCAGAAGCCAGAGGACAAGGCATGAGCCAGCATGGCCTCTACCAGTGACAAATCTGACTCCTTGGCTCCTTGGACTGGGCAGAGAAACAATGAGCCTGAATTCTCCTCCCCTCCCCTCCCGGCCTCTGGCATAGGTCTTGCCTTTAACAAGCGTGAGAGAGTAAGAGAGCCTCTTTTTTGTTACACTTTCCTTTCCTTACTTCTTATTGTTTTGCTTACAACCCCCCCCCCCCCCCCGCAAACACACACACATACTGCAGATGAGTCAGGTCAAGTGAGTCATCTTCCTTGGTCCCCAAAACCTCACTTTGGATCTCTCTCATACCCACTCCTTCTAGAACCCCACGGGCCTACTCTCCGATCAGATCTTTGAGTACGCTATAGACAGCAATTGAAAACTTAGCTCACTTTACATCAACCCAGGAGCCAGGGAGACAGACAGCAGTTTGAGCAGGTGGCTTGTGCAGATTGATTGTCCAGCACAGCTAACAACACCTCGTTTGGGGCGGGGGG
>NW_024412400.1:8749404-8809066 GCF_014898765.1 Herpailurus yagouaroundi
CCCCCCCCCCCCCCCCCCCCCCCCCCCCCCCCCCCCCCCCGATGGTTTGTCTTCATATCATTGGGGTTTGGGCCTGAGATTGGCATAAAGTGCCAGCACCCCGCAGAAAGCCAATAAAACTCCGGAACGGGGAAGTGTCATTTTCACGGACCCATTTTTAGAAGGCAAGCAGTTAATCAGACATAGCTGCTAATTAGGTGAGCTGTGTGGAAGGAACAACACATAAACATCTTGCTGGAAGACTCAGCAGAGAGAAACATACAAGGAATACAATAGCTCACTCCCCAGTCCTTTCTGTGGGAGGTAAACACTAGACCAGGGCCCATCCTACCTGCAAATTACAACATCCCTGAGATTAGCTGGGAGTTTTGCCACCACCTTTCACCCACGGAAAGCTGCCCGGAGAATGTTCTTCTTAGCACATGGGGTTAGGTGTGCACATCTCGGCTCCCCGTTATGTCCTCTGGGAGAATCCCCTTGTAATTGGAGTCTTTAGTCCAATTCCTGTTATAGGTTATCTACTGCTGTGAAACAAACATCCAAAACCAGAATGGCTTAAAGCAATTTGTTATGATCTCTTATGCGTCTGTGGGTTAGCTGGGCTCAGTCGGGCAGCTCCCACTTGGTGTCCATCATGGAGTGACAGTCAGATGGCAGCTGAAGCTGTCTGAAGGCTCAACTGGGCTGGACATCCGAGATATCTCCCTCGTGGCTGGTGGCCAACAGTGGCTACAGGTTGGAAGCTCAACCTCTCCGTGTGGCTTGGGTTTTCACAGCATGGTGGCTGGCGTCCAAGAGGAAGCAAGAGACCCAGGTGGCAGCTGCTTGGCTTCTTCTGACCTAGCCTCAGCACTCTCAAAACATCCTTCTGCTGCTTTCCACTAGATGAGCAGCTCGCCAAGTCCTGCCCAGATTCAGGGAAGGAATATTAGAATCCACCTCTTAATGCAAGGAACGACACGCATGTGTGGTGAAGGAAGGAACGGATGGAGGCCATTTTCGGAGATGACACGGTTCCCCCAAAGCAGACCTTGAGTGGATGATTCGTGTGCAGGCGACTGATGGAAGAAGTGTTCCCGGGAGAAATGGTAAGAGATTATGGAAGCATGCGAGGGAACAGGAAGAAGCCAAGCAGGGGTGGTTTGGGGCAAAGTTCTAACCTCACCCTGAATGCAGAGATGAGTGCTGGAGTTTATGCCTGAAAGTTTGATCCAACTTGAGAGAAGGAATGGAGCCTTTCATATTTCTACACCCGTGAGTAACTGGCTGGTGCCTACAGGGAGACACAGGGGGTGTGAACACCCAGACACTTCCCTCTCTGGACATGGCACAAAGTGGCTCCAGTAGCCTGAGGGCAGTCCTCTGAAGAGGCACCTGAGCTGCCGGGAAAAGTGAGGAACACAGATGTTGGGGAAGGGGTGCACGGAACTGTGAAAGAGGCTCAAAGGGGCCTGAGCAGAGGACCAGATCTGTCTGCTACAACTGACTCAGACAGTTTGGGGAGAAGACGGGGAAGTAAGGATTTGTCGTTAGAACATCCGCATGCACCATTTTGCCCTCAGCTCTTCCACGAGGTGGGGCCTGAAATCCCCATTTATACAGAGAAAACCCACACTCAGATGGATTGGGTAATGTACCCACAGTGCAGGACCTGAGCCCAGAACCATATGGCCCTGAAGGCCGCGCTCTGTCCTTAAACCACACTAAAGTCACAAAAGAGCAGGAAACGTCAGCTAACAGCTGCCTCTCACCACAATAGGCATGGATGGCCTTGGGGTAAAAAGCCCGGGTTTCCCTCCGGCATCTGACAAAACCACACCATTTGCAGAATGCTCCGCACCACCACCACGGTAGACGTGGCAAAGTTCTCTGCCATTTAAGTCATGTTATTCTCAGAGAGGTGCTGAGTGGTTTGTCCTCCATTTAAGGCAGCGGTTCTCAACGTGGGTGGGAGCGGGGTTGCTCCTCAGGGGACATTTAGCAATGTCTAGAGACATTTTTGTCACAGGGATGGGAGGTGGGGACGTTGCTACAGGCATCTAACAAGTAGAGGCCAGGGACGCTGCTGAAAATCCTACAATGCACAGGACAGCCCGCTCAAATAATTATCCAACCCGAAATGTCAACAGTGCTGAGCTTGAGAAATCTCGATTTAAAGGGATAAGAGTCAGGGCTGCTAGGTGCCTCCGTAGGTTGAGCATCCAACTCTTGATTTCAGCTCAGGTCACGATCCCAGAGTCGTGGGATCGGGCCCCACAGCAGGCTCCCTGCTGAGCATGGAGCCTGCTTAAGATTCTCTCTCTCTCTCTCTCTCTCTCTCCCCCCCCTCCCTCTGCCCCTCTCCCTAGTTTGTGTGCTCTCTCTCTCTAGAATAAATAAAGTGAAAAAATAATTTTTTAAGAAAATAAAGGAATAAGAGTCTCCAACCAAGCTGAATGCCCAAGAGAATGGAGGCTGGAGGACTAGGGACTCTGCCAATCAACAGTGACCCAAAGGCCAGTCAACAGTGAAAACTGAATTTTAGGTGACTTTCTGTCCCTATGAACCTGGCTACTTTAGATATCCCATATAAGTGGAACCATGCAGCATCTGTCCTTTTGTTGACTATTTCACTTAGAATAATGTCCTCAATGTTTACCTATATTGTAGTATGTGTCATAATTCCCCCCACTTTATTCCATTGTCTGTATTTATCACATTTTGTTTATCCACTCATCTGTCAATGGGCAGTTGGGTTTATTTTCTATCTTTTGACTATTGTGAATCATGCTACTATGAACATGGTGTACAAATATCTCTTTGAGTTCCTGCTTTCAATTCCTTTGAGTCTGTACTCAGAAGTGGAATTGCTAGATCATAGGGTAGCTCTATTTTTAATTTTCTGAGGAAACCCCAGACTGTTTTCCACAGTGGCTGTACCAGTTTGCATTCCCACCAACAGCATACAAGGATTCCAAATTCTCAACATCTTCACCAACACTTGTCACTTCCCATTGTTGTTATTGTTGTTGTTTTTTAAATTCGCCATCCTAATGGGTTTAAGGTGGTATCTCATTATGGCTATGCATTTATTTTTAACCAATCTGCCATTGTTGAAAGTATTATTGGACTTCAGCCTTTAGAAATGCATTCCAGTGAAGCTTAGAGCAACAAAAGAAAAAAAAACTGATTACTTCAGAGTCATATACCTTATTTGTAATCCAAAACAGCCTTTCTCACTTTGAAACACTACCAGAATTTGCCAGACTTATCTCTGAGCAGATCTGGGTCATTTCTACACATCAAATCCACTCTCAAAGAACCAAAGTTTATAAGATATTATCTTTAAAACCCAGCTTTATAATGGATTTAGGTTACGGTTGAGAATAAGATTATGCCCAAGGTTAAAGTAAGACTTGAAATATTCACTGTTCAATTCGGTCATAAACAATGTGCACAATAGTCAGCATCTGACTTAAGCTAAGCTTTGGGTAACCTTGGTATTAAATAGATACTTGTATTCTGATACCATTTGTGTTTCTAGTATTGAGTCGCCAAATGTGGCATGCCCTTTACTGGCTGATGAGAATATAAAAATAAACACAACAGTCCTTGCCGGAAGGCACACAATCTAGTGAAAGAGACACACATGTGGGCAGATGATTACAATCAAGGGGCGATATTCACAGTATTTTACAACCAATGGGGCACAGACCTCTGACAAATCAGAGCGGAGCAGGGACCTGCCTGGCCAGGAATTAACCCTGTAGATGCTAGATTATGGGACCATCCAGAGGTCTCAGGAAAAGCTAAGAGCTGGCATGGGTTTGGGGACATGGGGTCCTTAGTTCCATGCTTGGACACCTGAAGAGAGTACCACCACTGGTACAGTGTGGTGTGGTTGGTGTAAGCCAGGCGTGGGCCCAGAAGAGGGGGTTATTAGCTGGGCAGATGCTTGGGCAGCCTGCCATGTTCCTTTATCCCACCTATGACTTCAACCACAGCTACAGTGGCTAATTCCAGAAGCTGACAGTGTTCTACCTCAAGCACCACTATCTTTCCATTTTTTGCCCCAGAGCCGTCAACATGCTGTAGCTCAACCCAGAAGGGGAGGGCACCACACTCCCTGAGTCAATCCTCAACCAGCAGTGGGGGAGGGAGGAATCATGCTAGAGAGACACCTTCCTCCTCTCCTTCAGTGAATGGTCCTGGGAGGCCTTCTGGCCTTCTCCACAGTCCTGGGAGCAAGACCTTCATAAAGCATTTGTATATCAGCTTCTCCTCCTCCCTGCCCCTCATTCTTGCTTCCAGGAGTCACTCCCTGAGCCCTCATCTCAGGCTTTGCTTTTGGGTGAACACAAACCAAGACAGGAGGAATTAGGAAAGTTACCACCAAGAAGACAAAGTTCAAGCTGCACGTTGCTTCAGAATAAATTAGGGCACAGAGACCTCAGAAACCAAAGTAATCTTGGAGTAACTGACCTGATCTGTGGTGAAGGCATTTGGAAACACAAGGCCCAGCTCCTTTTAAAGGCCTCTCCCATTTAGACCAACTAGTGTTGACTTTCCCTAAACCTGTGTTAGCCCCCAGGTAGATGTGGGTAGTGGGCAGAAAAATTGGGTGAGCACGTAGAGTTCTAGGACATTGTTTACAAACTGTTTCAACATCTTTTTATGTATTTTCTTACATTTTTGTTGTCCTATAAACATATTCTCATTTCATCTTTTCCCTTCTCTCTTATCTATGTCACTCATCTTTTCAGTTATCTCTTTGCCCCCATTCCTGACATTTTTGCCTGCTCGTCCTTCTTAGGACCAATTTTTATCACCAATTCGAAGCCCTTTGAATTCTGCTTCCCTACCGTCTCTCACACCCGTACCTTCTCTTCTTCCCACACTGCCACCCTCAGTGGAAACCCCATTACCACATGCCTCAGTGATTGCCAGCAGTCTCCTGCCCCTTGCCACCACACTCCATCCCCAGCTTAGCTCCAGGAATATCATCTACCTGACACAAGATGGGATTATAACTGACATGTGGACAGGGAACCCGGAAATGCCAAATCCTACCTTCTCCCAGTGAGCTTCTAAGATAAGTTTACCACTGTACGAAAGGAGCAAGTGAGTAACAAGGTGTTTTGTTATTTGCAGACTTAAAATCCTAATGTAGGACTTTCTAGAAAACAAAAGACTGGAGAGCATGTCTGAGTACCAAGGACAAGGAAGATGTCCACCCCCTCAGCTCAAGACAAAACTCCACAGCCCGGCACCCAAGACTGAGGGCAGGATGGTATCCACATTCACATGACTGAAGATTAGAGCAATGTGTCCCGTTACTCTTCCAGATGCCAGAAAACAAGAGGAAGAGAGCTTTCTTCCAAACAGGACGTTGGAGAGGATAATGAGGAGGAAGAAGATGACCATAAAATGCATCTGTACGCTTGGGTTAAAAAGGGATTTGTGAAACAAGTAGACAATGATCTGAGGCGAAATGGGCTGGCACCAAAAAGACACGACCACAGTGACAAAGACAATTAAAAAATAGGTGATTTAGTTGAACATCAGTGGCATCTCTAAAGAAAAATGGAAGGTTTAAGTCTAGTCCATGCAGTTTGGATCACAGAAGCTTAACGTGGTTTGTACAGACCTCGAAAGAAAATCATCTATCAAGTTGTCACCAAGCAAGGACTGCACAGACACTAAACAAGGTACCCTAGGAAGTCAAACTTCTCCCTATATTATCATCATATGCTGGTGCCGGGAAGGGAACACACAGGTCTAGTTTGAACCTAGAAGTGGGACTATCCAGAGTGGCACAGCTACTCGGTAGAGTCAAGAGGAAGCAAGGAAATCACTGTCCACCCATCCAGGTAGGCTGGCATTTCCCCCTCCGGGAAGGAATGAAAATGGGTGAAAGACGAGGCCACGAGTATATTTCTCCCTTTAGAAGCCTCCCTGTGCTTTTTGCTTTTGCTAAGCATCAGGCTCAATTGTCAGGTCTATTGTCAGTCAAACCTGAACTGACTCGGGGGAGAAAATCCACAGAATGTCAGGGATACCTCTTCCTTCATTCTTGTGGTCCTTCTTCTAATACTTTCGCCCATAAGCAGTGCCTCGTTTGCATTGCCCTCAGAAATTTCTGAAATGGGTCAAGAAAGGCCACTCATTTAACTCCAAAGTCTACTACCTAAGAATTTGCCGCATTCTGTATCCCAGCTACATCATCCAACCTGGCTCCTCAAAGAAGGTCATGCAAGGCGCTTAACCCCAAACCGGCAAGGTAAGAATGAAATTAAGACCATTATGAAGTTTCCACACAAAAGTTCTATTTCCAACAATGCCATCACCCTTCTGGTGTTGTCTCAGAGACAGTAAAGTCCTAAAATCAAATCTCCCCCACTTTACCACTTTAAAAAAATCAAAGTAGCACAACATCCTTTGCAGAATTTTGTTGTTTCACGTAGCCCTAATCTGAGAGATGGCTCTTTTGAACCTGGATGGAATCTTCAGGAGCTACAGTGTGGGCTGGCTGCTTGCTTGCATTGGTGTAGCCCTTCCAATGTCTTCCAGGTAAGATTTATCCAATGCTAAGTCTCCCAGGGGTCCCACTTTCTGAAATTCCAAACTCATGGGTCACATCAGAATATCTCAGTCCCAGTCTCACCCCATAAAATATCACCATTCACTCCAAACGCTTATCATGTAAACACTACTTTCTTTATCCCCAAGAGAAGGCTGGGGGGAGGAATGGTGCGGAGAAGTACGGCTTTAATCACATTACTTCTACTCAAAACCTGAAATGGTTCACCGATGTTTAGACAATGAAGCACTACTATATCCTTCTCCTAGTATCAAGGTTTTCCTGTATCTAGCCAAAACTGGGCCTTCCACATCTGCATGCTCTATCTGCTGTTTCCCCCTTCTCTTTCTCTCTCTCTCTCTCTCTCTCTCTCTCTCTCTCTCTCTCTCTCTTCCTTCCTGCCTCCTTTCCTCCTTCCTCCCTCCTCTCTAGACTCAACTCATTAATTAAGTTCCATTCAGATTCCATCTTTTCGATGAGACTTCCCTGGCCATCTACACACAGTGCTATCTCCTCCCCATCCCTCCCCTGCCCCCACCGCCACACCCACCCATCCCTGAACTCAGGGACCATCACTTGTGCTCTTCATGTGCCACTGAACACTCCTGTCCTTGGCTACCCAGTGACAAGGCAAAGACCAAAACTGTTCCCTCTGTATACAAAAGGTGATCACATCCTGTGCAGAAATTGGTTTTAAGGGTCAGAAAGATCTCACTCTACAAGGACCTGATTTTATGTCACTTAGTGTTCTATCCAAAGAATAGAAGCTATTCTAGCCAGGTTATGCAGGAAGGAATTATTATAGGGCACTCACAGCTTACAAGATCACTGGAAGTACTCAACAAACAGGTTGAGCTTTCCCAAATGACTCTCAAACCCACAGAAATAACTGGGCCACCGAAAGAGCTACTGCGTCTCTCACAGTCAGGAATCTATGGCTACATCATCAGTCTCACAATCAAGAGACCACCACATCTGCCATGATCCACACCACTGGAAGCATGCCCCACCTGCCCCCTGCCTTTTGACACCCTCAAAGACAGTGACTGGACCCCGAGACCAATACATATGGCTCCGTAACTGTGCCTGGTAACAGAAAGAGCATAAGCTACTCAACTGCTCACTTCAGCCCCCACACATTCATGTAAGTGCGTCTGACAGGCAAAGTCTAAATCCTACCTAGAACTTGACCTGCGAGGGAGTCTGGGAAATATAGCTCTTAGCTTTCCAGCCTCTACAAGAAGAGAAGGCCCTAGAAAGAGGGTGAAATGGCTGCTGAGGGTCAACCCATCATATCTGCCAGAAATGGATAGATATGTAAACCTTGCCTCTGATCTGCCCCTCGAATTCACACACGGTTGAATTGTCTGCAGTCCCTGATATTTTTTAATTCATTTTGGTGACCACCACACCCCCAACTGTGTCAAACTCTTAATAGTCTATAATCTGCATATGAACATTTCAGTACACTAAGGCGATAGTTCTCAAATTTTAATGGGAAAATTATTACAGACCCCCCAGTGTTTGTCAAAATTATTTTTGTTACAATGTTATTCAAAATGTAGAAACATAAAAACAGTTACAAAATTCTCATGGTTACAAAATCTAAAAAAAAATAACTATAAAAACCAATTTGCAAATTAAACACAAGCAAAACTCTAAAATGAATGAAATGCAAACTAACCACATTTCTTTAGCATGATTAATGATGTTGTTTTGTTCAAAGTAAATCACCAACCCTTGGACCCAACAGTGGGAAAATTCATTTGCACATCTCACATTTCACATGGTAATGGCTTGATGCTTTTGATTTTGAGCAGGATGGCCCATTGTTTCAGTCACTGTCAGTATCAATACCATTATTTTTCCGTTTTAACAATGAACTCATTTTTAACCACTGATTTTTAATGGGCCAATCAATTTAATGATGCATTCCCAAATAGAGTGCTGAAAATTTTAAAGCACCATTTAATGAAAACTTCTTCAGTGCACAATTACTAATACCCTTATTGTTAATGAACTGTTGAAGGTTGGTTTGCACAAAGAGGTGGCCCGTATAGCACAGCCCTGTGCCGTGAGCACGGTACTAATGGCCACAGTGCAGGCTCTTGGGGTGGTGCACTCAGCGCTACCCGGGATGGGGAAATGACTCATTCCCCCCACCTCCTTTCTTTGTAGGAACTACTATGAGTCCTTGCTCCTATAGTTTGTTTGAGCTTTACCAACAGGCTCATAAACATAAATGTAAACAGGGACAGTATTTGGTTATGATAGTTCCCATAACAAAAGGAACACCTACCTTCAAATCTGTAAGAACAAGACAGGAAATCCAATAGGGAAAAATGTGCAAAAAATGTGAACAGTCAATTCAAGGAAGTGGAAGGTGAATGGCCGCCACGCATGAGAATTGATGCTCCCACTGACACAATGAACTGAATCAGTGATTCGGCTTCCTTAACTGTTTAACAGTCTAATTAACTGAATTAAAATAATTAGGAGATACCACTTTATATCCGTGAAATTGGCAAAATTAAAAAGTCAGGCAGTACCAATATTTGTGAGCATAATGGGCAAATATCTGGGGGAAGGAACATTTATGCCCTAAAGGTGGAGAAGACCGAGTGCAGCCATACCGGAAAGCAATCTAACATGACTTAAGTCTGCTTCTAGCCTGTGACCCAGAAATCTCACTCAGGTGCACATCCAAGAAGAGCTCACACCCAGGTCTGTGAAGAAATATATGTGAGGATTTTTTTTTTTTTTTTTGCAACACATTTTTTTTTTCTAGCGGGAGTTTGGTGATAAGGGAGGCATACATCATTAGGGGAATGGATAAGCAAAATATAATGCCAACTCAATATGGAAAACACAGAAACAATAGACATAATGAACTAGAGGTTCATATAGTACCATAGATAAATCTTAGAGAGCTTTGTGTTGGTTACAAGAGTTAGAATAAGATCTCTATTATAAACCAAAACATTTGCATACACAAATGCTATGTATTTTTCAAAGATATATATCTATTCCAAGCTACATACCAAATACATCAGAGTGGGTGCCCACAGGGAGAAAGGATATAGGATAAGTATGTGAACAAACATGTGACAGATCTTGAAAACAGAATCAAAGGGATTTGGTGATGGATTGGAAATGACGGTGAGAAAAAAGTAGGTATTAAAATAAACAGCAACATCCTGATAATATAGAAATTCAGCCTACGTGATGCTGATAGAAAAGGAGAATATTGGAGAAGGACATTATGGGAAAAAGGGAGTGAAAACTAAGTATTCAGTTGTGATTGAGGGCCCAAGGTCATCCATGTAGAAATGTGGAGATGAATTTGGATAAGTGGGTCAGGACCTCAGAAGTGAAGTCTGGTCTAGTTTATTACTTAATTAACAAGCTAACCTGATATAACATAACAAAGCTGCAAATACAGATGTTCAATAAAATAAAATTTTAGTGTGGTATTACTCTGCTCCATGAGGTAATTCAGGGGCTCAGGCTCTTCCATCCACCCCCGAAGTGTGTCTTCACTGGGACTGACAAAGCTAGGTTACTGCTGTCTGTATCACATCCTGTGGGAAGGAGAGAAGAGGGGAGGTCCAAGGCAAGTGGCTTGTTTTCAAAGTGGAACTAACCAAAAGTTTCCACCACTTCTGCTCGCCACCAATTGGCTCAAACTTGGCCAAACCCCAAAGCTGGCCACAGCTAGCCACAAGAGAGGCAGAGAATGTTGGGTCTAGCAAGAAAGCCCAGGGCCTGGTTGCAAGTGAATTAATACGGAAGAAAGGAGAACAGATCTGGGAGCAACTAGTGGCCTTCCCAAGCCAGCAATTACAGTCATGAGTGGACAGGTGGAAGGAAAGCCAAGGAAGCCAATAAGATAGTATAAGATGGCGGTGCAGATAACTAAGGAAACAGGGAGACCAAAATTAAGGGAAGTCTACATTTAATGATGGATGCAGTAGGAGGATCCCAAGAAGTAGACTGAAAACCAATGGAGATGTAGCACAGCAGTGTGTCACAGAAACCAAAAACTGACCCCAGGAAACAACCCCCCATAGCAAGAGCAAGAGTTTTTGTATAAACATCCCATCTTCTTCCCTCCACCCAGGAACAGTCTCTCAAGGACCGCTGTGGACTGAACCCCAGCATGCCCACAGAGGAGACCTGCTTGTTAATTCACACGGATCTACTTCCTTTCCTTCCCTGTCTCACTTCCCTAAACCTATACAGCTTCCTGAGACTGCTTTGGCGGGGGGGGGGGGGGCCCAAACTCCACCAAGGCCTCAAAATGCACTCTGCAAGTGTTATTGTGATGCTGCTTTTATGATTCCACACTTGTTCAGAGCAGGCTAGGGCTGGAGCCCTCCCTCAGGGCCCCAGCTGCAGACTAAAGAATTTATAACAAAGCTCATAAGCCTGTATCTCTGGGCCACATCATCCACACTCCTACCAGCTACGACTATGACAGATCAGACTGCTCCCTAAATTTAATGCCCTGCTGAGCTACAACAACAACCACCACCACCAAAGAAAGGGGGGGTTGGCCAAGTGACCCCACCAGACACTTCACTCCCAAGAAAATAAATAAACTCTCTATCTCCGATGGCAACGTGGGAGATGTTTTATTTTCACACATTTGCTCTGCACCTTCCAGGCCGGACTCATGAATCCTCAGTTTTTATCTTGGCGCTATATTAAATGGGAATTCAACTGAATGATAGTGGTCACATCTCACAGGAGGCTCAGCCCACACTGGGACAGAGCAGTTGGCAATGATGGGCAAACAGCCCACAAGGCAGGGAAGCAACTCTCTCAGGGGCCCTAGGGACAGTGCTTCTTGTCCCTGGTACAAGTCCTCCTCAGCACCTTCTTGCCTCAATTGCTCTCCGTGGAAAGTGGAGCCCCACAGGGAACCTGGCCTTTTACTCATCACTCTGCCCAGCACTTAGAGGAAGCTCTGTGTATTGCGGCTGCCTTCCTGGGGACAAACAACTCTGAGAGAAGAGATTGCTTTGAGGTTGAACTTTAGATTTCAGATATTGCCTAAATCTAGATTTGAAAGTTTGGTTTAACATTTTAAGGTTGTGTCTGTGTTCTAGAAAGATAAAGCAGGGCAGAGAGAATGACGAAGGGCTAAAGAATAAAGCCTCCTCCATCCTACTCCCCCTTTGTGCCGAGAAAACTTATAATGATTCTTAACCTTTTTTGGGTCAAGTACTCCTGAGACACTGATGAACGCACTGGAGACTGCCCCCAGGAACATACACATGCACCCAAATACCAGAGATGCTGCCTTCCCTTCCCCTGGCCCTCAGAAGAAGGACTTCTGCTAAATAAGGAGGAAGAAGAAGATTGACAGTAAGAAAGAACAGCAAGAAGAACAAAGAGAGGCAAAAGCAGGAGATATGCTTGGACGGTACTTTATAGATCAAAATCACCTTCACATATGTTAACTCGTGAAAGGTACAGAATGATCCCGTGGAAGGCATACAAGGGACTCCCAATCCCACGTGGGAGTCAAATGACTCCAAGGCATCTTGGAAGAGGTGCTTCCGAGGGAGACCCCTGAAAGAGGAGTAGGAATCCACCAATGGGGAGGGGAAGAAGAGGGTTCAAGGCCAAGAGGAAAGCAAAGGTCTACAGGTAAGAAACAGAAAGTGTGGGTGTGCATGGTAGGTAATCCTCCATCTAAGAATTGTTAGACCACATCTCTCCTGTACTCATTCCCTCCAAAGGCTTTCCCTCTCACTCTGAGTAAAATCCTAAGCCTTACAATGGCCTAGAGAGTTCTGCATCACCTGCTCCCATCCCCCCAGCCCCAGGGGCCTCTTGGATTTCACCTTCTATTTGCTTACACCAAGGCAACCACACTGACTTTGCTGTTGTACCCCAAATGCATTCGCCCCACTAAATTCTCAGGACCTTTGCACCTCCCGTGCTCACAAGCCTAGGAAGCTCTTCCCCCAGCTATCTGCAGGGTTGTCTCCCTCACCTCTGCCCTTGCTTTACTCAGATACCTCTTCTCAGTGAGGTCTTCTCTGACAACCTTCTCCAAAATTATAATTCCACACTCCTCTTCTCGGCTTTTTCTCCTTATCATTTATCACCATCTGACATTTACTTTACTTGTTTATTCTTTATCTTTCCCCATCGGACTATATGGAGAGGACAGATACCTTTGTCTCTTTTGTTCACTATGATTAGAAAGTTGCCTGAACATAGTAAATGCTCAACAAATAGTTGTTCTAAAAATGAATGAATGTAGAAACCCTTAGCAGGGACAGTCTTGAGAGCCAAAGTTCTCCATCGTAAGAACTAGAGGAAAAAAAATTCTGAGTTCCCAAAAGGTATGAGCCCTGAAATAGAGGGAGTAAATTTATGCCATAGGTTGGAAGGAAATAGCTTTCTTATGCCCAAATGGAGAGAATTCAGAGCTAGTGGTAGGAGAATGAGAGGAGACAAAACCATAGCTAGCTGCTACCTGACCCCTGGTTGAAATTCTGAGAATGGGGGTGGGGGGTGGGTGGGGGGGGTGATGGATTCCTCAAATAGGAAGAGGGCACTCGAGGGGCAGGTGGGACTGACTTTTGGCCTTCTAAGTATAACTCAGGGTGGCTGGAAGAGTTCTGCAGAAAATCCAAGTGCCCCAAGAGAGAGGCAATGGTGATTCAGGCACCTGGGGCCTACACCTGGGAGTGAGGCTAGGGGGTGAGGAACGGGTGTGCATCTGGAGCTCCTGGGGCTGGGGGCAGTCTTCAGAAGGGCTGAGAGGGCCAGTGGATTGGTGAGGTCCATGTGGACGCATGAACGATATGTGGCCCGGTCAACCAGTAGTCACAGCAGGACCACGGACATGAACCACAGACAAGGTTCATGCCAACGGAGTAGCAAGGACGTGAATCTCCCTTGACACCTGGAAATGTAAATCACCCCAGAGAGAGGGGCGTTGCCAAGTAGTAACCAAAACACTGAGTATTAACCAGGGCTATTCATAGAGACAGGAAGTGAAATGGCGGTTATCAGACACTGGGGGCAGGGAGAGTTATTTGATGGGTATTGAGGTTCTGTTCGGGATAATGAAAAAGTTCTAAAGACGGGTAATATTGATGGCTGTACAATGATGTGAACAGCGTAATACCCCTGCACACTTAAAACTGATTAAAATTGGGGCGCCTGGGTGGCTCAGTCGGTTAAGCGTCCGACTTCAGCTCAGGTCACGATCTCGCAGTCCGTGAGTTCGAGCCCCGCATCGGGCTCTGGGCTGATGGCTCAGAGCCTGGAGCCTGCTTCCAATTCTGTGTCTCCCTCTCTCTCTGCCCCTCCCCCATTCATGCTGTGTCTCTCTCTGTCTCAAAAATAAATAAACGTTAAAAAAAATTAAAAAAAAAACTGATTAAAATGGTACATTTTATGTTATGTATATTTTGTCACAGTAAAAAAAGTATTTAAAAAAGGCAGCATTAGTCAAGTTACCTTGAATTGGCAGGATTACTTTTTTCTACTCCTGAGCGGAAAAGGAGCCATGTAATCATTTGAGTTCAGTTACAGAAAAATAAAGTTTCATTGCTCTCACAGCTGAGCTCGGCGACTATGTAAATGCCCATCCCCTGTGTATTTTTGTGGAAGTGGAAGTGGTCCATGCCACTGGGGTGTAATAAGGCCATGGGAGAGGCAGGAAGAGGGAAGAGGGAGACACAGCCGGGGAGATATCAGTGACCAGATGACAAAGTCCTTGTAAGTTATGTTAAGGAGTTGGAGAGAATGAGGGAGCCATCGAAGGGGTTTAAAATAGCAGAATGACATGATCGGCTTTATATTCTAGGAAGAGGATACTCATTTGGCTGCCATGTGAACAAGGGGTTGCTGGAAAGGGTGGAGGGTAAAAATAAGGGTAGCAGGACAGACAGGAAGCAATTCCAAGCAAGCGATGAACTAGGGTCGTGACCATGGAATTGGAGAGCTGGGTGTGGGTTAGGGGCAATTTGGGTATCAGTGACTGCGGCAAGGCAGGGTAGGAGGGAAAAAGAAGCATCAGTGTTGAGACCCAGGCCCTTCTTGGTCAACAGAGGGGAGGATGGTCACTGGGATAAGCAAAAGAGAAGAAGAAAAGCAAATCTGGTTGGGGGCAAGGGTGCTTCTTTCTGCCTATTGGCAGCCAGATATATTTATGAAAGACTCGGCCCTTCCAGCCATAAAACCATGACCAGCTGGCCTGGAAGCAACTTCAAAGAGCACGGAGACCAATATCTTCATGTCACCTGAGCTAAGCCTTGAAAGGGGAGCACATTTCCATCCACAGGGAATCAAGTTGCAGAGATAGGGATGAGCCAGGTTGTGGAGGGAATGATCTACATCAAGACTCTAGAATTTTATCCTAGCAGTGCTGTGCTGGATGGACTGGTGGGGAAAGACTGAAGAAAAGAGGCAGGGAATTTCAGATTGCGATAAGAATGATTTTCCTTTAAGCCTCAGGAGCCAGACGAACCTGAGTCTCTCAGCATGGCTTTCAGCTGGCACCTCACCACTATGGAACCCGACTACCACTTGCAAATGAGGAGCTCTTGACATTGATCTCGGGGCTTAAATGAAATAGCATCTCAGTGCCTGGCACACAGTAGCTGCTTCATAAATACTTGTTTCTTTGTGTTTTCCCCAGTCAGTCCCACTGCCCAATTACCCACCTTTCAAAGATGCTCATATTGAACGAGTAACACTATCATGGTTTTCCCAGCTCATTACGAAAGCCAACCCTCTCCAGTCACCCAGAACCTCTCCTCACCCCATGATTTCCTCCACAGGCTGGTCTATCCCAGAAGCGTATAAATGCATGCGGCTGGAGACAACGACGGGATTGTCAGACTGGACGTTTCGGGTGGACATGTCGGAGCCTGCATGGTTCTGCCTCCCATCCCATTTTATGAGAACACATTGGCTCAGATCTGTTGGAAAGCCTCTTCTCACGTATTAATTATGCTCCCACTAATTACACAGAAGGATTCAGGCAGCATTATGGGAAGGGATGGGCACTGAGCAACCCAGGAGAGACATGATGAGCTTGGCTTTTGCTTTGCACTTGAGTCCAGTCTGAATTTCAGAACAATTTTGACTGCCTTTCCTTCACTCTCTATGTACAAGGAGTAGGATTGTAGCCCCTGATCTGGTGGGCCAGCAGAGCTGCATGGGGCTGGATGTGAAGGGGAATATAAAGGGGCCATGTATGTTCCCTGACTCTGGTACCCCACCAACTGTAGGACGGCACACCCCCTATTTAATAATAGGCTCCAGAAAGAGCCAGGGGGAGGGACACTCCCACACTCGATGTCCACCTGCCACTGCAGGAGCACTACAATGTAAAAGAAAAGTGGGTATGTGAACAATGAGAAAATGTGGTGTCTATTTTGCAAGCACAAGAAGACAAGGGCTGGAGGGTTTGGGTCCAGGATGAGGACCCATTCTGCTTTCTCTCCCCCCAAAACATACCCCTGTGGAGCCAGCAGCCTCCTACACCTCCAGGAGATCCATCAGGCCCAAGTTCCAGAGAGGCCACCCCACCTCCTAGGAGGCCATCAGCCCCTGTGATCAGCAACGGAGCCTTCTCCGGACTGGTCAGCGACCACTGACAGCCAAGGAAAGGTCTGTGGACCACCAGACAGTCTGTGAAAAGTGGAAATCCAGGGCCATCCAAGGACAATCCACACACCCCCCCACACTGTCCCCTTGAGGTTTGGCAACTGCAACCACCTCCCCTGATTCCTGTCTGCTACCCTGGACCAGATACTCCCGGGGGGGAAGGAATCTGTAAAAACTATGTGACCCAAAAATATGTGGTATTTATTTACAAGGTGGTGCTAGTGAATAGCTCATTTATCCTGAGGGGGGAAAAATGGTCCAAATGAGTGCCTTCAGGCTATGAGAAACAGTCTAATGGAATCTTTTAATATGTGAATATCTTTAATGATCGAAATAGCACATGTTCATTGCAGAAAAACGAAAACTAAGAACGCTTCTACATAAATGCACGCACATGTCCACAAAAGCACACATACAAGAACATTCTTTGCGATATTATTTGCGATGGTAAATAAATAGAAAGTGCTTAAATGTCCAACGAGGTGGAAAGGGTTGCGGAAAGTCCAACCTTGCAGGATGAAAGGCACAGCATAGGGAACACAGTCAGTGGTATTGTAACAGTGCTGTATGGTGACAGATGGGAGCTACGCTTGTGGTGGGCACAGCATAAAGTATAGAGTTCTTGAATCACTATGCTGTAAACCTGAAACTAATGTAACGTTGCGTGCCCACTCCACTTCGATAAAAGAGAAACGTACATCCTTGCAGCATGGAAAGAGGTTAATGATAGCGTCAAGTGAAAGATGAAGGCAGAGACCAATAGACATGGTGTAACTCCATGGATGGAAGAGTTACTTTAAAAGTTTTTATGCATTTACAGAGAAAAGGTCCTGGAAAGATACCCACCCATGGATATGGGTTATTTCCAAGGCGATAGGAAAGGGTGAAAGGAGCAGAAGTCTGGTTTTACAGCTTAGATACATCTGAATTCTGCAAGTTTGGAAGTATTGCTTTCCTAACTCAGAATTGAGAAATGAGAGAATTCACATTACCAATAAATAAATAAACACCATACAAAACCCTGGAGATAACCCTGCCGGGGGGTGTCTACTCTTGCAGGTTTTGTTACGCAAATAAGACGGTACTCATAGCCGAAATTTGTCTCTAAATAATATATCGTGCACATCTTTCCAAGTCAACAAGCAAACATTACAGTTTTAAGGACCATCTCCTATTCCATTGCATGGATGTACTATATTTACTTAAGCAATCTCGTGTTGGTAGACATTTAGATTGTTTCTCATTTTCTTTCATTCTTTTTCAAACAAAAACAATGCAGTAATGAACATCCTTATTGCTGGATTTTTGCTTGTAATCATGATCATTTCCTTAGAACTAAGTCCTAGAAGTAAAACTGTGGGGTGAAAGGTCGTGTATATTTTAAGATTCTTAACACATATTGTCAACGTGCCTTGCAAAGAGGTCGCAAGGTCTCTAATCCCTTATCCACAAAGCCCTGAAAACTGAGAACACTTTACAAGTTTAACATCTCAATTCATTTGTTGTCAGACCCTGACCTGAACGGACACAAGGCTATTTCCAACCTTTATTTATCCCACTGAGTATGAATATTTGTACATTTCAGGCAGACACATAAATGTGTGCATTGCCCTGATTCCTACAGGGGGTGTTACATAATATACAATTTATACATCATATTGTTTTTCAAAAATCTGAGAAATTCAACATCCCAACACGTTTCGGGCCCCATGGGTTTCCAGTAAAGGACTGTGGACCAGTGCTAATTCATGCTGCCCCAAACAAAGTATGAGAGTGCCGTTTTCATAAGTGCTTTCACCTTTGCTAATCTGAATTTTGAAAATCCTAAATTAGGTGGGGCACTTTTCTCCAGTTATCTGGCCATTTGAATGCCCCCTGGAATAGCCTATCAGCTGCCGTCTGAGCGCCTTGGTCCTGGCTCCCCTTGGTGAGGCCATGGGTCTCTGGGCTCTGACGCGTTCCTGCTGTCGATCATGTCTTCACATCCCCTTCCGGGACCACTGGCCCAAACTCTCACATCAGCACTTCCTCCACTGTCTGTGGGAGCTTCTTGCCCTCTGCTTCCTCCTCTCTGGTTCCCACTTCCCACAGTGGGGGGACACCATTCTTTTCTAACCCATCCAGGTACTGGATGGAGAGAAGGAGGAGCGGGGTCCCACAGAGACACAGGACCCCTGGTAATACTAGTACTTTAGGAAATCTTCTTGTTTCCAGGAGGCTTGGGACTCTGATGGGGGTGCTGGGTCAGTGTAGATTCTAGGGAAGACTCACACCAACCATAACCCACACCTCTGCCCTGGAGGCCAACCCACCCTGCCAGAGCCACCCTCCGTGTAGGCTTTTTTCTACCATTGTCATTTACAGCAGTCAAAATGACCATGAAATTATAGATATAGCCATTCAGGGAGACTGACCCTAGCAGTCTGGCCCCAGCGCACTACTTGGAATCACTGGGGTCAAAAAGGCTGCAGGAAACCCAGGCACACTGACTCAAGGGAGCCAGCACCTGGGGCGGGGGCGGGGGGGGGGGAGATACCCAGGGGCAAGATATACCAACAGGAACATAACACTGATGTCCAGGGACGATGCACCATCACAGCTGCCCCAGGTATCTGGAAGTTGGTGGCTATGCCTGTCTCACAGATGCGACTTTGAAGCAGAGGGTCACCCGTGGCTGATGCACATAATTTCCTCCCTTCAGCCCAGGCCCGGGGCATGTCACAGAAACACACAAAGGCTAGGCGAAGGGATCAGGAACACAACTGGGGAGGCTACAATCAGAAATGTGTCTCAGAGAGTGCTGCTAGGGCCTGGGGAGGGGATGTCTGAATCCCAATAAAGCATGACCCTGAGACCCCACAAGAACAGCTGCAGCCAGTGTAGACAGTAACAACCAAAAGAAGGGTCCAGATGCAGAGCCTTTAAGAGCACATATGGGACAACTCACATCCTCAAGACAAACAGTGTTTCGGTAACAGTATCTGAATGTCCAAGACCACTTGAGCAGGCTTTGGGAAGGGGGCCTACAGGATATGCAGATATTTCCACACACGAGATATTCCCATGGCTCTTAATCTGGGATATTAACAGGGCTCACACATTGGTTCTAGCATTTTAGTAAGTTACTTAAATTTTCTGTGCCTAATTTTTTCTCATCTGTACAGTAGGGATTATCATCAGGGTCAAAAGAGATCATATCTGTAAAGCACATGGAATCGTACCTGATACATAAACATGGACTAGTATTATTGTTGTTTTATTTTGATTCTGAGTATTATTAGTATCATACAAGAAGGGCCAAAGGTCTTTGTCATGAGCCTGGACAGCATGTTGTGGAAAGCAATAGATAAGAGAACAATAAACAAAGAAGGCGCCATTATCAAGGGTTGAGTTCTGAGTCCTGAACCACAGGGAATCCTTAATTTCATCCAGTTAATAAAACGTATGTGAGAAGACACAGAGGAAATGGTCGAATCCCAAGACAATGCAAAAGGACTGAGAGGACAGCAACTGAGAGGACTTCGAGGAAACCTGCTCGAACCTTAGTGGCCGGGCGGTGAGCCCTCAAACTGCAGATGCAGCCCCTGTAACAGTCCTGGGGACATGCAGGGAAAGGGGCAAGCCACCAAGAGGGGGATGAGCATATGCAAAATGAGTGGGTTCATAAAGAGAATTTCCTCTCCACAGCTGCAAAAGTTAAGGACACTTAGAGAAAGTCAGAAAACTGCAGGAGATTAAAAGAAGGGCTTTGCCACCGTGCACTGAAATAGTCTCCAGTGGCTGAAGCCTGTCCCCAAGAGAAACATGGAAGCCGAGACAAAATGGATTCGGTGCATCAGTGGAATGTCACAAGTCTCCATGAGCTTTGGCTCTCATGGCCAACCCAGAGCCCCACCCAGAATTTGGCTGGGTTGGGAAGGTGGATTCTGTGGGAGAAGCTTCCCCCCAGGATAGAGAGGCGGTGAGGCTGGAACATAGTAGAGGGGGCTCAGGGAAGAGGGAGGTGGTGGTGGGAGGAGTGCAGGGGTGTCAAATGAACAAACACCCACGTGGTCATTTTCAGGTGTTCACGCTCCACTCTAGGCAGCAGGGCCGGGCTCTGTGTGGACGTCCTGGCCCTGCAACCATGTTGCATGAAAGCCACAGAGGCAGAGAGAAGCTGTCTGTGGCCCCCTTGCCATTTCTAAAAGCTGAGGGACTTGACTTGTTACTTGACAGACGTCAGTTACGTCTACCCTTGGTGAATTAGGTAAGAAACAGAACACCACAAAAGGGAGGAGACTCCGATTCTGAACAGATACCAAAACTAGCTTCAGCCTAGCACTTTTGGGGAAAGAAAGACCTTCTTGGAGTTAAGGGCATATCATCAAAGCCTTGTGAAGGATTATTTCAGGATAATAAGATCCTTTCGGGCATTTCTAAACTGGAATTCTAAAATAAGGTGGCAAGAGGGAGAGAAATACAAAACATGACCATTTATTTTGTGTGTGTATTTATCCATGTATATATATAACAAAAATTCCTATATATATATACATACATATGTTTATCACGCATGTTTCAAATGTATGTATTTATATATGTACACACATATGCAAATACCAAAAAGGGAATATTTACTGACCATTAATGCAATTTATCACTATATATGTGAACAAAATATGTAAACGAAAGAGAGGGAGCAAATATACCCAAAATGTCAATGATGAGATTCTGCGTGGGAGGATTACAGCCCATCATTTTCAATTTTGGGTTTTTCTCTGTTTTTCAAATTTCCAATGTTTTGGGGTTTGGTATGGTTTCTTAGAGAAGGTGTTAGACCACCATGCCCTGTGTCCCAGGGAACTCGTTGAGCCTCGTACAAATGTGGCCAGCTTGTCCCCAGCAGCTTCACAAGAGGCATATATGGAAGGGTACAGTAGCTAAACCCCAAAAAGTCCAGCTATATCTTTTTCCCACTCTGCGCACAAAACAAAAACGAATTTTTCCACGGCAACCTACAACCTCCTCCCTTAGACACAGAGGCCACTGTCAGCTTTTAAATAGCAGCGTCATGCCTTGTTCCTCTTCATATATACAACTTGAGAAAAAAAAAAAAAAAAAAAGAACAGTCCAGAAAAGACATTCTAAATTGTTATGACTGACACGTCAGTTCAAACTGACTATGGTTATCTGGGTGGTGAGAGCAAATAGGATTATTATTCTATTTCTTTATACTACTGCTATAATATGAATTTAAAAAAAAATTTTATTACACTTTTATTTATTTTTGAGAGAGAGAGTACAAGCGGGGGAAGGGCAGAGAGAGAATGAGACGCAGAATCCGAAGCAGGCTCCAGGCTCCGAGCCCTCAGCACAGAGCCTGATGTGGGGCTCGAACTCACGAGCTGTGAGATCATGACCTGAGCTGAAGTCGGACGCTCAACCAACTGAGCCACCCAGGTGCCTCTGAATTTTTGAAAATAATAAGATATGAAAGTTACATTGCCATACCCCTCAAATAAATGGTTTTAAGGAGAAGAAAAGGTAAAATCTCTTTGCCTCTCCGTGCCCTCAGGAGAAAATTAAGTCTCTTTACATAACTCATAAGGCCCCACATGATCTTGTCCCTAACTATTTAGTGACATTTGAAGCATTTGGTTGAACTATATGAAGTTGTTGCTTTTCTTAGTCAAGAATGGTCAAGTACTGGCAACTTTGTATGGTTGAACCTACCCAAGGCCCTCTTCCTCAACTGTGTGCTGCTCCATTGGCCTGCAAGCCTCAACCCCTTCTGAACCCCAGTCCTTCCCCTCCCTACCCCTTACCCCCACTGCCTCTCTTTGCTCACCTCTACCCTTTGAAACCTTTCAGCCTCTTGTCACTTCTTTCAAGCAGCCTTGGATATGGGATTACGGCCCCCTCCTAGGGGATTCCCAAACATCCCATCTGTATTCACTCATTCAACAAATCATTATTAAGCACCAACTGTATACATATATGTTTATATATGTATACACACACGTAAATACCAAAGAGTGAATATTTGCTGACCATTAACCCAATATGCTTTATCACTATATACATATACATGCTTGTGAACACAATATATAAAGAATACATATCGCAATCTAGCCAAAATCTAAACAGTGGGGGTACAGTAGTGAAAAAGGGAAAGTCAGTGACCCCTAGTCATACTATATGATAGTCTGCTCTGGTTCTTCTAATCTCCACTGAACCGTGCCCCCTTCTAGGTCACACTCTGTCTAGTGCACCATTACACGGCCACAGCTCCACGTACTGGTCATGAGATTCACATGCTCGTTAGGATGAAAAATAAGTGAATGCTTCAGTTTCATCCAAGTATCTGTGACTGACTTTCTCTCCTGTTCCAGTTTCTTAAAGGTTATTACTCACAATTTATCTTATGACAAAAGGAAACAGCTGATTAAAGAAGCCCTCTTTTGTTCTGGGTTTCCTGGCCAAGTTGAGCAAGTCCTGTTTGCTTTGACCGCCTCTGGAGTGCTTGCTGGATGAGGTCAGGGAAGGGAAGGAGAACACCGCCCGCCTGCTGTTGGAGTGGCAGGAAACCAGCTGCAAGCTCCCACTGTATGGTGAGGGGCAGGGGGGATGGAAGGGGTAGCAGGATAGTGACCAGCCTGGACAAACCCCGATCCGAGGAGACATGTGTATTGAACCCCTATGCCAGCCTCAGGATCTGACCAGCAAAAGCAGCCCATATGTATTCGGGTCACAGAACTCGAGGGCACCCAGGGACAAATAGGGAAACCAAGCCACCAAGCAGATGCAGCACTTGCCAAGATCACAGAGCCAGGCAGCAGCAAAGCTGAGAGTCAGACTGTGGCTTGCTACCCTGGAGTCCTTGCATTTTCCTGGAGAGGCAGTGGTGGGCTGGGGGGCAGGGCTGTCTAAAAGTCCTAGCTCCTGGCTTCCACTCAGCTATGAGGACTTTGGGTGATTAACCTGCCCACAGTTGTTTACTGAGCATCTATTATGTTCTAGCACCTGTCTAGGTAGGCAGTCGTGGGGGCGGTAAGTTCCCACCCTTGAAAATCCCCACAATGAGAGTGATGTGATTTGTGGTACCCATAAAGTTGTGCAACTCACCTGGGTGAATCAGAGGTTGTGGCTCGGGAAACCTTTGGAGGGGGAGGTGGCCTCTTCAGTCTGCCCCTCCCAGGGGCATAGACTCTGCTCCCTGAGTCCTGCCTCCTCAAGGTGGAAACTTTTACTTGTCTGAAGCATGCAGGAATTCTGAGAACCAAGATGACGCAGGGGGAAGGGAATTGGAATCTACAGTGGGCCAGGCCCTATGCAAGGCATTTACACTCTACGACTTTTGATCCTCAAAACGATCCTTTACAAACTAAGAGACTGAAGCATCAAAGAAAAGATCAAGAAGACCGAGTTCTGGAGTATTTGCTGCAAAGTCCCCAGCACTGTATTCCTTCCTCCAAGGCACTTGGAGTCCAATATTATACTGGACAGCACAGATCTTGCAGAACTTTTCTATCATCGCCAACAATTCTACTAAATAATGCTGGACGAAACCATGAGAGCTCATAAAAGCACTTTCCACTACCTTACATCTTCCACTCTCACTCCTTCCAAAAGTGACCAAGGAGCAGGGGACATTGTAGGTACTCAATAAATATTTGTTGAATGAATGAGGGAGGTGTGGCCGGAAGAACAAGAAGGAGGTGGCTATAGAGGTGAAAATAGAACTGATTTATCTGAGAAACTTAACAGAAGACCATGGGGGAGGGGAAGGGGGAAAAAAAAGAGAGGGATAGAGCCAAACTATAAGAGACTCTTAAAAACTGAGAATAAACTGAGGGTTGATGGGGGGGTGGGAGGGAGGAGAGGGTGGGTGATGGGTATTGAGGAGGGCATCTGTTGGGATGAGCACTGGGTGTTGTATGGAAACCAATTTGACAATAAATTTCATTTTAAAAAATAAATAAATAAAATAAAATAAAACAAAACAAAATAAAAAAATAAATGCACTCTCTTACATTAAAAAAACAAAAAAAAAACCCCACAAATAAATAAATAAATAAATGTTTCTATACAAAATTAAAAAAAAAAAAAAGAAATGTTCACTACCTGGTTGAGGGCTTGTACAGAACGAAAGGTTCTTTCTCCATCACCCATTCCCATCCACGAAAGCACAGAAATGAATGGCAATACAAATTATTGGAGCAATAAAATACATACCTACCTATTACCTTCTCAAATGATTCACGTCTGACTGTGTGCACTCACAGTAAAGCATTTCAGCTGGACCAAACAGTGGTTAACTCCGATGGGGGCAGGAGTGCCTTTTCAAAGTGAAATTTTTTAGCCCCCTTCAGGCCAGAATTTGAGAGCTAGGACACTGGAGTTCCTGTAACCCAGTTCCTTTGTGGTGCAGATGGGGAAACTGAGGCCCAGGCAAGCAGCTGGCCCGTGGTCACACAGCTAGGTTGAGGCAGACCTGTTGTGCCCATTTGCCACCTGGAATTCAGGCCAGAATGAGACACATGCTCCTTGTCAGAGTAGATGGACCAAGGAGCAGGAAGCTCAGGTGGCCAGAGAACGAAGATTGAAATCAAGCTGATGAAGAAGCTCGGGGCAAAATAAAACAATAGATTCAGAACAACCCCCAAGCAGTAGGGTTGAATAGATGCACATTAAGAAGGAGAACAAAATTAGGAAATATCCAAGTCTGGCAGCACCGAATGTTGGGGAGGATGAAGGAAGCGGGCACTCTTGTGCACTGTCCGTGGGACTGCATATCGGTGGGGCCCTTCAGAGGACACGTTAGTGTTGTCTCGTAGAATTTAAAATGTGCATCCCTATGACTCAGAAATCCCAATACTTCTCTAGAGAAACAGTCACACGTGTGCACACAGGGACATACACAAGATTGTTAGTGGCAGCGTCGCCCACAATCAGGAGAAATTAGAAACAAACTAAATGTCTAACCATGGGGAGGGGTACGTAAAACGCCATCTATCCACTCTATGGAATACCACTAAGAAATTAAATAGAGCCCAGAAGACCCACCCAGGGCCATCACATCACACACTGTATCTTTGTATGAATTAGAGAAAGATAGCCCCCTCTGGCTAAACCAGTTAGAAAAAAGCAACCCTCCCTTTGGGCTAAGTTAGCACAGATGGGCTGAGTTTCAGCCTCCCTCATGCACCCCCACCCCCGGTTCTGTGACCAGAGAGGTGGCTTCTGAGTTCAGTCCTACCAAACTGAAGGACCATGTCAAATGGAAAAATAAGTCGCAGTATAGTCTATAAAATATTATGTCTTTAATATATTTAAACACGCATTCTTTATATGTTCTGTAGAGATATAAATATATAATGTGCATGTTAACAAACAGAAAAAAGACAAGAGGGGTATACATCTTCCTGCAATGGCTGTTACCTCTCTGGGGAGGGGGGCACTGTGGGTCAAAGGGGCCTTTAATCTTATCCAAAGGGTTTTGATTTAATTTTTCACAAGGAGGACTCATTTCTCTATCATTAGTAGAATTATTTTTAAAATTAAAAGCTGAGAATCAGGAAGTTGGGCCTCTGGGGCAGAAGGAGGGATTTGTGTCATCCTAGGTTACACCCACCACCACTACCGCCAACACCAGATTTAAAGGCACCCTGTACCGTGTGGGCCAAAAACCCACACAAGTCCATTCCAGACCTCTGTTTTGATCTCATTTTCTGGGGTAGAAAATGACAAGAAAGACCTTTTTAAAATCAGAGAACAGTAAGCCTAGTGAGACCCTCCGCTGGGTATGCCTGCAGATAACCTTGGTGACTTCAACCCCAAGAACCCCAGCTTTGTCTCCAGGCTGGAAAACAAGAGAAATGGGGGGAAGGGGGTGGAGCTTCTCATCTCCCCATCCTCTTCCAGAGGCAGCATTTCCCCAAAGCAAGGAGCACCCGTATGCCCCAGTGGAAAGTTATGAGAAAGCCAACACACCAACTTAAGCAAGATCAAAGGAACCATCCAGGGACTTTGGGGGGCTTTATCACAGTGAAAATGTGAGGGAAGTTGACCAGACTTGAAATTGTTTTTTAATGGTTTGATTTCACGGTCTTCTTGTTACTTAAGTACCATTCATCTTCCTCCAAATCTCTAGCGGGAACTTCATATGGCTTGGCAGCTCAATTTCCTCTCGGCCCACTGGATGAGACAAAGGTCCGGCGGTCACTTATCTAGGGAAAGCACACTGGGGGCCCCGAGAACCTCCAGCACCAGATCTCAGTATCCCCCTCTTTGCAAGATTTACAGCCGTCCTGGGAATGGATTTATATCTCAAAACGCTGGCTACTCTTGTCCTGCCTATTCAGAAGCAACCTTTCTATTGATTGTCCCTGCTTTGGGTACTGTTTAATGACCTCCCAGACAACTGGCCGCTCAGACAAGGAGACTTCACTGAAATGACAATGATGTCTGATGTGAATGTGCGACTCCAAAGGAACAAATAGTCCCACACCTATTTCCCCCATTTCCTGTGCCTATCTTTCTTCCCTTTGCCTAGACCACCCACTAGTGGTACCCGCCAACTAGCTAGTATCTGCTCTGGGGCCATGATGTGCTACCAGCTGGCATTTCTATGTTAGACACTCTCTGCTCAGAGAGCAGCCCCAGTGACACTTCCCAAGGCCCACTCCACACAAGAGAGATTGGCTCTCACAGCAGGGGTAGCATTTCTCTTCCAATGACTGACAGAGGAGGAAAAATCTGGAATGAAAGGGCAGCAAACAGAATGCTGAAACACCAGAAGTCTAAGTCAGCATCTAAAAGCTGCGGCTGAGGACGGAGGAAATGCTGGCTCCAAGCTGATGCTCTATGCGCTTGTCAGCATAATCTCGCTGCTGTGAAATCTGATGTGTAGACACATCTCACAGTCGAGCTGCAGCCCAGCCACAGTTGTAGTTCTGGCTCTGATGCCTCCATCTCCGCCGCTTGCAGGGTGCAGTCCAGCCCCCTTTGTCCACGTTCCTGCTGCGTCGGGGACCGTGACTGCCCTTAGATGGTTCTCCCAACGCTGGCCTTTGGGAATTGATTGGGAAGTGACCTCAGGAAACAACTGAAGCGAAGTGAGGAAGTGAGGCAGGGAAGGAAAGAAAGTTCAGAAAGAACGTGTTATCAAGCAGACCGCTGTGGATGAGAGAGACCCGGACGCCTTGGAGACTTCAAGCAAACAGCATGAAGCACACCTCCAAGTCATCCCACCTGAGGGGCAAAGAAGTTGGGGCCTCTCTCCTCCAACGCCCACCCACCACTGGCTGAGGGGTGCTCCTTTAGGCACCTGCTCACCGGCACTTCCGGCCTGCCTAGCGCACTTCCAGCCTGCCTAGCGCACTTCCGGGAGAAAGCCTCAGGCCAAGGGCTGTGTGTGCAGGAAGCAGCTGGTACCAGATCCCGGACAGTGGGCTGAGGGACATGGGCCGCACCCCCGGAGACACTGCTACTCCTCTTAATCCCCATTTGGCCTGGTGGACTCAGTTATCTTTCAAGATCCAGGGGAAATGTGACCTCTTCTGAGATATCACCTCCTTCCTCACTGTCTCTCCACAGAGTAGAAATGAATAGCTTTCTCTCCCAAGTCCCATTAACACTTCACACACCCTTCAATTAAGCCAGCGACCACGTTTTCTTCTGCTTGTTGGACTAGTCTTCTTCCCAAACGGTGCAGTATCAATGGAGAGATCAAGTTTGAACCATCCAGGTATCCTATAGTACATTCAGTCGTTTATAATTTGTATTTAGTAAGCACCTACTCTATGGCCAATACTGTTCCATGTACTGGGGACACAGAAGTAAAAAAAAAAAAAATACTAGGCCCCTGTTTTCCTAATTTTAACAGTTGTGTGTGTGTGTGTGTGTGTGTGTGTGTGTGTGTGTGTGTGTCAAAAGATGACAAATAAAAACAAACAAATAAACATATAATATGTCAGTGGTGATAGATATAATGAAGAAAAATAGAGCCAGGTATGGAATAGAAACTAAATGTGTTGAAACTAAATATGTCTTTTACATGGGATATAAAGGTCTACTCTATTAAATAGCATTTGAACGTGGATGTCGGATAGTGAGGGAGTGATCCATAAGGATATTTGGAGAAAAGTAATCTCGGAAAAAAAAAAAATCAAATGTTCAAAGGCTCTGTGGTCAAAGCATGCTGAGTGTGTTCAGAAAACAGCAGGAAGCGCGTAGTACACACCCAGCTCGTGATTGATTTCACAGTGAGATCCACCCACAATCCCTTCTGAGTTGGCCAAGCCACCCCTCATCCTGTGCGCATCTCTAGCACTGCGTTTACCATATGATACTACAATGATTTGCAAAGTTGCCAAGGGTCAGGACGGTGTCTTTTGATCATTTTTGTGTCCCTGGTGCCACTCAGTACTTGATCTGTTGTCTGTGCTCAGTATTGTTCCTCAAACTAAAGTCATCATTATTCTCCATCTCAAACTTGGGAAAACACAGATCAAATCACAGAAAGGTTTCATTCAAAGGGCGCATTTGCTTGCAAATTAAAATGCATATGGATATTGGGGAATAGCTTCAGATTTTTTCTTTTATGTTTCAATTTCTCATTTCTTCAACATGTCCTCTGTTGAGGTTCACCAGCAACATATCCTCTACCCATCCTGAACTTGACGATTTCTTTTTTTTAAAAATTACATACAGCACTGTGTACGTTTAAGGTCTATATATAGCTTGATGGCTTGGTTTACAGATGTCATGAAATGATTACAGCAATACGTGTAGTTAATGTCCGTCATCTCAAATAGATAGAATATTCAGAATTATTAATGGCAGAAGTCATTCTTGGGTGAAACTAGGCCCTCTTTGGGGGAGTTACAACCCTAAAATGTATAGCTTTTCTCCCCAAAGGCATTGGATTGGCACAAATGGTTGAAGGTATTTTACAGACTGACCAGAGTGAATTTTTGGTGCTTAAAAAAACAATGATGTATTACAACCTTCATGGATGAACACGGCCTTCAGTCCTCTAGAAACCACCAATGATGTATGTCTCTTTCTAGGGAAAAGGCAGCAGAGGCTCAGGTGTTGGCTCAGATATGGGTCTGAGTGATTGCATGTTAAAGTAGTAATAGATGACAGCATGTTCCATTAAAAATGTGTCATGAGCCTTCCCATTAGTAAGGACATTGGGGTCACAAGGACATCAGTGCCTCATCTGTCCAGCACTCTGTACCTTTCCTATGGGAAGTTTACCTTTCCTATCTCAAACATACAATTGGAGGGAGGGGGACTTGGTTACAGGCTCAGTGGCCCTAAGAGGGAGGTACTATTAATATTCCCATTCTATGAATGAATAACCTGAAGTTCAGCAAGATGAAGTTTGTGCCCAGATTCACCCAGCTAGAAAATAATAGGGCCAGGGTTCAGACCCAGTTCTTTGTGATTCTAAGATCCTTGTTCTTCATTGGAAATGACAGGGAACAGAACAGCAGTAGAGTAGAGGTGCGGCAGACAGGGACGGGAAGCTGCCATTGAGGCCACATTGTCCCCGTAAGCTTAGGCCCCAGAGCTCAGCCAAGAGATCAGGTAAAGGAACCAAGCATTTCCATAGGGTGGAGCTGGCTAAAGAAGCTTCAAGGACCCCAGATGGACTTTTAAGAATTAGAATTTCTCATAGAGTATCTAACCTAGGGGGTCAAGGTGTCATCTATATATTTTCCCATCCCAAGACCAATCACTGGTGTCAGGAGCTGAAGCACTATGATTGACCCCATCAAGTCAAGAATGTGGTTTCCTAGGAATGGCAGCCTTTACTAAAACCTCACGCAGTTTTAGGCATCATTCCCTGAGGAGAATGGGGATATAGCAAGGACATAACTTACGGTCACTGCTGGAACCTGGGCAGCTACACCAGAAGTATCTACATCAGCTCCAAGATATGTCCCCATCACCAGTCCAAGTCCCATACCTCTTGGTAGGAACAATCTACTAAACTTATTCATTCTGAGAAGTAAAGCAGGGATGTCATCTTTGTTACAGGGAACAGGAACGGAAACAAGACTGATATTTCCTGCTTACTGGACTCATGATACATCTCTAATCCACATAGCAAGGTCAATAGTAGTGCCCCACCTTGCAGATGAGGAAAATGAGGTTTCAGAGAAGCAAAAGTGATTGCCTTGGGTCACATAGGTAGTAAATGGAGATAGCAGGCATCTTTTCATACTGGTAGCAGTTTTACAGGTGAGGATATGTCTTCCAACCTATGGAATCTCTCTCCAAGAATACTTGTACGCTGGCCTCAAGGTAAGGTACAAATCCTATTCAGCATTTTTCAGGCTTCTCCTCCTGCCCACCTAGGGATATCTGCATAGACTGTATGCAGTCTATATCCATATCCATGGCCTGTCTGAAATCCAGACCCATCAGGAAAAATGACCCAAGCCATTGAGTGATGTACTCTTCTTTGTGTCTTTTGGTTTAGAGGTGGAAAGACCCTTTACAAATGATTGTAACATACTCTGACCAGGCTTCCTTGTCTACATGGAATTGACAACTGGTACCCTTGGTGCTAATAACCTCCACATTTGAAAAAGATGGCATCTCCTACCGGGCTTACTAAGAGGGAGCAGCAGTGTCCGTTCTGCTATCAATCACCAACCCTGTCCCTGGATGGTACTTATAAAGACAGCACTGAGGAGAAGAAAGGAAATGGAGATGAGTGGAGAGTTCTGTGTGGCTTTTCGGTGAGCACGGGGTTCCTGGCAAGAGTCACTTCCATACCTCTCCATTAATGATGGGGAGATAAGAGGGATTTCTCCTCTTCACACCATGGGCAGAAAGGATCAGGAAAATCACTCATGGATGTTTGGGACATCTACAAGAAGAGAAGATTTCATGTCCCTCCGGCTTTCTCTAGTGCTGGCAACAGTCAGGGAGGAACATGTTTGGAGAGTGGCTGGGGAATTTGTAAATGTCTCCTGAAGGTGAAGGACATATGTGGACATCCTCTTCTTACCTGGAGAAAAAACTCATAAAGGTGCCCAGGAAGAAATAGAGAGAGGCACCTCCACCTCGACAGAAGGAACACAGAGGTAGAGGGGGAGGCAGGAAGTGTGGGGCTGCCCAGATGTCCCCCAGCCAAGAGAGGAGACACCGCCTCAGAAAGGGTGCTGGAAACTGAACTGCCTGCGGGGAGACACGGTCACCTCTAACAACTCTTTAGCAATAGGAAGACGTGGAACAAAACTGCCCCAGGAAAACTGTGTACACAGTGATGGCCACATCCAAAATGACCTCAAGTTTCAAACAGAACCAGATCGAACCAGAGAGAAATCAAGACCACTTCACCACATAAGAGTCATGTAAGTTGATCCCTTCTTCCCATCCCTCCCCCACTGCCTCAGTGTAGACAAGCTAGAAACAAGAGGGAGGAGGAATAAGGGAAAGGAAGACCATGTTTTTCCCATATACAAGTCCTCTGAGTCACAAGTCTAGACAGCAGCGGCAGAGGAGAAATCATGGCATTGGACAGAAGATTGGTGCTTCTAATGGGACCTGGCTACGTTTAATCATTGGAGGTGGCCAGAAAGTTATGAAATCGGCCAAGAACAATTAAAAATTAAAAAAAAAAGGCATATATTGCAAAGAACAGCAATGAGTAGGAAAAAAATCTTGTGTTTATATCTCTACCACACTGAAAGTTCTCAGTGAACCACCTACATTTAGCTTCTCTTAACCGACATATTTTCCCTAATCCTGTTGAGCCATTCAGAGCTCATTTTTATGTGCCCTCTTAGGGGTGAGAAATAAGACCAGAGCTCTCTCTTTCTCTTTTCTTTGCTTATATCTGCTTGGCTTATGTTCTCCTACAGCAGACATGCTTTCTCTGGGCGACTAGGAACAAGGCCACCATTCTCCAACTTCAAACTCCTTCCTGATCCATAATCCCAGGGACAGGGCCCTTCTCCAACACCAACTGAAAAATCTGAGAGGGACCCTGATTGGCCTTACTTGGGTCACATGACTCCCAGGAAGGGATCAGAGTCTTGTGACTGCCCACCCCCACCCATCATGCTTGAAGTTGGGGACACACAGCTCCCCAGTGCAAGGAAGGAGCATGTTGGAACAGACAAAATACTACTGATGGGCCATGTAACACAAACATGACTCTTCAGGAAGTAGGGGCTCTTTCAGTCTTCTGACATCTTGGAATTCTTGTCTCTCTAGACATTTCTGAAAGATAGTTTAATTCACGAGGGGTTTTTAAAAACCCTTTTTAACAGACTCAAGTAATTATGAAAGAGAATAAAAATGAATGATAACAATTTCCATATTTCAGTTTCCTCTTCCTTAAAAGTTATAAAGGCCCATTTGTAAGGAAAAAAAAAAAAAAAAAAGAAAACTCTCTTTGACCATCCCTTTTCTTTGGACAACAACCAGGGCTTAGAAAAACCTAATTTTCTTTTCAATGGGATATAGTCTATTTATTCATATTTTGAAATATTTGGAAAAAAACATAAGCAATATCCAAATATCTAAGCAGGACATTAAAAAGAATCAATTGCTCTTCAATCCACCCCCCATCCCCAGAAACCTCCAGTTTGGTCTTTAGTTCAAGGTACCAAAGATTAACTACTAGAACTTCAGGAAGGTGTTAAAGATGCACAGAATAGCATATGGCTAAATATTCCTCTTGCTGCTTTGCAAGACTGATCACAAAAACTATGTCCTCTCTGACTAGCCACCCACCCAAACCTAAGTATAACTGACCATGCCCCCTTTTATGTCCCTACTATTATTCTGAAGTCTATTTTTTTGTAATGTTTATTTATATTTGAGAGAGAAAGAGAGAGAGAGAGAGAGAGAGAGAGAGAGAGAGAGAGAACGTGAATGGGGAAGGGGCAGAGAGAGAGGGAGACACAGAATCTGAAGCAGGCTTCAGGCTCTGGCCTCTCCCAAAGCACGGCTCAAACCCACAAACTGTGAGATCATGCCCTGAGCTGAAGTCTGATGCTTAACTGACTAAGCCACCCAGGCACCCCTGTTCTGAAGTCTATTAATCATACCAAGAAGGATATAATGTTGGAGGTAATGGTGGCCATGTTTGTTTATCTGTCTCCCTCCTCCAGGCTGTGGATTTCTTAAGGGTAGCGTTCATGTCTGATTCACCTTTGTATTCTCAACACACATCTGAGAGTATGGGACAAGTGGCAATCTCTGGGATGAGTGGATGAGTGGATGGATGGATGGATGGATGGATGGATAATGTCAAGAGTGTAGGTGTTCCACGAGTGTGAAAGCCCAAAGATCTGCTAGTGATCCAGGCCAGGGAAAGTCTCTATCTAGACCTGTACTGTCTGGTTCTGGTAGCCACTCTTTGTGGTTTTTTAAATTTAAATGCATTAAAGGTAGACAAAGTTAGAAAATTCATTTCCTCAGTCATATTAGCCATGTTTCAAGTGCTCGCCAGCCACATGTGGCTAGTGATTACTGTCTGGATGGCACAGATTATAGAGCATTTCCATCACCGTAAGACATTCTGTTGGGCAGTTTAATAGAGGCCAAAAGCACAAGCTTCCTGAACCAAGAGGATGTTAGTAATCAAAGCAAGGCAAATAAGAAGCAGAAAGGACCAAACACCAGAGGGCAAGGCCAGCCAGCAGAGATCAGAATTCCTACAGAAACTTCTGGGGGACAAATGAGGTAACAGTTTTGGGGATCACACTTTAGTTCCTACAGGGCTGGCTGCCTTTCCCCAGGCAAGAACCAAAGTCCAGCCAGTAGAAGGAGGTAAACAGGAATAGCTAGCTAAAGTGAGGAGTATAGCAGCTGAGAACAAGCACAGATTCACCCTACACACTCCCCTTTCCAGGGGAACCCTCACAATTTTGGATCCAAATTTGTCAAGGGAGAAGCAGAGATAAGGAACAGCAAAGCCACTTAAGCTATTCTTTCTGGCAAGCCCTTAATCTTTTTTTCTCTCCCTTTATGAAACCTCTGATCAGGATGAAGCCCAGAATAAAGATCTCGAAGGATTTCAACTTGAACCTCCAACCCAGAATACTCCTGTGTATACATGTCCCAGAATTCAACCATTCGGGATGAGGCACAGTGAGTTTGTCCTATTATCTTTGCTTACCCAGACCCTGGCACAGTATATCCGACCCAGGTATTCAGAAAATGTTGTTAAATTATTTAATTAATTGGTCCCCTTTCAGTGATATAAGGAAACAGTCTAGTTGCCCAGGAAAATGTTCATCCGTTACATGTGGGCAAAAAGGGAAAAGATACATCATTTAAGCCAGTGGCTACTGCCGAACAACGACAAAAGTCTTGGTCCCAACATTGGTTTGAGCTCTGCCAGTAACTAACCATGCTCCTTGGGCCTCAGTTCCCTTATCCGTAAAACAGAGGGACTTGTCCTGATGTGCTTCATGGCCTGCCCAGCTTGGTGACAACTGACCATTGCTTCTTTGATCTAGAACACATGTGTTTGCTTTTCCTAAAAGTGCATGAAAAATATTTCTGTTTTCCTTTTGGGGGGATAAGGGATTTTATTAAAGGATTTAATGAATCCCTCTCCCTCCTCAAAGGTGAGTTTTGGAGCATCCCCAGTCCAGCTAGGGCCAGCTTAAGTGACCTATAATTAAGTTGTAAATCTGTTCATGATTAAGCAAATGTTTGTCAGAGACCACAGGGTGGGGAGAAGTCTTCCCTAACCACAAAGAAAAACTGGAAGCCTGCCTGGGTGATGTATTTCTGGAGGGAGAAGGGAGAAGAATGTGGAACTCTGAGAATGGGCTAATGCGGGAGGTCATAGAATTACAGGCAAGAAATTTAAAAAAAAAAAAGAAAAAGAAAAGAAACACCAAGGAAACAGCCACCTCTGGTAGGTGAGCAAAAAAATGGGGCAGGGAATAATATGTAAAACTACCTACGTGCCTTGTACTTGACACATTTATTTTGTTTTTGAAAAAAGACAATAACAAAAACATATGCTAGTGAGTTCAAGATCATCAGGTTCACTTTACAGATGAGGAACCTAAGGTCAAGGAGAGGTCTGCTTTGATTCATCCACATTGCTGAGAGCCTACCGTGTGCCAGGCACAGGTTACATGGTAGTGAACATGTCACACATTTTCTCAGCCTTCGTGAAACTTAGTCCAGTGCGCTGTCAGATACTGAAAAAAATGATTACCCAAATAATTATGTACAGTTGACCCTTGAACAACACAGGGGTTAGGGGCACCAACCTTCTGCTCGGTCACAAATCTGCGTATAATTTTTGACTCCCCCCAAAACTAACCTGTTAACAGGAAGCCTTACTGATAACGTAAATAGTTGATTAACACAGATTTTGTGTGTTATATGTATCACATACTGTATGCCTACCAGGAAGTAAGCTAGAGGAAAAAGTTATTAAGAAGATCCTAAGACAGAGAAAGTACATTTACAGGACTATATTGTAAAAAAAAAAAAAAAAAAAAATCCACATACAAATGGACCCATGCAGTTCAAACCCATGTTATTCAAGGGTCGGCTGTAGTTATAATGAGGTGACATTCTATAAAAGGAAAAGTCTAGGGTATTCACTAGGGTACAGGCTAACAGCAGGTACAACTATCTAACTGGACGCAGGCATCTGAGAAAGGCTCTTGGGAAATAAGTGGGGACCCGAAGGGTATGGGAGAGGGGCCAGGTGAGGAGAGGAGGGGTGAGAGGAGAGACTCCCAGCTGAGTGGTCTCAGAAAGCTCCCCCTAATCGCCCAGACAGTTCCGGGAACCCTGGTAGCACCTTACAGCATTGTTCTCTTTCCAGCCCTCTGCACGTTGGCAGTTACATACTTACTTTGGGGATTTTTAGATGAATGTCTGCTGTCTGCTATTAAGCACCTCTACAGCAGAGATTTTGGTCACTACAGTATGCTGAGCACCAAAGCCAGGACTAGGACAGAGAAGATGCCCAATAACCATTTACTGAGTGAGTAAATGAAGAAAGCTAGCACACATGGGAAATTTGCTAATTAAAGAGAAATGGGGTATCGGTTGATAATAACACCCTGACCTTTGGTTTGTATAGGGTCTTTAGTGTATTGCCTGACACGTAGAGTTTATGCTTTAAATGGCAGCTATTAAAAAATAACTGTAAGATAATTGTAAGTAACCTAGAGCTGTATGAATACTTGAAGCTCGTGAACTATCACTACCAAACTTTGGAAATCTCCATCCCCCCTTCTGTTTTGATCTGTATCATCTGGATGATTATTCGCTTAATATTTTTCTTTAAATCAACCCAGTGGATTCCTTTGGTAAATTAAATGGGGGGAAAATGATCACTTTTTTAAAATATGAGAGAACTCCAATAAACACGCGGAAACAAAAACTGGTTTGACTAAATTCAGATGTTAATGTCTGAGTAATGTTCTTCGCCTGAGGTCTGCTCTGCCTGTGTTTAAAAGAGAAGAAATGCTTAAGAGGCTTCTTCATGCGGAAGGAAACTAATTCCAGACAGAAGGAAGGAAGTTCAGGCAGAAAGGTAGTGCACCTAAAAAATATAAAAAACTACAGACTGTTTAGACCAAGAGTAATAACAACATATGACATGTGTGGAAGTAAAATATAGGACAATGACAGCAAAAAAGCAGGGGAGAGATACATGGTTCAAACTGTTGTTGGGGCACCCGGGTGACTCATTCGGCTAAGCATCTGACTTTTGATTTCGGCTCAGGTCATGATCCCACGGTTCATGGGTCCGAGCCCCACATCAGGCTCTGTGCTGGCAATGTGGAGTCTGCTTGGGATTCTCTCTCTCTCTCTCTCTCTCTCTCTCTCTCTCTCTCTCTCTCTCTTAGTCTCTCTCTACTCCTCCCCCTTTCAAAAAAAAAAAACCGTCGTAAGGGTCTTTCATTGTGCAGGATGGGGTAAAAGTACTGATTTAAGATAGACTGCAATAAATTAAAGATGCATTTTGTAATGTCTAGAGTAACAATCAAAAGAATGATACTATGAAGCATAGTAGAAAAGCTAGTCCTTTGAGATAAAATGGGAGAAAAAAAGAAAAATAGCCAAGGCATATTATTGAGATAGGAAAGAGGCTAGCACCAACCTGAGATTTTGGTAGGGCTGAAAGAAACAAGTTTTGTGCTCTTGATTCAACATTTTCTTTCTTTCTTTTTTTTAAGTTAATTTTCTTTTGAGAGAGAGCACAACTGAGCAAGGCAGCGGTAGAGAGAGAGAGAGAGAGAGTGAGTTAGAGAGAGAATCCCAAGCAGCCTCTGTGCTGTCAGCACAGAGCCTGACGTAGGGCTCCCTCCATCTCGTAAACTGTGAGATCATGACCTGAGCAGAAATCAAGAGTCCGATGCCTAACTGAGTCACCCAGGTGCCCCTGGTTCAATATTTTCTAACACTGCATCTGTGATCCACCCGAAATCCCATCCTTTGTCCCCAGTGAGCAGAATACCAGGGTTCAAAATCTGGCTCACCCAATGGATGTGATAAGGAGGCTATCCCATCATGAAGAATGATGTTTAGAGTCATATGTTCACATCCTCTTTGCTTCTCTCATGGCACAAATATATTAAACAGCCAGAGGCCACTTCTAACCAGAAACCCTCCTTCTGAACCGTAATTTTCAAGTAAGTGTGATTTTGCCCACCCAGACGTATTGGGCGATGTCTGGAGACATTTTTTTGTTGTCACAACTCGAGGCACCGCTACTGGCCTCTGGAGGCCAGGGATGTTGCTAAATCCTACAACGCACAGGACATCCCCGAACAACAAACGATTATCAGACCCCAAGATGTCCATGATACCCAGGCTGAGAAACTCTGCTTTAGGGCAAAATTAATCACGACACCAAACCGGAGGCTTGAGTTGAAGCCACGAGGAAAGGAGTTAGCAACACGGATTGCCCCCGTCCTCCATTCCAGCCCAGAAGAAAACATTTCAGCCCCACTTCCGCAGGCTAGAATCAGATGCATCCTTAACACTGAGGCTCTTCTCAAGAGACTTTGGTCACTGGTTCTAGAACACAGAAAAAGCTCTAATATCACATAGGCCAAGTCCTGGGAATTAGGAGAAGCCTGTTCCTGACATCAAACCGCCGAGGGTCAGCACTGTGGAACTCGAAAATGCGGTCAAGAGATGCTCTTTTGACAGGGTGCGTCCACAAGATCTATGATAAGTAAATAAACAACATCCCTAACTGCAGGGGACCCAGGGGTCAATTTGGGGCTTCAGGCAGGCTCTCAGGGTGACGGAGTCGCTTTATCCGTCTTTGCTTTACTTGGTTCTATGGGGCACGGCCTGGTGTGTTTCTTTCTTTCCTTGGCAGCTATGGCTTGCGCCTTTCATCACTCACCTGTGAAGCGCCACCGGGCACCGGTGCCACTCTCGCGTCCTCCTCTGCCGGAGTGGAGGCTCCGGGAGCCAACGCGCGTCCTCAAACCTCTGGGATTAGGCCCTCCTGTTTCCTGCTGACAGCTAGGCCTTTGCAGAGCCTCAGAGGCAAGAAAGCAAAGCTCCCCAGAGTCCCAGTGCTCCCTGGCAGGCATCCCCAGGGATCCAGGGTGGATGGAGAATTCTCCCAGGGGCAGGCTTTTCCTCCCACTCGGTGGTGGCGCGTGCAGCCTGACGCAAGGCCGGGGGACCAGAGGGGAGGGCTAACCCTCCTCTGGGACTGCGTGTCTCCCCAGCCTCTGGCCCAGCAGGGAGTCTCCCTATTGCTTCCCCTCCAAGTTCTCCAGAGGCGGCGGCCTCGGGAGGTGTAGCCTGCACGCCTCGGGGTAGACGGCGGCGGAGTGCGGCCGCGCGGAGGTCGCGCTGATTGGCTACTCGGCTGGGGGCGGGGCTGACCCTACAGCTGTTGCTGGGCTTCTGGTCAGTTTCACCCACCGAGCTCCGGGCCTGCATCTGCGGGGAGCCCCCTGGACCTCCCCCCAGTGACCCAGAACGCAGCAAGTCTGCACGCTCCTCTTTCCCCAGACCTGCCCTTCATCCCGCCCCAGGCAATGCGTCCAGGCTGGAAACTTGACAGCCGGGTTCCACCCACCCCCGGCCCTGCGCCCACCCAGCCACTCGCCACACCCCGCTAAGTCTACCCCTTGCTCTAGCTCGCTCGTGTCCATTCTCTCCTCACTCCCCTCTCTCTATTCCCACTGCCCCGTCTTTGTCTACATGGGTCATCTCTCACTTGAGTGACGTGGGGAGTCCGCACCTGATGTCCCTCACGTCCTACCTCCTACCTGCAGGCATGGCCTTCTGTGGACACTCGTGGGGGGGCAGCATCTTCCCTCGTAGCTTTTTTCAGAACCGTAATTCTGACCCTACCACCCTCTTGCTTACAATACTTGGAAGGCTTGCTCTAGTTTCCAGAAAACTCTAAATTCCTTTGTGCCGGACAGAAGTCCTATTGGAATCTGGCCCCCTTTCTTCTCTTGAGCTCATCTCTGGCCGGTCGAACCCCAGGGAGTGATCATTAGACAAGTCAGTCACAGAAAGAGTACAATTTTCTGGCCTCAGGGCTTGCCCATTTTAAAGGTCATCCAGGCAGAGGCAGCCGTCCAGACCACGGAGGCCAGAGTTGAAAGCTCTGATTCAGACTCTACAGAGCAACAGCATCCACTGCTGGCCCCAAGCCCCTGGTCTTGCTCCTGTGCCCCTCAAGAGAGCATCTTTCTGTATTCCGGACTCCCATCAGGCCATGCGCCTCCAATCACAGCCAAGGGACAGGTAATGATTGATGTTCACTGAGCTCCTACTGTGTGTTCCAAGTATCATGCTGAGTCCGCCACCTGCCCGTCTCATTAATCTTCACAGCATTCCTGTGAGGCGCTACAATTATTATCCCCATATTGCGGATGACCAACTTGAGATCCAGAGGTCAAGTCGTTTGCCCAAGATCCCACAGATGGAAAGTGGCAGAGCCGGGGTGCATAACCGTAGGCACGCCCCACACCACTTAGGCTGTACTGTTTTTGAGGAAGCCGGGGTGGCTTCAGAGTCCAGAATGGGGAGGGCGCTCTACAGCACATTGTTTATTTTTGTGTGTGTTCCTCCAGCATGAGCTGGCATCTCTTCTGAAAATACGTTTTTGCCACCTTTGAGAATTTATGCATCCTTCTTAATAGGAAGGATTCAGAAGTACCCTGGTGGGGAGTTGCCGCTTGGCCAACCAATCCTGGAAGAACTTTTCTTGGCCAACTTTGGGGGGCGCAGAGCAGGAAGCTCTATGTGGTCGCTCTGATCCCAGGGGCTGTAGGCAGGGAATCTCAGTTCAGGAGGCGACCTCCCACCCCAAAAGGCCCAGGAATGAGTTTGATGATGAACTTAGACTCACAGTAAGGGCCCCACTAGGGATGGGAGAGAGGGTGCTCAGGTTATCTCAGAAATGATAGCTGAGTTATGTGGGTTCTGTGTCTCCCCTCCAATGTAGAGAAAGCCTTGCCACCTCCCGCGGGTCACAGGAGGTGAGACCACAGCCCCAAAGATGCCAGACAGGGAGGGCCTCAGGCAGAATTGCATAAGAAGAGTCATATCAGATGTGAAGACCTGTACTTGGGAGTATGGATGAGACTTCCCAGATGTGATGGATTCCTTAAAAAGTGAAGGCTCAACCTGCCTTTCTCATCTTTGTGGCTGTTTTTCATCTATTCTGTTTTGGTGCCAAGGTCCGTGAACACAGACAGCACAGGTTATTCAGGAACTAGCTCATGTGGCAGCTTCCTTCCAAGAGGTAACACGGAATTCGACGCGGGTTACCCATGCTCCCCGCGCAGTACACGGGAACCACGCTTGAGAGGGATCTGGAGGTAACTGCATGGAGGATGTCCGCTGGGTGCCTATGTACTCCTGCCATTCAGGAGACCACTGCTCCCTTAAGATTTATGACTTTATTTTATGCTTTCTGTCAAAATTCCAAGATGCTGTAGTGACTAATGGGAAGCAAGGAAAGGGAAGGAATACTTCAGGTAGTGGAAATACCAGAGATGATGGTTTCATGTTTTTTTTAAATGTTTATTTATTTTTGAGAGAGAGAGACAGATAGATAGAGTGTGAGCGGGGGAGGGACAGAGAGAGAGGGACACACGGAACCCGAAGCAGGCTCCAGGTTCTGAGCTGTCAGCACAGAGCCCGGCACAGGGCTTGACCTCACGAACCCCGAGATCACGACCTGAGACAAAGTCGGACGCTTAACTAACCGAGCCACCCAGAGATGAAAGTTTACAAGTTAGCAAATGTTTACTGAGCACCTATTACACACTGCTGGCTGATTCCAGGTACACAGAGTTCAGGGCCACGCCACCCCTTAAGACACTCTGAAGGATCCTGCAATGCCCAGACTCTCTGGGAGAATGAAGGCCTGTGGTCAATTCTTCCAGCCATGGGACAGAGAATGGCACCTCAGAGGGGGCCCAGTTCATGCCAACCCTCCCCAACCAGCTGTACAGGCTCTGAAAAAAGTCCACGAACAGACCCAGGGCAGAGGTACAGAGGTACAAACTTTCTCAGTGGTAAATCCTGTACGTCCTGGACGTCCTGGACATCCTCCCATCAGACGTGAATCTGGCCCTGCTGATGTCTGCCCAACCTCACCCCTCTGACACCAATGCATTCTCGCCCCAGACCGTCTAGAGCCTCTTGCAAAACAGCCAGGAAGGCCAACCTTGAGGAGCATGGTGTCCACAGCAGCCCCTCTGCCCATTTCTGTACTCCAAACACTTGAAATAAATGTATTCGGTACAAAGGTACAAAACGGATGAAAGTTGTTTTTAAATGCTGATTTCATGCCCCTCCCGAAGGCCCTCTTTTGTTCTTCTATTTAATTTTTACATCAGATTGGTGATAACAAACGCTAGGGTTGATTCACCAAAGGAAGCTGATAATTACTAACTGTACATTTTATTTTGTTCACGATTTTGTTAACACCTGATTCCAAAAAAAATGTTCCTTCTGAACAGGCTGGAAGCTGGCCTAAAAATTATTAGCAATAAAGAGATCTTTTTGCATAGAAATAGATTTAATACCTGCCAGCTGCAGTAAGTGTGTGGGACTTGCTTTGTGGCAGCCAGCAAAATCTGGCAGGCACCTTTCCATCTGCCTCCAGGTAAACGAACACCTTGTTAACCTAAGGGCTGGTTTGGGGTTATATTTTGCCTTGCAGAAACATACCCATCTTGCCCTGGTTGTGATTCCGGGTGGGCGGATAATAGCAGATCACCAGGGAGGTGGGGTCAAAAACTGGACCCAGGGCAGCCCCTAAAAGGGCAAGAAGGGAGGGGAAGGATCTCCTAAGAATCGGTTAGGGTTGCACCCTGGGGGACCCCAGAATCACTGAGAGAAGCAGAAAGTGTGTGCATCAATCATATATGGACAGTAAAACCTTGGATTGAGAGTAACTTGTTCTGTGAGTGTTCCACGAGACGAGCAAACATTTCTAATAAATTTTAACTTGAGAAACGAGCGATGTCTTGCAATACGAGTAGCAGGTGACGCCGAATGTCACGTGATCACGACTGAGCCAATGGTTCTTGAAATTTGCTTTCATATACAAGTGCTTTGGCTTACAAGCATGTTTCCGGAATGAATCACGCTTGCAAAACAAGGTTTTACGGTACTTCCTGTGTGCACAGTCCTCAGCAAAAGTCAGATGTATGTAAGTAGAGGGTATTGGATGCTTCCCGGCATCTTTAAACCCTTTTCTTATTTTGAGGGCAATTCCCTGGTTTATGACCCCATGCCTCCTCAAGATAGAAGCTGGGATTTCTCTTGCTCCACTGCTCTTGCCCCTAAGGTACAGGCAGCAGATCTGGGCTTCACTGATCTGACACACCCCCACGAGACTCTGACTGGGAGGCTAGGGCCCTGAGGGATGTGGGGGCACACAGAGTCCATGCTGCTGGCCAGAGCAGCAGAGTCTGTAGCTCCCAGCGACAGAGGTCCCAAGCAGCTCTCAAGCACCAGGGTCAGGGGCACAGACATGCTATCTGTGCTGAGGGGTATATTCTGTTCGTGATAGAATCTGGCCGTGGTTATCATGGGCCTTTAGGTTTGTTCCTCTAGACCTCTCAGAGATTCTGTGAGTTATCTGATGTTCTTGAACAAATTCTTTTCCTGCTTAAACTGGCTAGAATGACTTTCTGACATTTGCAAGTGGGAGCCCAGACTGTGACCATAGCTCTATAAGCTGCCAATGACAGAAGCCCACAGGAAATTTGCTGGGTTGCCAAATCAAAATAATTCAGGAGAATGTAGCTTCAGGTATTGTTAGATCCAGGGACCATGGTCAGCTACATAATTTGCAGGGCTCAGCACAAAACGAAAGTACAGGGACCTTTTTCAAAACTTACTGAGAATTTCAAGGTAACAATGATGACAATGTAAGAGCATTCAACTACATACAGGGTCCCTCTAAGCCCAGAGCCCTATGGGACTGCACAGACTGCATGCCCATAGTGCTGGCCCTGCCAGGGGCTCAAACAATGTCACCAGGCCCCTGGTGTCTTTCTCCTTTAGCTCTTGGTTCCAAGTCCTACCTCATCCCATGCCTCCACTCGCACTCCAACATTCTAGAGCGAAAGACCTGTCCAGATTCACACAAACAGCCAATTGAGACTCTGAGGCCAGTTGTACCCACAGCATGCCAGGGCGTGCCTACCGCAAGTACCCTGATTAGCCTGGAGGTTGACAGGCTTAGGTCAGATCCCCAGAAGCAGCTTCTGAGAAAAGAATTGCCGTGCGGGTGATTTGTAAAGGAAGTGATGCAGGAGAAACCTGGAAGGAAACAGGGAAGTAAGTATAACAGCTAAGCCAAGAGCGTGATCGCAGGCAGGTGATTTCACCTGATCCCATGAGGAACTCTGGAGTATGAGCTGCATCTCACAGTTATCTTGGCCTGAGACAAGGAAGCTGGCATTTCAACAATCCCCATCTGTATCCCTTAGTCATTGATTAAAGCTGCTCCCTATGTACACAGGCACATAAATTCCCAAGTGCTCCTGGCTCTCTGTGCAGATAGACAATCTGTGCCCCAGTAGACTGAAGACAGTCTTTAAAAAGAAATGCAGATGTTACCTCTTGGAGATGAACACCAGAGTGTGGAGGAACGGGTCCCCAAATGGTACAGCCTTTCTGAGATGTGGGCAGAACACAGACCCTGGTTCTGTGACATCCTAGCATACTGGCTTTACCTGCAGCAGCTCTCATAAAATGCTGAAGAACAAGAACCTGTAGTTCCACTGGGAATGTTCTTGTGCAGCCAATGAGTCAGGAAGTACGAGGTGACAGGCGCGTAGCGACTGTAAAGTTGTATCTACGGCAGAGCTTTTATTTACCTAACATTTTAAAAATTAATCTTAGGCTATCTAAGCATATAAAACAAAGCTCATGTTCCCTGTTTGGAACCGAGTGAATTGCATGACAATGTTTGCACGAGCTGTATGAGCTGCTGAGTCTGTCACAGGAACAAACTTTGTACAAGGTCTGCTCATATCTTTTGACACCTGCACTTAGTCATGGGTGACGACATGTTGCTCTTGAGAGATGCATATCATTAGCTTCATTAAGGATAGGATCCTAGAAGACTAGGTCAATTATTAACAGTAAGGTATATGAATACATTTTCATTACAGTTCTGTTGAAGTATAATTCACGCACCATACAATTTCCCTAGTGAGACTGCACATTTCATTGTTTTGGGGGATAGTCAACAAAGCAGTGCACCCATCACGACAGTCCATTTTAGGAGATTTTCGTCACTCCAAAAAGACACCCCACACCCATTAGCAATCATTCCTGATCCCACCTCAAGCCCCTAGTGCTAAGCAAAAGAGTAGACAGGGCTGGTGGACCATCCCTCTTGTTCCTAATCTCAGGAACCATCCAGAAAGTCCTATGGGAAAGAATTAGCTCTGGAAAGTCCCCCAGTATCTACATATGCTTGGGGGTCAAGAGTTTAGAGTGCCTTTCTGATCCCCAGGCTCAGCGACTGGCAAATCAAGAAAGAAAAGGAGAAGCCATACCAATTCAATCGAGCCAAGCTAATGAACCTGGCCCGGTGTCACAGTCCAAGAGAAATGTGAGCGTTTGCCTACGCAGCTATCCTGAGGGCAGCAGTGGCCTCGGCACACGAGGCAGAGGTGTGGCCTGTTTCCTTCCTGAACACCAAGGCGATGTCAGGTCACTCCTTACACGGGCCCTGTTTCTCCAAATTCAAGCGTGGGGAAAACAGAGCATTCCCTACATGGGAAGCTGGTGATGCTGGTTGAACCAATTTATACACTTTCTGTAAAAAAAAAGCAACCTTACCTTTCAGGAGAAGAGAAAGGCAAGGGAACACCCAGCTAAGCATGTTAGAAAATCCTTTAGAAATACATTGACAACACTACTAAGAGATTTCTGTCTGACCAAACATTTTTTTTATTCTTCCACCTGAGGTTTCGAAAAAATCATCTACAAGACCCAAGGTCATTAAATCAATTAAACATATATGCCTGCGTAACTTTGCCGTATAAAATTCTTGGCTACAGTGTGGTGTTATTGAGTTAGGTACATTAAGTAAACACTCATTTGAAGACCTTTTCCACTGGAACGTGAGTATAAGTCAGTGAAAAGAATACATTTTCTGAACATCACATCGGCCCCATTAGGAGAGCTCTGTGATCACATTATTATGTGCTTTGTCTTCAAACAGAGACTTCCCTGTCTTTTTCACCCATAAGCAGAAAAAGTCCTTTCCATGCTCATTATCAGGCTCCCAGAGCCCGTTCTCTCTGATGTGCCTCCCTCCCTCACTTTGGAGCTCTACTTCCTTGAGATCTGTCATTGTCACCTTTATTATAATGGAGTCTTACAATCCCACAGCTAGTGACACTCAGGGGAGGAGTATTCTGATGAGGAGGGTGGGGGTGCCACGGGAAGATGTCTGTGATGGAAGTTTCCACAGAGGCTACACTGAAAACTCGCAGAGAGAATGGAGGACTGGTAGGGAGATGGGCATTTCACTACCCAGTTCCCCTCCCCTGGTCTCCAACAAGAAAAGTCAAAAAGGCCCAGAGTATCCACGAAAGGGGATCTTGTGTTATTCTAGTTGCATTATTCTCTCCCCAGGTAAACAAGCAGAATCGTACACAGTTGAGTAAACAGGTCGAGGTGATGTATTTTCTTTGTATCATATGTGAGCAAAGGGAGCTTAACACACCCATGGGAGGAAGGAACGAAAGCTGGTTTCCTTTTCTCACATTCCATAGAGCGTCTGACTCAATGGTAGGACAGTTAACCAGACCAATAGGACATGATGAGTTTCTTTCATTCTAAGAAGAGAATGTGCCTCCATGGGTGTTACTCAACCAAAAGAAGGTCCAGGAGATCAGGGTGTATGATTCACCCACATTTGGAGGGTAGAATTAGCCTGCAGTATCAAAAAAGGCATCCGAAGTGCAAGACCAATATTTTTAGAAATACACCTAAGCAACGGCCAAACAGGTAGGGCAGCAATAAATCAGAAAAGGTTTAATTCTTCCAGTTTGTCTGCTTTGGCCAAAACAACAGAAATCAATCAAGTTCATGGGCAGATAGGATTTGCATGACTTGTTTAGCATTCTACAGATGAATACCGATCAGGGCTCTTCATCTATCTATCTGTCCGTCTGGGGTTCTTTGGTTTGGTTTTTGTCTTGTTTTTGTTGTTGTTCGTTTGTTTTGTTTTGTTTGTATTTTTCTCCCTAAGAGTGAACTGCCAAGACAAAGTAATTTTAAATGTACACCACAAGGTGCTGAGTTGCAGAAGGATCCTGCAGATTTAGAAAACTGTTAGTGGCCCTCTCAATCTTTCTCATTATTTTTTTTGAACTTGCAATTAAAATCATGCTGCAACCTTAGGAGAGACGGGATCCAGTGGCACGTGAAAATGGCACACGAGTTGCTCTGCAACTTTGAACAGAACTAAAGAAAAACTGCGGAGTTGTGGGGAAGGAAGAAAGTATGTGCTTTTTGCAGACATAAGATACGGGCTCAGGAAAATGAAAGATACAGGAAGGCTATTCCAGACAGAGAAATACGGCAGCGGGAAACTCTTCTGCTAATAAGGGTAGTAAAGGCCAAGTGAAGAGGAAAGACAAGAGACCCATAATCATCTGCAAGAGGAAATAGGTTGGGGCGGCGAAATATGACACTTTGCTCAAAGTAACCCAAGGGCAGTTTCAGAGCAGTGGGTGATCCTGGGAGAGATCAGAGTGCAGAAAAGCACAGCAAAGGTAACAGTTGATGCACGTTCACTAGGATAAATTCCAAATGGATTAAAGATGTAATTAAAGCTAAAACAACTTGTAAGTGTTATTAGAAAACATGGAATTCTTCCTCTATAATTTAAGATGGAGGAAAGCATTTTACCGCGACCAAAGATTCAGTAGACACAAAATAAAGAGTGATTAATTTGTCTGCATAAAAATAAAAACTTCTGAATGGAAAAAAAAAAAAAAAGAAGAAGAGGAGAAGGAAGAGGAAGAGAGAAGAAAAAACAAACAAACAAACATTTTACAAACCCCATAAAGACAAACAACAAACCGCAAAAACTATTCACACCACAGACAAAGAACTAATCTTCCTATCGATTTTATAGAAACTGAAGAGACCAATAGGCAAAAGATATGACCATCAGTTCATAGAAGTAGAAATAAAAACAGCTCAGATGTATGAAAATATGATCAACTTCATGTACAAGAGAAATGCAAATTCACATTACACTGAGATATCATTTCTAAAATTCCAAATGTCTGATGACCAGCTGTGAGACTGGGTTTTCCCAGAAAGAGATTTTGAGACAAATAGTTTAATGTAAGCAGTTTACTTGGGAGGTGATTGCAGGAAGTGTCAGCAGGGAAGTGAGAAGGGAAAGAAGATATGATAGGGTGTGTTATTAGGGCCAATTACCGGGATGGGTATCTGGACCTCAGCTGGGAAACTGTGGGAGACAGTGCAGAACGCACTTCAGAGCTATCCCCTCAATACGTGACAAAGCTGGGGTGTTTCTCCACCAACTGCCTGGCCACCATCTTTGATGGCGGTTTGTGGGGAATTAACTCTCAGGCATTTCTGCCTTGTCTCCCACACTCACACGGGGGCCAAGCTGGCTTCCCGAAGCCAGAAAAAGAGCCCTGGGGCAGAGAGTTGCAGCTGTAGAATAGAGGTGATGGTCTAGAAGGCACGGATGGGGCTCAGTAGCATCCTCCTCCTTTGATGCTGCTGCTAGGGAACAGGCACTCTTGTACGTTGCTGGTGAGAATGGAAATTGTTACAACACCTATGGTAACCGACAAGTGTCAGTGAGTTGTTGGCCGCCTGGCAATACCTAATACTGATTCTTGTCTCTTGGTGCATGTACCCTTTGACTCAGCAGTCCCACTTCCGGGAATTTATCCTACACCTAAGACTTGCACATGAAGCGAATGACAGACATAGAAGATTATTCATGCGGCACTGTTTGCAATGACAAACTTTTGGAAACCACCTAATGTCCATCAGTGGGAAGGGGCTAGTTAACTAAACTAAGGTGCCATGGAATGCCATGCAGCTATAAAAACAAATGAGGCAGGTGGCTCTGTTGGTTAAGCATCTGAGTCTTGATCTCAGCCAGGTCTTGATCTCAGGGTTGTTGGGTTCAAGTCCCGTGTTGGGCTCCACGCTGGGCATGAAGCCTACTTAAAAAAAAAAAAAAAAAATGAGGCAGTACTCTGAGTACTGATGTGGTGAGATTTCCAAGATAGGTTGGGAAGTAACAAAAGTAAAGGGCGAGAAGATTATACTCTCTTTTCTGTAAGAAGGGAGGTGAAGGGTAAGTAAGCCAAACTCATATTGACTTATATATGCACAGAGAAACTGGCTGGATACAGAAGAAATTAATAAAAATGCAAAGGTGAGGGTTGTGGTGGTGGTAACTGGTGAATAGGGTGAAATAGAGATAAAACTGTGAATACAGTATTTCATTTGAAAATTAAATTAGAAGTGCCTCTGGATGTGGGTATCTGGGGGATATGGAATTATGTGGCACTTTTTCATCCTATGTTCTATATTTCTGATTTCTTTCCATGTTCTACACGGCGCGTGCATTACTTGGCAATATGAAAAAATAGCAGAGATATAATGACTATGTGCAAACTAGGGAGATGGACAATGGTCAAAAATAAAATGGAAAAATTTATTGGACTAGGTAAAGAATAAAAGTTGACTGGCTGTGGCTAAAGGAGGAAAACAATTTACTGGAAAGGTGTGGGATATTTCATAGAATCACCAGGAAGGTAGAAGCACTGGGCTCAAAATAAAAGCAGAACCATCAGAGGAACAGACTGTGGCCATGCCCCCACTGGACTGGGTTCCCTCTGCCATCCTTAGGGGAACAGGAAGTCAGACCAGAGGTTTCAACTGAGGCACCAAGATATGACAGCTTGTAGATGTCAGAGCAAGGCGTGAGGCAGGTCACCAGGCAGAAATGCCAAAGCAGATGGCCCAGAACTGGACACAGTGAGGACATCAAAGGGAGGAGAGACTGAGATCAGAGGCAGACTCTTGAAGAGGACCCTAAGGTTGTGGAGTCCCACTATGCCCAAGAGAGTGATAGAGCATTCTGGTGGGAGAGCTGTCAACAAACCCACAAAAATGCCCATAACAGTGTCACCTTAAAACATTGGCCAGACCCAGACAACAAAAGCCAGTTCATGACAGTAACCTGTCTATGAGGAGATGCCACATTCCTCTTAGCCCTAACACCAGAAGGGTCAAAATAAGCAGCTAGGCTGTGGGGAGGACGTAATGGGGAGAGGAACAAGTCAACCTATTCTCTTCATAGTCCTACCTGGGATAGGGAGGATAATTTTTACCTTCCACTGAAGGTAGAAGTATGGACAAACTGAGATTGTGTTTTGCAAGTTAGTGACTGTAGGACTCTGCTGCCTGGAGAAGTCCTAGAAGGTCATGGGCATTCATTTCACGTGCCTTCGAGTGGTAATGGCAAAACCACTCCCATGGAGGAGACTTAAGGGGGTGTTGGGTGGGGTGGACAGCAATAAAGTTGCTTGTAGGAGTGCCTGCCCGTGCAGTGACAGTAGTGTAGAAAACAGTAAATCTTCTGTAGCTACATTTCACCTGCTCCCATTTCAAAGTCCCAAGCAGAAGTATCTGATCGGGTGAGACCTTGTGCACATCCTCCAGCTGCCATGTTGCTCAGAATACTCTACTCAATGAATTGGACAAATTTAGGAAAGGTGGATGGGGTTGATATACGTGCACTCTAATGGGAGGTTCTGCATTCACTTTTGATGGGTATTACACCCTGCTAAGTGCCAGAGGAGGAGGGAGGACGGGATTCCAATAAGAGTAAAAGAGACCCTTCCCTCAGTGAAGTAGAGTCCCACTACATTATAGCAACTACAGCACAAACGTATCTCCCTTTCGTCTAGAACCTTACGGTTTAAGAAGCGCTTTAATGTGTGTTGCATTTGTTCTTGACAACACAATGAGAAAACTCTCTAAGGCCCAACATGGTGGTGCCTGGCAAGTGGTAAGTATTCGGTAAATGTTTGTTAAATGAATGAGCAAAGGAATGAGTTGGGCAAGGAAGAGTTAAATCCAGTGTACAAAGTACAGGCTTGGCAGTTGGTCAGTCTAGTTCAGCCCTGTCCGATGGAACTTACCATGGATGTGGCTCTTTCTGCTGTGCAATATGGTAGCCAGATACGCTTACTGAGCGCTCGAAATGTGCCAATGAGACCGGGGAATTGAATGTTAATTGTCTTTAATTATAATTTATTTCAACGTCAATTAAAATGGCCACAGGCATCTAATGGCTACTGTACCAGACAACACGGGTCTAGGGTTCTAATTCCAGTTCTGTTTATCTCGCTTGTAATCTGAGCAAACTCTTTAGTTTCCCTAAATCACAGTTTCTCCAAATGTGAAACCGGGAAAATAGTGGTCCCCTACTTAACCGTTCGTAATGGTTAAAAGAAGTCTTATATGTGAAAAGGTGAAGTTCACTAGGCTGCAAAAGGCAAAGCTTCATAGCCGGCAGAAACTCAACAAATGGAAGCCACCATTTAGATTCCTGACTGCCACCGCAGAGGAGATGCCAAGACTCAGGGGGATTAGAGAGCTTTGTTCAGGTTACATGGCAAATTCGCCGCAGACTAGGGTTTGCATCTCCTGTTTTCCCTACCACGGTGGCTTCCTCGCTACCAGCTTAAACAAGAGCTCCAAAACCCGTTTGGGCAGTAAGAATTGTCTGTGGGCTGAAAAATGTCTTCCCTATAAGTTTGTGATTAGTATTCACACTCATGTCGATTCCGCCGGGATTAATAAAACAGAAATTTGTTTGAAAGCATTACTGACTTTATAGGAGCGTCTTGTCATTGTGCAGCGTCTCAATCAACACATACTAAAAGTACAACTATTATCATGTGAGGTACATCAGGATCTTTGGACACTGAAAAGGCATCCTCATCCTTTTTGTTGCAAAGGTTAACACCTTGTTAAAACAAGAGTTAAAGAATAGAAAGATACAGGAGACGCGCACACAAAAGAGTTAAGTATCAAGAGAAAAGGGTGATGCAAGAGATTCCGTCAACCAGTATATATTCCCCGGTACTTGTGCTAGAAACATGAATGGCAGTTTTTACCAAAGAGGGTTTATTTAAAGTCAGTTAATAGAAAAGATCAATGAGTAATTCCCTAAAGGACTCTGCAATCATCAGCAACTGTAATAAATAAAGATCTGAGTTTAGTTTTCAAAAATGAATTGCACCCATTCAAGTGGAGTGAAATAATGCTTTAAAGCCGATTATGGGAAAGATTTCAGACTTTTAATGACTGGTCCTGAGTGGATGAATGTAACCCAGAAGATGCACATGAGGACCCATTGGGATGAAAAAATAAAATACTTCAACTTCTATATTTACTTTCTTTCTTAAAAAAAAAAAAAAAGAAGCCAAGTTTCACTGATATTTCATGCAAGCATTGAGAGCAGTACATATGTATAATTTAAATACACATCTAGAGGGCGCATACTCAAAATTATTTTACTAAGAAGACTACACAATGCAAAATCTTTCAAAATGTTTGTTTTAGAAGACAATCAGCTCAGGATCACGCTAGTTAATCAATACTGATGATCAATTACTGATTGGTAAAAACAAGCCAAAAATCGAATCTTAGCTATGTTAGTTAGCTTTTCCTATGTAACAAAACACCCCAAAACGAGTTGGCTTTCAGCAACAACCATTTTTTTATTGTTCTGAACCTGCAGAGTCTCACTTGCAATGCAATCTAAGAACACGGGTTCCAAAAACTAAGAGTCCTATGAGGAAGGGCTGGAAGACCAGGGATTATTATGCTATGAAAAAAGAACATGAATAGGAAAGAAAAATATGTGTGTTAGACATTTACTATCTTGATTTCTTATGGCTTAGATTTGAATACAATTTATAGTGGAAAGAAAAATATTTTGAATGGACAACTGGTGGAAGCAACAGAAATTAAAGCATTTTTTTTTCTTTTCCTTAATTGATTTCAAGATGACGATTTTATAGAACTACATGATTTCAGAGAATTACATTTGTGTGAACGACACAGTCAGCTGACTTCAAAATAACTGGAAAATCCTGGAGGAGATGTATACATTACACACTTGTCGACTTTTCTCATTTTTACCAAGAAATTGGCCATTTCCTGCTCCTCATTTGTAAAGAGAACCCATGGTCTTTGTTTCTTTTTCTTTCCCCCCACCAACTCAAATTCTCCAATTGTAAATTCAAAATATGAGCAGATTTGAAGATGGATTATGAAGAATGCAGCCTTGGTATAAACAAAAGAAAGATGAAGTAAAACGTACGCCCGTCACCACATGAGAAATGCTATGACAAATGTGCGGTACCTCTGCATCAGATGTTAGTGACAGGTACCACTTGTCCACCCGAAAGAAATATAGGAAATAAAATCCATTTTAAAGAAAACTTGTGCATGTGTACTGTCCCTTCTGGGTACAGCTGAAACAGTGTTCTGTTAGAATAATTTCGTATCTTATCCTAGCACTAAAATGTCTGCAAGGTTAAATCAAAATGCTGTAGAATGCTATGTGATATTTAAGAAATAATCTAATTTGTAATAGGATTTAGAATTGAAATTTAACACAATACATTTTAATAACCAATAACCTTGGGTATTTAGACCACGATAAAATGTATACTTTTAACAAACAACGAACCAAGGCTACAGTGAAAACAAGAATGTCATTTTATTCAGTGGCATAACTGGAAGAAAAGTCAGAAAGGACTATAGCCTTACTCAAAGAGAATTTTTTTAGTCAGGTAGTTAAAAAAAAAAAAAAATCAATCTCTCTGTTCCTCCACTTTTCTAGGCCCAAAGTTATTTTTTGCTGAGTGGTACAAAACAGAAAATGGACATTTGCTTCTGGCATTGTGACCTTCTCCAGGCCCCTGTCCGAGCTGCCCCGATGCAGTGTATTTCTGGCATATACTTGTGATATAATCTGCCACCATTCTCCATAAATGTTCAACTTGACAGCAAGTGAGAGGAAAAAAAAAGTCTCTTTTGCATCAGTGAAGCATGTTACACTACTACAAACACATTTCTCTCTTTTAAAAGATATACGATTTTTTTAGAAAGATTAATTCGGATGGGCAACTCCTCAACACAGTTATTTTTCTTCTGGCTATATACATTAATCCATCTAATTTTTGTTTTAAAACCAATAGGGCTCTTAAATATTATAAACGATCTCTAATTCTTAAAAAGAAATTTATAGCCGGTCCATACGTTTTCCAACTAAGACACAGCATAAAACCTCCATCTCTGTACATAGACACTAATACACGTACACACCCGATCCAACTCCACACTTCTCCACTGATGACTAAACCATCTGAGATGGCTTGATGGGGGACAGGGAGGGGAAGAGGCTGGAGAGGATTTTATTTTTTACAATAGGCATGCAAAATATTTACTGAACAAGACATTTTGCTCTGTCTTTTGCTTTAGTGTGTGGGGGGAATCATAATTGTATTTAGACTTTATATGGCATGGGTTACTCAGTTCACAGCAGAGGCACCTGCAGCAAATTAATTTGTTGTAGCACATTAATTATCTCATAGCTTCTATTTAGGCTGCAGCTGTTGCTATTATGTTAATAATATTTTTTATCACCACTGTATACAACAGGTTATGGAAATAATAGAAATATCTCTCTTTTTGGCTTCCCCCCCTGTCGTTTCCATTTTTCTATGTCAGAAGGAAAGACTGAAAGAAATTTAGGCAAATTAAGCCCCAAAGCGCACTATAATTTTCTATTTCTGAACCGATTTGTAAGAGAATGGGTAACTGAAATTAGCAAAGAATCACCCCACACAAAGATGGCGCGTGCAGAATTTGTGAAAGCGAAAAAGAAGACGAAGAAGCAAAAGAGGGACGGAACACTGCAGTGCTGGGGTGGTGAGTGTTTGGATGGGGGCGGGGAAAATGCTGCAGTTTTCATGAAATAATAAGGTGGGGGAAAAGAGGCATACAAAGAGTAGGTTTTTCATTGTTTGTAAAATATAAACACAGATGAATTCTGTCTTTGGTTTGTTCATGCTTTTCACTCTGCACAGCAGGGATGTTCTTAAGAAGTTGCCCTCTGCGAAATTTCACTAAATGGGAACCGTGGACCCTGCATGATGGGATTATAATCACACCAGCCACTCCTTTTACATAATTTTTTGTTTAAGATCCAGTAAGACTCCCTGTTTTTAATATATATAAAGCAATAGACATGTATGTGTCGATAAACTGAGAGTTTGCGTCCCCAATAGCCCAGTGCAGGCTAAAACAAAACAAAACAAAAAAAAAACGGTGATATCACATCTACAAATCTCAATGGATTCAAAAACAATATGAAAATTTTTAGCTGACAAGAACATGTCTGCTGCCTGCAGTCCCTGCAATAGCTCACCATGTTGCCTACTAACCGAAAGATCAAAAATTATCGATTTCATGGCGCTGCGTGCTCTGGAAAGAAAAGCTACTTTAAAATTTGCATTGTTTAAGAAATGAGTTAAAAGAAAAGAATCATTTTTTCCTGAACACTTTGGAATGTGAAAATGGCTTATTTTAATCTTATCCATGATTTACTATAATTCTATTATTTTTAGCAGCTGGAGTCCAGAAATGATTTTTTTCGATGAATTTAGGATTTTGCCGCAGTATACATCTGCAGTCCCAGAATCCTCCGGTAAGTTAATCCTTCTTGCGATGGGAAACGCCTTTAACCTTCTTGTGAATGAAATATCTGCAACCATTTTGAAATTTTTAATACAGAAGTGTGTGTGTGTGTGTGTGTGTGTGTGTGTGTGTGTGTGTGTGTCTATGTGGGGGGGGGGGGTTATGTCTCCAAAGCGTGATTTCTTTGCAACGCAGCGGTTAGGTATTTGTCTTAATTCTTAGAAACATACACCTTTGTGTTCTTTGAATATCATGGATGATATCTCCATTGCTTTTCCTTCACACTTTCTATGGTAGCCATTAAATGTATGTACTTCCTTAGTATGGCAAGGACTGTTGTGTCAAACCAAGGAAGGCCTCGAGAACGCTAACTCCAAGCAGGAACCGTGTTCCTGGCATAACTGAAGCCGCCATGATCGTAGCTACCACTGCTGCTGCCACGGCCACCACCATGGCCATCGCCTCCCACCACCTTCACAGCCCCCTCCCTCATGCCGCAGCGCACCAGATGCAAGCTTTCCACGGTGGCTCTCCGCCGAATTTGCCCAGTGGGTTCCTAGATTACTTCTGTGTGCGAGAATAGCCAACCATGTAGCCTGACAAGAGGTATTTACAACTACTTAGCCTGTTCAGCTGGAAAGAAATCAAAAGATAACACTGAACCCTGAGATGATGTATTGCGAATCAAAAGTCCCAATCCATAAATAGCGCACTTGATGAGCTGCTAAATGAAAACCTGATCTGATTATTGCCCAACGTTTTCACGTTGTTCAGAAAGAAATATTTTTAACACACCTTCTTAGAGAATTGGGACTGTTTATAAATGCAGGGAATATTATTTAGTCTTACCTTTCTGCTGGGAGAGGTTTCTTCTCAAGGAGGTTCGGATATAGAGTCCAGAGGAGACCACACCCTCGTTACACAGTTCTTATTTTCTACCATTTCTGCTTACTTGTAAGTAGGACTGATTAACAGCTATAATTATACATTAATTTAAGGGACCTAATCAAAAGAAGCCGGCCACTCATTTCCCTCTCTCTAAAGGAAACTCATTGTCATAGTGCTCAATAAATGTTTAATTAATGGATTTGACAGTTAACTATCCAAAAAGTGAATGGGCCTTCTTTACAGTGCTGCCTTGATTAACGTTTCTGTTGGAAGTGCACAAACACGCTGGGCATTTCTTTCTTTGCCTAAGGTGATTCAGAATCATGTGTTTTAGTGAAGGGATGCTTTCCATTCAGAATCCATGTAATCACTGCTTGATGTGCCAATGGTCTAATATCATGACAAGTAATACTTCCTCTGTTAAACCAGCTGGAGACACTTTTGGTTTCTAGGCACAGAGCCTGAAATTTGGAACCATTTGTCTTTTGCAGCTTTTTTTTTTTTTTCTGTTTAATGCAGTCTTTTGCATTAAAATGGATTAATTCATGTCAAACCCAAATGGCTGGCTCTAGAAGAAGGTGTAAAAAGATAACCAAATGTTTATGAAACATATTGCCCAAGGCCCATTTTGAAAAATCATTTTTACAAAAGCAATTATTTTACCAACTCATCAGGTATTTTGATGCTTGTATTTCTTACTGGTTTAATGGTAGCATTTGTCTTTATTGCACAGAAGTTATTCATCTCATATGTTTGGTGAGACAAGTGGAACAATTTCTGTTTTTTGAGGGAAGAAAATAAAAATTCTGAGCAATCTGTTAAATTCAACTAATATTTTTAAATGCTAGTCACACAGTAATTCTTCAGTACACTTAAATTTGATAGGAAACGCAGCTTACTGCATTGTTGCAAATTTTACATTTCCTTTAATGACATGGTGTTTGCCTAAAATATTAGCAGGGATTTAAATATCTTAATTCCAAATTTGGATTAAGATATCTAAATTATAGAAAATGTTTCAATTATTTTGGTATCTGAATAAAGAAATACAAACATAGAAGAGTTTTTATCCTTTAGAGGTTCTAATGGTGCAAATATCTCTAAACCAGTTTTAACAGAGCGCCTTATTGAGAAAAAAAAAAAAAAAAAAACAAAACCAATCCCCCTCCAAAGGGAATATACAAAAAGGAAACATCCATGAAAAATTGCTCAAATATTAATCAGTCATCTGATTTTAAATGTATGACTCTAATCGAATCAACTGTATATTCTTTAATACTTTTTATGAGGATTAAAATTGGGGGTCAGTGCCTGGAAACGCTATTTACACTCTGAGTTTACATGAGAAACACTGCTTTGATGAAATACCTTTTTTAGTTTAATTTGTTTGAATTCTCACTGGCCGAGTTAATCACCACCATCGGCTATATTTAATTCTATAGAATTACTTGCGCAGATAAAAATGAGAAAGTAATTCTAGACAATGGATCTCACCGAACATCGTCTTAGTGTGTGTACTTTTTCCACTGGTATGGTCATAGCAGTTAAACGTTACCGCTGTATGTAGTAAAATACCTTTAAGACGGGGGGAAAAAGGAATTATTTAAAGAACATGTTGGCCCTGAGCATTAGCTTGCCTAAAACTACATATCCTACTCCATGAGTGAACAAGTAGGTTTCCTGCCCATACCTATGTATAAAGATCTATTGTTTGCATTCATTAATTATAGGGATAAAAGACCCAAGACAACTTTCACTGTTGCTTTTTGCACTCTCCATTGTTTTGGAGGAAAAATAAGCATAAAATAATAGAGCAGAGAAACTGAATCAATCATGATTGTTTCAGCTTTGATAAACAAATGCCTATCTTGCTGGGTGACAATCGAGACATTTCCAAGGGAAAGGAAGACCCAATTTTAGCCTGCTGATACGAATTAGAAAATGTTTTTGAGGAATCGAAAATTAGTTTTCAAAAATCACAAGCTGCCTAATAGATTACTCCTTCCATAAACAACATACTTGATTTCTCAAAAAAGTAATACCTTAGAAATGCATTTCCTCCAAAGAAACATGCTCACAAATAAATCTATCAATACTAGTACTGTGGAACCAGATAAAAATGGAATCCATCAGAATTAACCTAATTGACAGGGTTCTAGAGCTAATCCATTTCCATCAGTCATTTGTTCACAGCGCTTACTCCTAAAGACTTGTTGAATTGCGGACTGGGCGCCCATCCTAAGAGTTCACAGCCTTCGGGAGGAGGGATCGCAGGCGGCCCGGCCCGGTGTTTCACTTCCAAATTCAGGCTGAGCAACCGGTCGGGACGCGGGATCCGCGACCCGGACAGTGGCGGGGGGGGGGGGGGGGGGTTGGGGCGATGTGCGGCTCGCAGACGAGCCGAGTCCTGCGGGGAGAATGAGGCCCAGACCGCAAAGACCACGGAAGCCCTAAACCGCTGGAGTTCCTCGACTCGACAGCCGGGCGGCTGCGGCGGCGGCGGCCAGCAGCTCCGGCCGCGACCTCAGGGCCCGCGCCGCCACCCGCCCCCCCCGCCCCCCCCCCCCGAGGGCCGGAGCCCAGAGGCCGCCTTCCGCGGGCAGCGGGAAGCTTGCGGCAAGCCCGCGTCTGCTCTCCCGGTCGGGGCCCGAGCGGGGGCGGGGGCGCCAGGCTCCGGACAGTAGAGGCTCCGGGTGCCGCCCTCCCTCCGTCCCCGGGCCTCCCCGCCTCGGACCACAGCGCCCTAGCGAGCCGCCCCCCCAGACCCGCACCGCGGGCCAGCCCCGGGTCCCTCTCCGGGGAGCGGCCGGGGAGTGCGCGGGCGCCCCGCCCCGGCCCCGGGCGGTCGGACGACGGCGGGCGCTGGGCGGCGCGGGGACTACTTTCCGCCGCTCTCTCGCGCCCCGCCCCTTGTCCTCGCGCGGAGGAACGCTCCGCGCTGCGCCGGTGGCGGCAGGATACAGCGGCCACTGCGCGACTTATAAGAGCTCCTTGTGCGGCGCCATTTTAAGCCTCTCGGTCTGTGGCAGCCGCGCTAGCCCGGCCCTAGGAGCGGAGAGCGAGGGGAGGCGGAGACGGAGGAAGGTCCGAGGAGCAGCTCCGGTCCCCGCCGAGCCGCAACAGCAGGCCGAGGACGGTCGGACTCCAGCGGCGGGAGGAGCCTGTTCCCCTGAGGTGCTTGGGCGCTCCTTTCCTTACCCTTCCGGGGCTGCTCCCGCTCCGTCTTCGGAGCCAAACTTCGTCGCGGGCGCGCGGTCCCGGCGGCGGCTGGGAACCGGGCCCGGCGCGGCGCGGAGGCCCGGGGTGGGGAGCTGG
>NW_024412400.1:8809466-8855142 GCF_014898765.1 Herpailurus yagouaroundi
CGCGCCCGGGGGGCGGAGGGCGGCGGCCGGGCCCGGGTTCCGGTAGCGCTGCTCCTCGGGGGCCCCCGGGGCGCCGCTGGAGGGGAGGGGGCGACGCGAGGGCGCGTCCGGGAGCTCGATGGCCGGCGGGGGCGGGCGGGCGCGGGGGAGGCTGTGGTTTCCGTCCGGGGCTCCGGCCGCGGCCGAGTTTGGGGGAGGGACCCTGCGCCTCGGGATGCTCCGGGCCGGGGTGGGGGGCGGGGTGGGGACGGAGGGTGGGGGTGCTCCGCCTTCCCAGCCCCAGCGGGGAGTTGGGGTACGGGTGCTGGGCCTGGGACGCCAGCCTAGGTCCCATCTGCCGGGCCGATAGGGCCAGGAGACTTTCTGTTCCGATTCCCTCTTTCCGTTTCTCGAGAACGAATTAAGAGAATCCTTAAAGAGAATTGTTAGTATTTTTTTTTTTTTTAATGCCCTGTTTCTGTGAGTTTGGCACTGGTTCTTGTTTGGATCCGAGCAACTTTAAACCTTAGAGGAACCAAACTCCTAGTGCAGACGGCGCGATGCGTCAGTAGGGCTTGCACGAATAAATCCATGTCCTGCACCTAAATTTTCTTGTTCCGTGCAGGTGAGTGGAAACGGCGTGCAATGTACTGAGAGTCTTGGATTTACGGCGGTGGGTGTGAGACCCTTGTAAAAATAGGGGCGGGGGCCAGGGCGACTGGCTTTTACTGTTTATCAAGCGAACCGCGGGATTCAGCTTCTGACTGCTTGGAGGAGAATCTTGGTAGAAATGATGTATTCAGATACTTTTATGGCAGCTAAACGTGATTTTTGGAGCACGTTTTTCTTTTCAGCGGAGTGAATTTTTCCCTCGCTACAAAATTGACCAAATGAAATTCAAGTGTTGCAACTTCTTTCAGTGTTTTGTCTCGGGAGAGGATTTTGAACAGAGACTTTCGAAGTTCTCAAAGCCAGCTTCTGAATCCGCGAAACTTAAAAGCTTTGGCAGTTGGGTGTAGTTGTTTCCTTGGTTTTCTGTTCCCTTTCGCAGGGAGCATTGTGTCCATACTTTGTATCTTCCAGACATCTGTGGTCTCCCCTCCCCCCCGAGTTTGTGAGTGGTGAATGAAGAGAGACTGGCCTGCTGGTATGCAGAGGTCGGCAAAAGGAAATCGAGGAGTGGTTTTAGTGAAATGAGAGCTTTGTGTCGTGAATAGTGGTGGCTTAGACTAGACATCAACTTGAAGAGACGGCTATCCTTTGATAAAGTCTAGGCTACTGTTTCTCAGATCGTTGGAGTTATAAAGCATTTTGTGTGGAATTTAGGAAGCCATTTCGTTACTGTGAGTTGTTGAACATTCAGTACCTTCAGATATTCTTCGTGTGAACTTGTCTTCGTCCTACAAAATAGTCGACAAGCCTTGAAATGTGTTTACGTAATGCTACTGTTAAGTATCCGCTTAGATTAGTGACCTAAACTACTTTGGAGGCTTTGTTTTGGGTCTAAACAGGCTGCTGCAGTATTTATTTTAAACCCACAGAAATCTCTGGATTTAAAAAAAAAGTACCATTATGGTTACTTGAGAATATCATTTCACAAAATTTGCTCAATTTGCACCAGTATTCATTACTTTGACCTAGTCTTTGTTCTGAAGGCCATGTACAAGGACAAGGCCCTAAAGTGATTGCAACAGTAACTTGAAAAACTTGCAGAAGACTGTTCTATAGGATTAAAGGAATGCTGAGACTATTCAAGTCTGAAGTCCTTGAGGGGGAAATGAAATGCAGTAGGAAGTTTAGTATAGCATGCAACTTAGAGTCCTTGTGGAGTCCTAGGCTTGAGATTCTTCTCCCCGAGGTTGGGGAACAGTCGTTTTAAAGAGTTTCCAGGGAAAATGAAGTTTTAAGAATAAGGTGGTTAATGAAAAAGTAAAACCACTGTTTTTTACCACTGTTCAAGTGTCAAGAAGCATTCAAAAGTTTTCTTTTTTTGAACCAGTTGTTGTTATCTGACTACTTTCTTTGCCAAGAGTTTATGTAGAGTGTAGAGTAAGTATTAAACTTCTCAAACTGAATTGAGCTTCCTATTATTACTAGTCAGGCCTAGAGTAAAAATTCCTCACATAAATAAAGTTTTGTGTGCTTGTTTTCAGAGAGATACTTCCCAAATAGAAGGGAAGACATGAATGAAGTAGGCCAATTTCTCTAAGGGTATTTGAAGGTGTAGCACTTAGGAAAACTGTCTGCAGATACCCGTCTTTATTGTTTGGAGGGTGGGAAGAAGAGCGTAAATATTGAAACTAGGGAGGTGGGTAATTCAGAAGTTTGAGTATCTTTTTTTATAGTTTTAAGAAGCGGTGAAATTAAAACTCCAGAAATGGACTAAGTATATTTAGCCAAGTGAAACTTTTGTGTTATTGAAATGAAAGAATGTATCTGTTCAGTTACAACAAGATTTTGTTTCTCTTTCATGGTTTACTAGTTGCTGATAATCAGGGGGTGAATTTTAAGTTTGTACTTAGAGCTTGGTGGGAAGTGTGCTTGATTGCTAACCCAGGACGGAAGGGGTGAACGCCTTTTAGAGTAGGACACACTTTTTCAGTATCAGCAACTGTTGTGTAGTGCATATAGACTTGTGACATTGTTTTTGAAAACATGAGTTGTATTAACCTTGTTTTCTTGTAACTCTCTTTTTGTTGGGAATGTGATATCTTCTGTTGAAATAGCTTGACTGAAAACATTTTTATACCATAAAAGTAAATAGTAAACAAAGACTAGGGACTGCTTCTGAGGATTCCAGAGCATGTAGCTACTGCCTCCAGTACCCTAATATAGAGGATACTGATTTGCAGAATCAGTTCTCATTTTTCAACAGACCATTGTTAATGTGATGCTGTTCTAATTGTGTGATTAGATAACTGGCTAATAGGCTAAAATAAGTATATACTTCTCAGGTTCCACAAAGGGGGAAAATGTGTGATTTATGTTGCTTGAAAATGAGTAGGAGGGGCGCCTGGGTGGCGCAGTCGGTTAAGCGTCCGACTTCAGCCAGGTCACGATCTCGCGGTCCGTGAGTTCGAGCCCCGCGTCAGGCTCTGGGCTGATGGCTCAGAGCCTGGAGCCTGTTTCAGATTCTGTGTCTCCCTCTCTCTCTGCCCCTCCCCCGTTCATGCTCTGTCTCTCTCTGTCGCAAAAATAAATAAATGTTGAAAAAAACATTAAAAAAAAAAAAGAAAATGAGTAGGAATTAACTCAATGGCTTTTCATCATTTAAACTCAGGAGAAGGTTATTTCTTCTGTTGACTTAAGAATGCCGCTTTTGCGTTTCATGCAAGACTGAGCTTGACTCAGTTGGAAACTTAGACCCCTCTGTTGAGGCTTGAACCCTGCTGTCCTTAAAAGTATGTATAAAACTTATTTTCTCTGAAGAAAAAGATGCTCTTAACAGAGAAAAGTAAGTTAAATTAGGAACCCTGTTTTAGAGTTTAACTGCCTTTTTAAAATTTAATTGTGGACATCTCTTAAGAGACATTCCCACCCCCAGAGTCTCCCTCAAACCTGATGCTGCAGCAGAGTGAGAGTAGTGTTAGGGCATGTTTTCATTGCATACTTTGGTCATGTTGAGTGCCCTCCAGTGGATATAATGTAATGCTTCTGGTTTTTTTGTTTTTTGTTTTTTTTTTTACCCCCAGCAAGTTTGTATGGAATCTATTTTTGGATAATTCTGATGAGAACGCATCAATTGGGAAACCTTTTGAATTCTAGAATAATTTATTCATATTAATATTTCTGATTAAAAGACTGGCTTGAGAAAATGTCATTTCAACCAATATTTATAGGAGAGAGATCAAAGTTAAAATAGGGATCACATATTTAAGTCACTTTAAGTAGGTTAAGTATATCATAATGGTAAAACCAAAAACTGATAATTTGGGGGTAAAAGATCAGGTGTTTAGCAATCTTAATGAGTTACAGAAACTAAAATGGTCAGCAAAGGTTAATTGAATCACTCAATTTGTCTAAATCCATTACATGATAAAACATGAGTAAGTGCTCAACTCAGTTATATTATTAAGGAATATGTCTGTGTTAGGATCTAGATAAAAACAAAGCTAGCTGAGTCAGTGTATGTGAACTCTGGACCATAGTTACTATAGGCTCTCATTGTGTAGAGTTGTGGGTGGTGATACACTAATTTTTTGCCCTTTAAGTTTTTCAATAAAAACCTTTCTCCATGCTCCTGTATTAAAGTTCTTATGTTTCTGTTAGTAACACTTTTTTTTATGAATATACTTGTTTCAAATAGGATTATTAGTAACAAGAATAAAGTGTATTCTCAATTACCTTTTGGAAGTCAGATGTTAATTTTACGGAAAACTCATCGGCTTAGAAAAAATTTTAGATGTCTTTTTCATAATGGGTGGTTGAAATGAAATTGAAAAGTTGATGTAGGGAAGGGAAATGACAGTATTTTTGCTCTTGGAATTCAGCATAATATTGTGGAAATGTTAATGATTTTTTGACTATTTGAGAAATGTATTATAGTTAGGAGTTTTTTTTTTTTTTCTTTAAACACGGCAAGAATGTCTCAATTGTTTTATGTAAGTGGTTATTCCAGAATGGATTGTATTCCTTCATAAAGAATCATTTTTGGAATTAGATGTCCAGGTTACTTCTTAGTATTTGCAGCATTTATTATTTCTAAGGTCAAATAGCTTCTGTCCCAATTTTCCAAGATTTTTATAAGAGATGAGAGTAGATTTGAAAGTTCCTTTAAAAATCATGTACATACAGTTTACTGAAAAAGTCTACCTATTAGGGACTTAATTTATCTCTTGAAATTGGCTGACATACAACATGTTGGCATTCAAGATAAGTGACAAAAGTAAGATTGTTTTCAAAAGCCATATAGGTTTGGTCTTCTGTTATAGTGGGAATGGCCTCTCAGTGTTTCTAGGACCAGACAGCATGGGGTGTCTGAGACCGTGGGCTGCAAGAAATTGGAGAGTACAAGTTCCATCTAAGCAGCCAGTCTTCGGTTCCAGCCATTGTGTTGGTATATTCCCACATGAACTGTATTGTTCATATTGTCATATCATCTGATTGGTTTTTTTTGAGAGAAGAAGGATCAGATTAATGTGCATCCTTTGATTTGCACATGTTGGTGAATGAAATTCATGTTTAAAGACACTGTTCAGCACAAATAAAATACACCTACTAGCAGGATACTGCTAGTTTGTAACATCTGCAGTACTTCCATTTAGAGTACAGTTCTTAATGATTCTGAAATGAAGATAATATGAATCTGTGGGTTTGTATAACTTAGGAAATAAGATTGTTAAACTATTAGGGTTATGTTTTGGCACTTGGAAGATGCCTTCTATCAATTGATTATACACAGGAACTTAACATTTTCATGTGATTGTGAAATCTGGAAGACTCAATTAAGTTTAGGAATTATAAGATGGTTTGGGTCAAGGAAAAGGAAAAATAACAACTTGATCATCTTAATTATAGCTTTTTAAAGTATTTTTAAAAGAGATCTCAAAACTTAATCTGTGAAGGTATTAAAAACACTGGAGATACTGTGACTGCATGTACATAATCATGTCAGCCTAAAATTTTATTAATGCCTTTAAATCATGTTCTCCTGGTTTTTATCTGAAGTCTACACTTTTTTTAAAAAATTAATTTTTTTAATGTTTATTTATTTTTGACAGAGAGACAGAGCATGAGTGGGGGAGAAGCAGAGAGAGAGGGAGACACAGAATCCGAAGCAGGCTCCAGGCTCTGAGCAGTCAGCACAGAGCCCAACGCGGGGCTCGAACCCACGAACCGTGAGGTCATGACCTGAGCCGAAGTCGGACGCTTAACCAACAGAGCCACCCAGGCACCCCTAAAAAAAAATTTTAATGTTTATTTTTGAGGCCGAAAGCATGAGTGGGCGAGGGGCAGAGAGAGAGGGAGACACAGAATCTGAAGCCAACTCCAGGCCCGATGTGGGGCCAAACCCACGAACCAAATCTTGAGATCATGACCTGAGCTGAAATTGGATGGTGAACCACCTGAGCCACCCAAGTACCCCTGAAGTCTACACTTTTAAGATAAACTATTATCAGACCAAATCCAAAACTTAAAAACAAAGTTTAGATAAGTAAAAATATATTGAACGTAAGTTTTATTTAAATTAATGGCATTCTATTATTTGGTCAGAATAAATTTATAAAGGCAGTTAGATTTTGGTTAAATCTTTTTTTGCTAGGGTAAAAATTTTCATTTCCGGAGTTGGAAAAGTTGGCAGACTACATGTTTAATTACATATTTAACCTGCAGACTACATGTTTAAATGACAAGCAAGCTATGTCTGGACTGAAAGTGCAATGCATAGGACAACATTGGTTATAAAAAGCAGTATCTGAGAATAGTGCTACAAATGTATTTTATACGATATGGTATAGAATACAAACTAAACTGATCAATGGACTTTTTACAAAACATCTGTCTCAGAGGTTACTGACTCCCTGGCCTATCCTCCTATCCCTGTGTAACTTTACCAAGCCACTGTAAAGTTTCCCTTACAATATTCCAGAAATTTCCGGCCTTTGATTTCTTTTGAACTTGTTGAAAAGGCTCCCCCTCATTCCCAGCAGTTTGAATAGTGTGAACAGCTGGATGATGCTGGGGTGAAAATGCTCCATAGCACTTCCCGTTTTCTCTCCTATTTTTTTCCCTCTCTTAATTTCTTCACTAACGTTCCCACAGTTCTACTTGTGATTTCGTCATTCACATGTTGTTATGCCGGTAGTTTCCTTTCAAAATTCGTAACAGGTATGTTAAACAATTAGTTTAAAAAATTGGGCAGGGGGAGAGATTTTTAACCTGTCTACGTTCTTTCAAGTTCATAAATCCTTGTGGCATACAAACCATATCTGTGATTCATAAGTCTTATCTTAAATGCTGGTAGTTGATTTGACTTGGAAGTAAAAGATGTGCAAAGGCCGAAGGGCTAGTTTAATAAGCTTCTTTTATTAAAAGGGTTTTATGATAGCTTAAATAATTGTGATATATGTGTATGTACATATACCCATTTTATTAGACATTGTCCATATAAAAATGACTGCAGAATTTCTTGGAAATACAATTTGAAGGTGATCTTAAATGATTGTAGTAATTTGCACCGAGGGGTGGTTGTTGTAAACTACTCTATTTTTTAAGTATAATTAAGTGGTTTGGGGGTAAGAGTGTAGGGAGCAAGTCTTTGAAGTTTTCCACATACTAGATGAGTGCCGTATGTGTAAAGCAGGAACCAGAGTTTCTTAGACATATTTTTCAATCTAACTGTGGAGGTTTCCCAAGTCGAGTTCCATTCCACTGTGTAGAAAGTGCTGGCTGAGACACCTAAAGTATTTTCTGAGCTACTGAAAGAATGCAGTGGTGTCAGACATATATCTCCCTAATAGTTCATAGATGCAAAAGTGGACACCAAATGTTACAGGACACCTAGTATGCGTGGACATAGAACTCTTTAGATAGCTTAGTAAGTTTAGTCTGTTTTCTCGCATTTTGCTTGATTTTAAAGTTTGGTTTTTTAGGCTCAGCTAATTGGATCCCTTTTTTTTTTGTAAGAATACGTACTGATCTGCTTGAAGAATACCCTGACTATATGCTAAAGGACTTCACGTTTCTCCCTTTGCCATTATATCCCAGATACTATGTTTCTCTAGAAAGCTCCAAGACAGGAAGACTATTTAACCTTCTCTGCTTTTCAGATGAGTCCCCTCTCGTCCATCAGAAGCTAAGCAGGAACTCCTTCAACACCCTGTCAGTCTGCATCGAGTGTCCATCTTTAAAATGGAGGAGGGACACCTGGGTGGCTCAGTTGGTTAAGTGTCTTGACTCCTGATTTCGGCTCAGGTCATGATCTCACACTTCACAGAGAGATCAAGTCCTGAGTTGGGCTCTGCTCTGAGAGCCTCCTTGGGATTCTCTCCCCCTCTGTGCCTCTTCCCCGCTTTCATGTGTGCTTTCTCTCAAAATAAATAAATAAACTTAAAAAAATAAAATAAAATGGAGGAAATAGTATATTCTGGTCAGAGGCCAGTCCTGACCCATGTGGTTTCAAGGACTTTGTTCTTTCAGTTCTACCTAACTCTTCTGTATTAGCCTTATCCCTTCCTCCAGATTCTAATCCCGTTACTTTTTAAGTCTCCATCTCCCACCTTTTATCACTCACTGTACCTTATGTAACTCCTAGAACTCCTTTTATTTTCAGTGTATTCTGGGAATGTTCCCTTCTCTCTCTTACTCCAACTGTAACCTAGTCTGTCCCCTGATAATGCTACTTCCTTGCAGCTCTCTCAGTGGTAAATGTTTTCCCTTTTTGCACACATTTTACTACTAAGCTGAGAGGTAGAGACAGTGTCTTTGTTTTTCATTCACTTCTTAACCGTTATTTTCCAGAACTTCGATCTTTGACTCTCATGCCATCAAATTATACTACCCCCTACCCCTCTTTATTTCAGTCATCTACTGACTTCCTGGGGAGGTGTTGGGATATTTGAGAAGAGAAGAAAAAGTAAGGAGGGTCATCTCCCTCCTTCCTTGAACACTTTATTAGCTTGGCTCAGTGTCCTCTTTTATTTCTGTCATAATTCTTGGAGATATCAGTGTCTGTGTAGAGCAGCGCTACTCAAAATGTCGTCTGGTCTGAACTGTTTGTTACTAGTGAGGATTATGATAAGGGGTTTGTGCCAGAATATAAATCACCTCTGTCACTAAATTCACTGTTTAGTCCAGCTGACTTTTTTTTGCAGCAAGTCTTTTTTGATAAAGGAAGCAGCATGTTTGATTTATAATCTGGCACAGGCTCCTCATGGTGTCGTGGTCTGGCTCTTTGAGGAACACTGGTATAAAAGATGTTCTGGCCTATTCCTTTCTTTTCTTCTCCTCCAGTGATCTCATTTTTCACTCTAATTCAACCACATGTTCCCATTGTCATATCCTAGAATGCTTCGTCTTATACTAATTACTACCCCCTCCCCAATCTCATTTCTTTTTTTTTTTTTAAGTTTATTCTGAGAGAGAGCAGGGGAGGGGCAGAGAGGGAGAGAGAGAGAGAGAATCCCAAGCAGCCTTAGTGCTGCCAGCACAGATCTGGATGTGGGGCCAAACTCTCTGAACCGTGAGATCATGACCTGAGCTAAAATCAAGAGTCAGGACACTTAACTGACTGGGCCAGGTGCCCCTCTCCAATCTGATTTCAAGTGCCCCACTTTCTTATATACACTTTCAACACTTACATACACTTATATACACTTATATACACTTTCAACAACTTTGTCTCTCCCTGGCTTCATCCCCAGTGGTCCCCAGTCTGTTAGTTCGCTCTCTTTTATGATTGCATCATTCTTTTCCTCTAACATTCCAACACCTTGTCCCCTATTCTTCCTCATCTAATACCCTTGCTTTCTACCTCACTAAGCATATTGAATGATTTAAAAAATTCTGCATGCTCCTGTATCTGTGACTGTGCGCTTTACTTTCTCCATCACTGGATGAACTGTAGTGTTCCGAGACAACCAGTTCATTTGTATACTAGATCTCGTTCCCTTCTTGGTCTCAAGAATATTATCACTGTCCTCAGTCTCCCTTCTCCTGCATCATTGGTTTTTCCTTCTGTGCTGGCTCTTCCCATGAGCACACAAACATGATATTGCTTACCTCATTTTAAAACAATTTTTTCTTCCTGTCTCCCCTTTTACCCACCACCCACACAAAATAGCTTGAAACAATTGCTTTTATTCACTCTCCCTTTCTTTTGAACCCATACCAGGAAATCACCATGTTATAAATTAACAGTCCTCATCTCATTTAACCTCTGAGTAGCATTTGGCACAGTTGCTTGAAACACTTTCTTTGGCTTCTAGGCTACGATGTCTGCTAGCAGGTTTTCTTCCTGCCTTGCTGGTGGTTCCTTCTTAGTCTCCTTTGGGTTTTCTGTTCTCTCTCTGATCTCTTTATTGATGTGACTGAGAGTTTAGTCTTAAGACTTACTTTTTGTTGTCTAAATACACTCTCTAGTCTCATAGCTTTAAACAGATGGCATTTAATCTGTTTGCTTCGGACTTCCAAATTTATATCCCTAGCTTGGGTTTCTCTCCTAAACTTTAGATTCTAATACCCAGCTATTTTGAAGAAAAATTTTGGGGTGTCTAAGAAGTATCACAGACTTAACTTTTCTAGAAATGAGCTCTCAATTTCCCCTAATGGCTGCTTCTCTTAGTTGTTTCTGAATGGAACTGTTATCTTTCCAGTTAACTCAGGCTTTTCTTTTTTTTTTTAAATTTTTTTAATATATATATATATTTTTTTGAGAAAGCATGCACGCACAAACAGGGGAGGGGCAGAAAGAGGGAGATACAGAATCCAAAGCAGGCAGGCTCCAGGCTCTGAGCTGTCAGCACAGAGCCCGACGTGGGGCTCAAACTCACAAACTGAGATCATGACCTGAGCTATAGTTGGATGCTCAACCAACTGAGCCACCCAGGCGACCCCCGCCCCCCACTTCTTTAAAAAAGATTTTTTTTTTTTAATTTTTTTTTTCAACGTTTATTTATTTTTGGGACAGAGAGAGACAGAGCATGAACGGGGGAGGTGCAGAGAGAGAGGGAGACACAGAATCGGAAACAGGCTCCAGGCTCTGAGCCATCAGCCCAGAGCCTGACGCGGGGCTCGAACTCCCGGACCGCGAGATCGTGACCTGGCTGAAGTCGGACGGTTAACCGACTGCGCCACCCAGGCGCCCCTAAAAAAGATTTTTTAATGTTTATTTTTATTTTTGAGAGAGAGAGAGAGTGCCAGGTACTCAGACTTCTAATCATATTGTTCTTTTTCATTTTTTGGTGTTTATTTATTTTGAGAGAGAGACAGAGACAGAGAACTGCCAGCAGGCTCCATGCCGTCAAAGCAGAGTGCAACACAGGGCTCGAACCCATGAATGGCGAGGTCATGATGTGAGCGGAAATCAGGAGTCACACGCCTAACTGACTGAGCCTCCCAGGCAGCCCTAACCATATTGTTCTTGACTCCTGTTTCTCTAACACTCAGTATGGAAACCCTGTCTGTAAATCCTGTTTTTTCTCCCTTTAACAATATCTAAAATCTAACCATTTCTAACCATAGCAGTACCGTTGTCATCATTTGCCTGGGTTACTGCAAAGGCTTCCTAACTGGTCTCCCTACTTACACCTCTGCTCTTCTAAAATATATCTTCAACACAGCAGCCAGAGGTAACCCTTACAAAGCAGTAGATATGTAACTTTTCTGTTCAGAAACCTCCAGGTGCTTACCCAGTAAAAGCACAAATCCCTCCGTGTCTACACTCTCTTTATCACTTACTACTTTTGTCTTCTTTATCTGTGCAGGCTGTTATGTTTTTCCTCCAACTGGTCAAGCATGATCCCATATCATGGCTCACTTCCTCATCCCCTTCAGGCTTTTTTCTTGCTGTGCTGTCTAAAATCACAGTCCTTCCCCATCTTCCTATCTCCTTTCTTGCTTTATGTTTCTCCATAGCCCTTGTCACTCTCTAACATAATATTTTGGTTTTTTTGATTGTTTGTTTTCTTTTTTCTTAGCCTACTAGAATGTAAACTCCAGAAAGACAGGGATTTTTGTCTGTGTCCTTCACTGCTTTCTTCCTCCCAGTGCCTAGAGTCATACTACATAATAGATGATCAGTAAGTATGTGTTGAGTGAATCTTATCATCTCATTTAGATCATTCCCAGTAGCATACAGGTATATTCCAGACATTTGCAGAGATGGTTCCTTCTTGTCATTTATGGCTCATGTTTAGATACCACTTCTACGTTGAGGTCTTTTCTGTTCGCTCATTTTAATTTTATCATATTCTATTCTTTTATTTGGTTTGTGGCACTTAATTATACTCTGAAATAACACTGTTTGCTTGTTTGTTCTTTCTTCCTCTCCTGATCTTGTCCTGATTTTATATCTCTGGTGCTCAGAAGAATGTCTAGAAGTTATGGGTGCACAGTAAAGGTGTGTTGGCTGGGTGAATATTCTAGAAATGACACCCTTTGTTTTCCTCCGGCTAATGCCCCATTTACTTCTCTGCTCTATTTCATGGTGTGTCCATACCCTATGGACATGTCTGCACTTTTTCATCTCCCATTCCAGGTCATGCTCTGCTTTCATTATTTCAGCGACTATGCTCTGCTGAGCTCCTATTGGACCTGCGTGTTGACCAACCGTGTGGATACTTTTTAGCTTTAGTCTTGCTGGACCACCTAGCATTTGGTATTATGTATATATTTCTTTCTTCCTTCTGTAACACCTTCCTTCTACTCACCAGTAGAATTTTCTGTGGTGGTGGAAATGTTCTACATCTATGTTGCCCCGTGTGGTAGCCACCAGCTACATGTGGCTCTAGAGCATTTGAATATGGCAATATGAAAAACTAAATTTTTTATGAAAGTAAATGTAAATAACCGCATGTAACAAGTGGCTGCCATATTGGACAGTGCAGTTCTAGAAACATTCTCCTCTTTTTTCCTACATTGCACTAAACTTAGTATCACAACTTAATTGCTCAACCCAAATACGTAGGACTCTTCTTTAATTCCACTTATCCTACTTTAATTCCTCTCATTTATTAGAACTAGTCCATCAACAGTCTTATTGTTTCTACCTCCAAAGTATTTCTCCAGTGTAGCTATTTTTGTGCTTAGTGCTACGATCTGAGCTTAAGCTGCCACCACCTATTACCTGGACTATTTGCTATGGTTTCTTTACAGGTTCCCTTTTTTATTTCTTGTTCTCTTTCAGTTGTTTTCCCATATAACCAAAACCAGCTTTAAAAACTCCATGAGATCTTGTTATTAACCAGCTTATGACCTTTCGTGGACTTTCAGTGGCACTTAGGAAAAAGAAATGCATTCCTGAACCGAAGGCTAGACAGCCCTACACAATCTGGCTATTTTCAGCCTCATCTCATTGCATCCACTCTTTCCCACTATAATTGAACCACTCTGGTCTCAAGGTTTAGTTCTTAAAGTGATCGGGTCTTCATGACTCTGGGCTTCTGTACATGTTATTTCTTGTTTCTGGAATGTTTCTGCTCTGCTCCTTACATGCTGGCTCTTTTGCATCCTTCTTCAAGTCTCAGCTTGAAAATTACCTTCAAGAAGGCTTTGTCCACTCTAAAACCTTCCATTTGTCCTTGTGTCATTCTACTCCCTTCTTCCACTTGTGACTTAGTTATATACACTTATCACTCTTTGTAATTGTTTATTCACTTATTGTTTCCCTTCCGGTCAAGGATGCAAGGACCATATCTGCTTTAATTGCCACTGTATACCCAGAATCTATTACACGTCCTCGCGAGTAGCAGTTACATAAAAATTTGTTGAATAAATCTTTTTTTTTTAATATGAAATTTTTTGTCAAATTGGTTTCCATATAACACCCAGTGCTCATCCCAACAGGTACCCTCCTCAATGCCCATCACCCACCCTTCTCTCCCTCCCACCACCCATCAACCCTCAGTTCTCAGTTTTTAAGAGTCTCTTACGTTTTGGCTCCCTCCCTCTCTAACCCTTTTTTTTTTTTTTTTTTTCCTTCCCCTCACCCATGGTCTTCTGTTAAGTTTCTCAGGATCCACATAAGAGTAAAAACATGTGGTATCTGTCTTTCTCTGTATGACTTATTTCACTTAGCATCACACTCTCCATTTCCATCCACGTTGCTACAAAAGGCCATATTTCATTCTTTCTCATTGCCACGTAGTATTTCATTGTGCATATAAACCACAATTTCTTTATTCATTAGTTGATGGACATTAAGTCTCTTTCCATAATTTGGCTATTGTTGAAAGTGCTGCTATAAACATTGGGGTACAAGTGCCCCTATGCATCAGCACTCAATAAATGAAATCTATGCATACGTTGTATTCATGCCCTTGGTATTGCTATGTCCTTGAACTGTTGAGTAAATGAAGGAATTGTGGGAAAACTTGTGAAACAAAATCTTGATTAACAAATTGGCAAATTGAGAAAACAAAAAACAATATGCCAATGAGACATTGATATATACCTCCAGGTTATGACTCATTTTACTGGTGTATTTTTGGACTTCGAACAGATTTAGAGCTATTATTCCTTGAAGGTTTTTTGTATTGAGATAATGAAAGTAGTCACATTTTGAAAATAAAAGCTTTCTAGCTCACTCTACCTTTTGTAGTATTCTGCTATTCTTTCTAAATATAAGAGAGCCTCATGATTAGGAAACTTGTTAATATGGTAAAGCTGTCAAAGGCAGCAAAAATGTCCTTCTGTTTGGGAGAGTAACATAAACTTGACATGTATGGTGGGGTATTGAAGGTTGATAAAAGATTAAGTAATTAGAATCTGTAGTGTCTTAATGAATAGATGCTTCTTTAGGAGCTGGTCCTGGGGTTGCTCTGTGGAGTCACATTTGTTTTAATTTAATTTAATTTGAGTTACTGACTAATGTTATATATATAAAACATTATACATATAACATTGTTATGCATGTAACAGCATGTTATATATAATAGAATTGAATCATATTATTTGTCTATAGCTGTAGCCCTTCTTTGGGGGTATCAGTGTCAGCAACATGTATGACGCTTCAAACAAATTAAAAATTGCAATGCCAGGGTCCTATCCCAGTTCTACTGGGATAGAGAACCATGGGGATGGAGCAGAGTCCTCTTGTTTTTTAAATTTCCAGGTAAGAACCATTGGAAGGATCTGGTAGTCAGTTTAAAGGGTCCTTCAAACAAAGTTGGAGATCTTTATAGTAAAAAAAGATTTTTAAAGGTATGCATATATTGAGGCTTAATTCTGGTTTAGTCCATACCCAGTCTTAATGGCCTAAATTGGTTTTCCCAAATAAATGGTCTTGTTGTGGCTTTCATGTGTCATTTGGTCCAGTTTTGTTTTTTACACAACCTGTTTCTGAAGATACAGGCAAAAACTGTGTGACCTCTCAAGTAACCTGTTAGCTCACTTAAAAACCCTTTCTGTTATGGGTCTTCACATTTAGGTTTAATGTACTTAATTAAAATGTAAACTCACTTGCCTTTGGTTTGTTGCCAGTGAAAGTATGTAATAAATAAATGAGGGGATGGTCAACTTCTGTCCTCCACGTGTTTCTGTATGGCCTGAGAACTAAGAATACGTTTTATATTTTTTAATGACTGATTAAAAAGTCAAGGATAAGATCTCTTGACATGTGAAATTATGGGAAATAGCAGATTTGCAATTTCCAGGAGTAAAGTTTTATTCAAGTACAGCCATGCTTGTTCATGTGCATGTTGTCTGTTGTTGCTTTCACACTACAAGAGAATTGAGTAGCTGTGACAAAGTTTTTTATTTTAATTTTTATTGTTGAAGTATAGTTGACGCACAGTGTTGTATTAGTTTCGTGTGTACCACGTAGTGACTTGACTGCTCATCATGATAAACAGTTGCCACTTATCACTATACAGTGCTATTACAATATTACTGACTGTGTTCCCAATGTCGTATTTTTCATCTCTGTGATGTATTTATCTTATGACTGGGAGTTTGTACCTCTGAATCCCCTTCACCTATTTCACCCATTCCCCCACCTCTTCACCCATACAGCAACCACTAGTTCTCTGTATTTATGAGTCTTTCTGGCTTTTTGTTCTTTTTTTTTTTTTTTTTTTTTTAGATTCCACATACAAGTGAAATCATATGGTATTTATTTTTCTTTATCTGACTTCACTTAGCATAATAATACCCTCTAGGGCCCTCCATGTTGTCCTGAATGGCAAGATTCCTTTTTTTTTTTTTTTTTTTTTAAGTGGCTGAGTGGTATCCCATTGTGTGTATGTATACCACATCATCTTTATCCATTCATCTGTGGATGAACATTTAGGTTGCTTCCATATCTTGGCTATTATAAATAATGCTGCAGTAAACATGGGGTGCATATATCTTTTCCAATTAGTGTTTTTGGGTTTTTTTGGGTACACACCTAGTTGTGGAGTTACTGGATCATATAGTATTTCTATTTTTCATTTTTTGAGGAACCTCCATACTGTTTTCTACAGTGGTTCCACCAATTTCCACTCTCACTGACAGTGCACAAGGATTCTCTTTTCTCCACATCCTTGCTAGCTCTTGTTATTTCTTGTCATTTTGATATTAGCCATTCTGAGTTGTGTGAGGTGATATCACATTGTGGTTTTGATTTGCATTTCCCTGATGATTAGTGGTGTTGAGCATCTTTTCATGTGTCTTTTGGCCATCTGTAGGTCTTCTTTTGAAAAATGTTTATTCAGGTCCTCTGTCCAGTTTTAATTGGATTGTTTGGGTGTTTTGGTGTTGAGTTGTAGAAGATGCTAACCCTTTATCAGTATATCATTTGCAGGTACCTTCTTCCATTCATTATGTTGCCTTTTCATTTTGTTGATGGTTTCCTTTGCTGTGCAGAGCTTTTTATTTTGGTGTACTCCCATCTTATGGCCCACAAAGCCTAAAGTAATTACTGTCTGGCCCTTTACAGAACAAGTTTGTTGACCTCTGTTTCAGATGAGATCTGTTCTTTCATAAATGAATATTTCATGTTTTAAAGGAATTTAAGAAGTCTCATAGGTTATACATAATTGTTTGTTGGCTATCTAAACCTTTGTATTACATTTTATTCTACTGTCTAGTTTTTGAACATCTTTCTTATTGGCACATTTAGTCTGCCAGATACCTAAAAGCTTATTACATGCTAAGCACTTTGGATACAGTGTGCAACTGAAGGGCCCCAGCCCTCACAGGGTTCACACATTGAACTTTTTTTCTTATTTTTTAAAGGTCTGTGTGCTGGTATGGTGGAAAAGGGAGACTCCTACAAGTGAAAAAGAGGAAGGTTATTGCTGAGGGATAGAAAGCATTGCATTAAATAAATTACTCCTAGAAGTCATTGACTCCCTGCCATTAATTCTTCCTATAGTCAGAGCCTAGAGATCAACATGTAGAAACTCTCTCGAAATAACTCTTCCATCTCCTTGGCACGATATACTCGTGTTTGATTGCATTTTCTTGTCAGCAGTAGTGCTGTCTGGCTAGGCACATAGTCAAAGTATGAAGTATATAGTGATTCACATCTTAGATTGATCTTTTTCTGTAGTCGCTGTTCAAAGAATATAGTTCTTTTTGTTAACCTTTCTCTTGAATTGATCTGTAACATTGTTAAATACTAATTGTCTTTAACTTTGGGGTGCGAGTGGGATATGTGATTTGATTAAAAGGGCACATGACTCTGAGCTTAAATGTAAGACCTGGATTTCAATTTTAATGGAGCAACTATACTCATTAACGGCTGCTAGTCAGACTTTTAATCTAATAATTTGGGGAATGTTGTCTACTTACAAGGTTGCTGGGAAAATTCAATGAAATAACATTAGGCTCAGAACTAAAGTTACTAAGCATTTAATAATGGTACATTGTTAAATACATCAAGGGCAAAATTAGATGTTTACCTGATGTTACGAGGCTGCATCCTCAAATTATTCTGTAAAATATATTATTTAAAATAAGTCCACAAAACTTGGCGCATTACATTGTGATGCAGTTGTTTCTTAGAATAGTACCACTTTAGTAGAACAAGAAATGAATGAAAATCTCTATGAAATTACTAAAAAATAGGAAAACTATTGATATAATTAAATAAAATGTTATTTGTCTAAGTATTTAAAAACTGCAGTGAGTTTGATCTCCTTGCTTTTGGAAAACATTATTATCCAAAGAATATGTCCTTTTTTTTTTTTTTTTAAAGCAATTTGTTCTTGCCTTGAGGTCCTAAATGGTTGCTGAGAAGTTACCATCTTTCCTTTGCAGAAAGTCTATTTTATGGGCCACTTAGCTTTTATGCTTAGAAACATTTCCTTAATGCTGTGTATCACTGGTTAACACACATAGGGGCTAAATGATTTATTTTCTTGGAGACATATAATTATTTTAAAGCTTATTTATTTTGAAAGAGAGAGAGTACGTTGTGCACGCACGTGCACGGGAGCAGAGGAGGGACAGAGAGAGAGGGAGGGAGGGAGGGAGAGCCTGATTCAGGGCTCCATCTCACAAAATCCATGAGCTGAAATAGGACGCTCAACCGACTGAGTCACCCAGGCACTGTGGAAAAGTATCATTTCTAATACTAATGTATTTAAAAAAATTTTTTTAATGTTTATTTTTGAGAGAGAGACAGTATGAGCCGGGGAAGACAGAGAGAGAGACAGAATCTGAAGCAGGCTCCAGGCTCTGAGCCCATGCGGGACTCAAACTCACAAGCTGTGAGATCATGACCTATGTGGAAGTCAGATGCTTAACTGACTGAGCTGCCCAGGTGCCCCAGATACGAATGTATTTTTTACATGCATTTAATTCTGGGAATGTATGCAAAAATGTCGTAAAATGTGCAAATGCTTTGCATATTAGATATGTGGGGGTTTTTTTCTGTGTCTTTCTTCATTCATTTTAAAGGCTACATAGTTATCCACTACTGCATCTCACCTGGATGATTTACCACTTACAGTAGCTTCCTTATTGGTGTCCCTGCTTTTCTTTGGCCCCTCACCATCTTTTTTTCCATACACACACTTAGAATGAACTCTGAAAAGACTACATCATAGTACATGTGTACCTCTAGTGGCTTCCTAGTGCACTTTGGATTTTATTTTATATCCTTGTTGATCTGGTCCTTTCTCTTTTCATAGTTCCTGATTTCTTGTTACACTGGTGACTTTTTAGTACCTTTACCAAACAGCTCATACCTTCCTTTCCACTTTTTTTCTGCATGAAGTGTTCTGCCCCATCTTAAGCTGGCTGGTTCCTCCTCCTCTGCTCAAATGTTCCTGTCATCCCATGCTTACCTAGAATAGCCCTTCTCCACCATTCACTCTCTTCTCACCTTGTTTATTTCTTTCACAGAAGTTCTCTTTAAATTGTTTTGTTTTTATTGCTTAACTTTCTAGTAGCAGAATCCAGGCTTTACTGGATGTACGAGCTTGAGTCTCAGACTCTGGTATTCACTCTTTTTTTTTTTTTTTCAACGTTTTTTATTTATTTTTGGGACAGAGAGAGGCAGAGCATGAACGGGGGAGGGGCAGAGAGAGGGAGACACCGAATCGGAAACAGGCTCCAGGCTCCGAGCCATCAGCCCAGAGCCTGACGCGGGGCTCGAACTCACGGACCGCGAGATCGTGACCTGGCTGAAGTCGGACGCTTAACCGACTGCGCCACCCAGGCGCCCCTCTGATATTCACTCTTACTGCAATGCCAGTAACATGAAAGGTGTTACATGTTTGTTCGGCAAGTGGATAAATTATTGTTCATTCATTGCCTTGTTGATGAGCATTTGGGTAATTTCCAGTTTTTTTCTATGAATGCTTCATTGTGCAGACCTCTTGGCATTCTTCTGTGAATATTGCTACAAATTATGTTTCTATTATAAAAATGGAATTTTAAAGTCAGAGGTTATTTACACATATTTAATGGGTAGTGCCAACCTACCCTCCAAAAAGTTTCTGGTAGTTGAACTACAGTTGATTCTAGAATAATGTGGGGATTAGGGGCACCGGTTCCCATGTAGTCCCAAGTCTGCATAAAACTTTGACTCCTCCAAAACTTAATGGCTAGTAGCCTACTGTTGATAGAGAAAAAAGCCTTAGCAATAGCATAAACAGGATTAAAACATTTTTTTGTGTGTGTTGTATGTATTAAGTACTGTATCCTTACCATAAAGTAAGCTAGAGAAAAGAAAATGTTAAAATCATAAGGGAAAATACATTTATTATAGTACTGTACTATAAAAAAACAAAAACAAATGTATACAAGAAACAAGTGTTGACCAGGATGTGGAGAAAAAGGAACCCTCTTACACTGTTGGTGGGAATGCAAATTGGTGCAGCCACTGTGGGAAACAGTATGGAGGTTTCTCAAAAAATTTGAAGTAGAATTACCCTGTGATCCAGTAATTCCACTACTGGATCTGTACCCAAAGAATACAGAAACACTAATTTGAAAAGATACATGCACCCTTATGTTTATTGCAGCATTATTTACAATACCTAAAGTATGGAAGCAGCCTAAGTGTCCATCGATAGATGAAGGATAAAGAAGATATAGTGGGTTGTGCATATGTATCTATACCTATACCTATACATCTATATTTATGTCAGATCCATAAGGATATAGAATAAAATCCAAAGTGCACTAGGAAGCCACTATAGGTGCGTGTACTATGATTTAGCCTTTTCAGAGTTCACTCTAGTGTGTGTTTGGAAAAAAAAAAGATGGTGAGGGGGCCAAAAGTATACACATACATACACACACACACACACACACACACACACACACACACAGTGGAATATTATTTAACCATAACAAGGAATGAAGTCTTGCCATTTGCAACAACATGAACAGAGCCAGACAGCATGATGTTAAGTAAAATAAATCTGTCGAAGACAAGTAACATATGATTCCACTCATACGGAATTTAAAAAGCCAAACATGAGCAAAGGAAAAAAGAGAGGCAAAACAAGAAACACTCTTAACTGAGAACAAACTGAGGGTTGAATGGGAGGTGGGGGAGAGGAGAAAGTGGGTGATGGGCATTGAGGAGGGCACTTGTTGGGATCAGCACTGGGTGTTGTATGGAAACCAATTTGACAATAAATTATATTAAAAAAAGAAAAACAGACTCAACTATAAAGAACAAACTGATGGTTACCAAAGGGAGGTGCGTGCATGGGGTTGAAATTGGGGATGGGGATTAAAGAGTATACTTAATCATGATGAAAAAAAAAATCACGTAAAGTGCAGCCACGCATTTCGAACCCTTGTTCCAGGGTCAACTGTATCGTCTTAGCAGTCGATATTACTAATCTTTTAAATCTGCTGGGCTGATATGCAAAAAATGAATGAGTTTAAATTCTTTTGTGTGTATTTATTGCTTACTTTGTATTTTTCCTTTGAAATGATGGTTTCTGCCCTTTCCCTGATTTTTTTTTATTGATTTGTCTTTAGTTCTCTGTGTACCAAGGATATTAGCCTTAACTAAGAGAAAACCAACAATATCTTTATATAGTACAAAACGATTTTCCAGCCAAGAAAAAAATAATTACATTTAATTTTGTATGTACTTTGTTTTTATTGTTGCTTTTATGCATGAGATCTTTTTGTGATTATGATTTTCTAACCTATTTGTACATAGGAAAGTAGTTTGTACATAATGGTCACTTTTTTTTAACAATTTAGTTTAACCGTGAACTGTTTTCTGTGCAGTATTATCACTGTGTAACTTAAAAGAGTTGTAAAAGCGTCTCTAGAATGTTAGTTAACAAAGAATGTCCTCAGTTTAAAAGGATTTCGTTAATCATCATTTTATGAACTTAAGAGGAACAGGATTTTCAGTTTCAAGATGTAGTGGAAACAGATCCTCCCACATACCTGCAGTCTCTAGCCTTCTAAAATAGATTTGTAGCCTATTGAGCTACTGTGACTGCTGCCTCTTCAAGGAGACGGGAGTATTTTATCCTCACTTTTGGTACTTGAATTGTAAGGTTTAGCTGGTTTGACAGAAGTGTACATGAAACATTTGTGTCTTTTATGGATAGTTCCATTTTAATTGTTTGAAAAGGTACAAAGATTTTCTTATATTTTAAAATCATATTTGGGGTTTAAATTACTTTACCTGAGATGCTGATGTAGAACTATTTCCTTATTTTATTTTCAATTATTCTTGCTACGCGCAGTATAGAGAATAATGTAACAAACAGCCATGCACTCATGGGTGGCCTAGATATTAAGAGGTGTATGTAATTTTGCCGTATTTATTTTATCTTAAAAAAATGCAAAAGAGTTGAAGCCATCTTTAATACCCTTCTTTCTTGATTCCCTTTGTGCCCAGGTATTTAGAAGCTGGCATGTAATCTTTGTACTTTTACCACATAAACAGTATTAAACATTTCGTTTAACTTAGCTGGCATAAAGTTATATTTGGAAATTATAAAAATGTGCCTGTGTAGATAGATAAAGACTGTTTATTGTGTACTTTGAAATAACTGTGTTTTAAAATATCAGTGTTTTCAGTTGCTTAGAGTACTGTAGGCTGAAGAAAATTCATCTGCTTTTTGTAGTGACTTGATCTTAGAGTGAATAAAGTAAAAGTTTGTTTTAAAACATTCTCTTTTTTTTTTTCTGGAGTATCAAGACTATTTTAGGATTATGTTATTGACCAGAGATTATGTATGAAGGTACTCATTGGTGACGGTAAGGATATATCATAAGTGTAAAGGATATTACCATTATCACATTATTTTAAGTAGTGAAATCATATTCTCAGACACACATGATAGGCCTAAATATGCTGCTGTATCAGTGATTATTCAAGGAACTTCTTATATATAACATATACATGTTCCCTATGAAAATATAAAAGGACTACCTCTAGAATCTGGCAAGGGGCACATGAGTGGCTCAGTTGACTGAGCATCTGACTCTTGATTTTGGTTCAGGTCATAGTCTTGTGGTTTGTGAGTTTGAGCCCTGCATTGGACTCTGTGCTGACAGTGTGGAGCATGCTTGGGATTCTCTCTCTCTCTCTCTCTCTCTCTCTCTCTCTCTCTCTCTCTCAAAATTAAAAAAATTTTTTTAAAGAATCTGGCAAGCCAAGAAGGCTGTACACGTGGCAAAAAAAGGTTTTTTTGAGTATTTAATCTCAGAATTTAGAGAAAGTTACAGGGTGGGGTAATGTGTATATTACATGGGAGAACATAGCTGCTACAGGATGTCCTGAGGTAACAGTTGATGCTGCTCCACCTCGGTAGGCTGGCCTCTCATACGGGACCTTCTCTGAAAATTGTATCAGTTTATGCTCCATCAGTCTTTTGGAGCTGTGTATCAGAGGCCCTATAAGTTTTTACCCTTTTAGCAGTCCTCATGTGGAAGGGAAGTGGAAGAAGCTAAAGAGAATTATTTATATGCAAACGTGTTTGTTCAGCATTGTTTGAGTAGCAAACTAAATGGGGGAGGACAAACTAAATATTCAAGAATGGGAGATTTGGCTAATTATAGTACAGATATATGATACAAATGAAAACACTTTTAGGCATCTACAATAAGGAATAAGGAGTTGATTTATATATATACATGCATATATATACATATATAGTGTCTACAGTAAGGAATAAGAAATTGATTTATATGTGTGTGTGTGTATACCTTTTTTAAGTTTATTTCTGGGGGGCAGGAGGAAGGGGAAGAGAGGGAGAGAGAATCTCATACAGATTCTGCTCTGTCAACACAGAGCCCGATGCGTGGGGCTCGATCCCATGAACCGTGAGACAATGACCTGAGCTGAAATCAAGAATCAGACGCTTAACTGACTGAGCCACCCACACGTTTCTGATATTTATATTTTTATAATAAAAGCATACTTAATAGTAAATTTAATAAAATACCGAATATACCAAAATGTCATTAATTGTGGGAATGACAAAGAAAAATATTTTACACTAAGCATATATTACTTTATAGGTAGGGTAGAAGATAGAGAAGACCATAAAATGAAGGAAGGAAAGCGATCATTTGGGAAGTGTCCTAATTTTTCCCAGTTCATATTTCTTCCAATAGCCATTTTACACCTATGTATTTAAAGTAATAGCAAGGGCATCAATATTAGGAATTTTGGAGGAGCAAAAGTGTCACTAGATATTTATATTCTATTGACCAGTGTAGGGAAGACTCCTCTCAGAATATACACAGACACAGCTGAGGAGTAAAAGTAGAAAAGTAACTAGACTGAGTTGTGACTTAAAACTGTTAGTGATAAGGGGCGCCTGGGTGGCTCAGTGGGTTAAGTGTCCAACTTCAGCTCTGGTCATGATCTCAACCGCTTGTGGGTTCAAGCCCTGAGCCGGGCTGTGTGCTGACAGCTCAGAGCCTGGAACCTGCTTCAGATTCTGTGTCTCCCTCTCTCTGCCCCTCCCCTGCTCACACTCTCTTTCTGTCAAAAATAAATAAATGTTAAAAAAAAAAAAAATTAGTGATAAATGAAAAGTGCCTAAACAGAAGATTTGAGGAGAGTATAAATTTTGTGAATGGCAAGATATTAGTAGTGACAAGAAAAATGCGTATGTATGTGCTTTTAGATTTACAAAACAAATTTTACTTAGAAATGTTTTTAATCCTTGAGGATTTTTTTTATAAGTTTATCATGCTCCTGAAATAGAGTTGGGTTTTCTTACTTTAAAACAGAGTAAGTGATTGGTTTTTGTTCTTTTAGTACAGGTTATTGGAAAGTGAATTGTTAGCATGAATGGCCAGTATAAAACTGGTTTTATAATAGATCTGCTTTATTTTTATATAGCAAAGTTACTCCTAGTTAGTAATACTCAAATTTTACGAAATCTAGGGTAATTAAGATAATTTGTCCTAATAGGAACTGGAGAAGTAAACTTCAGCGTGAGACCTCTATCATGTCAAGAATTCTCACATCGACTTTGACAGAAGGCCATTTAAAGTACACAGGGTGAAGTAGAGGCTCCAATTCACTCATTGTGAACTGGATGGAGTAGCAGCCAGTAAGGCTGATCTTCTATAGTAATGTTTTGGTATGCAAGAAAATATCCTTACTTTTCATAGCCACCTGATGAACTACTACTAGTAATAATAATGTATATAGTTTACTTTAAAATTATTCTGTGGTTGGGCACAAATACTACCTGATGTTAACAGTTGTTAAGTATAGGTAATGTGGGTGTTCATTATACAGTTGTGTCTACTTTCCTGCATATTTGAAAATTTTCCTAATAAGAAAAAAGAAAAACCTAGAATGCTTAAGTAGTCCTATTAAAAAAGTTGAAGGAAAAATTACTCATAGTAACACTTTGGATAAGATACGGATCAGAATGAACTTTTCACCTAGATAGAAATTATTGTATATAAAGAGTGTATATTTTTTTCTAAGTCTTTACAGATTTTAAATCAGAAGTAGCAAGATAAATTTTGAGGTGTTCTTTACAAATTATATAACTGGAAAGAATATATGTTTAACAAAAAGAAAAAATAAAAGGGTGCATGCGTCCATTACCTCACTAAACTGGATAAATTGGCGATCCTGGCAACCCTCTTTCTTTGTCAAAGTACCACTTGGTGGGGATGAAGCTGGCAGGACACAGAGCATCCTAATGTATTCTGTAGTTTGTGATCACTGCATTTGGGAACTTCTAGTACTTCATAACTTGTTAGCATTATCCTCCCTTTATCTTGAGTTGGTATTAATGGGCTTTTCCCCATTTTTGTTTCTCCTAATTCTTTTTGAAATGCCTATTAGTTGGCGCTCTGATCCCCTAGATGATCATCTTGTTTCTTCTATTTTGTATCTTGAATATCTTTCTCCTGTATGTTCTAGGAGTTTTTCTCAACTTTGGTTATCTAGTGAGCTTTTAATTTATTATCTCCAATCTTTATGAGGGTAGTAAATTGAAACATTCTGTTTCCTTCCCCCCACTCTTACCCTTATTTTAAAATCCTTTGTTTCTCTGGAGTCCGCGTTTTTTCTGTTACTTCTTTCTTGAACTTTTTCCTTTGCTCTTGAAGGCTTTTCAGATGTGTTTGGTAAGCTTTGGTTGATTGGGAGCTTTAGGATTGGACCCCTAATGATTGACAGGGTGTAGTGGAAGGAGCCAATCCTTGGGCTGAAAGTTCTGTCCAGAAGAAGAATGAGGAAGGCTTTCCTTTTGGGCAGGACTCTGGCCTAGATTTCTTTGGACAGTATATTCAGTTTCTTTAGTGAATAGTTTTCATAGTTTTGGTAAATTTGGATTCATCTGCAGTGTAATGTAGGAGGTAAGTTGATATATACTGTTGCTTATGTAGATCCCCATTTTCATTCCTATTTTTTACTTCTCAACCTGCTGGATTGATACTTGGCCTCCTTTATGACGTAGGATTGTAGACTCACTGTTATGTATGCTGCATAAATTTTAAAGTATATAAAAATAATAGTATTGAGGAATCCTCAACATACAAATAGATATTGTAAGTTTGGAGTATGAACTTGCTTTTTCCATAAAATCATCATAAATTGTGGTCAAACTACAGGTCATCCCATATAAACAGATTTTACACAATAACATGGCTAAATATTTTGCCTTTGCATCAACAACAAGGAAACAATACTGTAAATATTTTTTTCCTTGAAGCCATGTACACTTGAACGTTGAACAACACTGACCCCCTACACAGTCAAAAATCTGTGAATAACTTTTGACTTGCCAAAAACTTAACTACTGGTAGTAGCTTTTTGTTGGACCAGAAGCCTTACCAGTAACTATACAGCTGATTTACACATATTTTGTATGTGTATTATAGTGACTAGTTGGTTTCTGAGCCCTGTGGCATTGGCCAAAGGAAGAGCCCAATGTAGAACTTGTTTTAAGTTGCCTTTCTCGGAAATAAACTGGAAGCTGGAGTGGAGAACTCAGTTTCCAGAGAGGTGGAAAAATGTAAGCTAAAACACAGCATCAGTGAACAGAAACCTTGGGTATTTCTCAGTGTGGTCTGTAGATCGCTTGTGCATCCTAGAATATTCATTAAAAATTCAGGTTTCTATGCCCCACTCTAGTCCTATTGAATCAAAACATTGAACACACATAATCCTGCTTAGTATCTTAAAAGATTCGTATTGACAGGAATCACCTTCATTTTCTGTCCTTCATTTTGCCTTGTACAAAGATTGTCAGTTGTTTCTACCGTGGAACTAACACAGTTGTATCCACAGCTCTTGTCATCTTTACGTGTCAAGTGACCTTTGTGGTTATAAAAATCTAGTACTGGAAGAGCAATTTTAGGAATAATTAACACATGCTTCCTTTACATAGAGCAAATAGGACTTTAGACTGTAGTTTCCAACTTTCATTAAACATATTTAAACTCTGTTTTACGGTGATAGAATACACAGTTCACACGTAAATATTTTAGTCCATGTCTTCACGTGTTGGTAAACCATTATGTTAATTTGTAGTGCAAGATAAACTTGTTTAGGGGAATACTGTGTAGTAAAGGAAGTTTTGTTATTAGGAATATCTAGTGGCCATGAGCCTTCAAACGGTTCTCATTTGCAATTAGTTTCCTATGTGATTCCTAGTGTTTTCCTGAATGTTACACAGTAAAGCCAAAATGCAAAGATGCTAAGATTTTTATGTATATGTTTTTTTCATACTGATAAAACATTACTCCAGTGAGTAATACTTCTGTTTATAATACATCATTGCTATAAATTTGAACTAGAAAAAATTTACTAAAAAGATTCTTTTTGTGTTGCAAACTTTCATTTGAAAAGTAATTTTACTTCTTAGTAAAAGATCTAAAATCCAGTGTTCTGATCCATTTGCTTTATAAAGGTATTTTATATGGCATTGTATTGTATCAGTAAAGAAAAACCATTTAATGAAAATATGGTCTTTTTTAAAACCACTGTCCAAAAAGATCTATGAGTTTTTCAGTGAAAGAAGTTAAAAAGGGAGAACGCTTTTGGGAACTCAAGGAGGAATTGATTTTGAATACTTTTTTTTCCCCACCTTGGCTTTCACTATAAATTTTCTTCATCTGCATCAATAATTGTGCTTTTTGACATCCTGAATAACTATAATTTGTATTCCTACTTAAAAAGAGGTGCTTGTTAAAGAGGAGTTTTTACTTGGAGTTTTCACCAATGATGGAGCTGTGGTTGAGGTATATAGAGGAGACTGTGGGGTTTGGGTTTCACGATCACATGGTAAAAGGGATTGCGGCTATTTATGGATGTGGTCCGTAGTATTTATCAGCCCATCGTAGTGGCTTAAAGATACTAAAAACAAGCAAATTTTAAATCCTAATGACTTGATTAACTCTTTTAGGGTATCTGAAGCACACCATACACCGGTTTTGAAAATCCTGTGTGGGCAATGGCTACCCAAGGTTTGTATCACAAGTCTTTAGTTACTGAATTGGGGCTCTGCTTCATTGCCATTAACCCAGTCTGGCTCAGATCCCCCTGCTTTACTCTCTCCCTGCTTACTTGTCAGGCTACCTTTTGCTCCATTTTCTGCTCACTCCTCCTAATGGCTTGGTGAAATAGCAAACAAGCCACCAGCAGGAATCTAGTCTGGATGACTGCTTCTGGAGCCTGGATGCAGTACCATTCTTCCACTAATTCAGTGAGTAACTGTTAGGTGGTTCCCTAAGAGTGTAGATATTTCCTCACTGAGCTAATCCTGGCTATCATTGTTATTCTTGGCTGTCTTCCACATGTGACTATTTCTAACAGTATTTCAGTGGGTCGTATCCCAGATTTTTTAATGAAGATAACATTTCCTTGGCAGTAATGCGAATGCTGTTGGATTTTTCTAGCTGATCTGATGGAACTGGACATGGCCATGGAGCCAGACAGAAAAGCAGCTGTCAGTCACTGGCAGCAACAGTCTTACCTGGACTCTGGAATCCATTCTGGCGCCACCACCACGGCCCCTTCTCTGAGTGGTAAAGGCAATCCTGAGGAAGAGGATGTGGATACCACCCAAGTCCTGTACGAGTGGGAACAGGGGTTTTCTCAGTCCTTCACTCAAGAACAAGTGGCTGGTAAGGGTGATAAATGACTGCCTTACTGAAAGTCAGAATGCAGTTTTGAGAATTCTTCTTACAGAAGTTGGTGTGTAACAGTTTAAGTGGTGTCAAGAAAGGGGGGCGGTGGCAGTGTTACCTTCAGGTAACATTTCGGTAATACGTTTGGTGTAGCACGTGTTCAGCACAATGCTGAATTGGGAATAACGGGTGTTGAATTTATCTTTTCCAGATATTGATGGTCAGTATGCGATGACGCGAGCTCAGAGAGTGCGAGCTGCTATGTTCCCTGAGACTTTAGACGAGGGCATGCAGATCCCATCCACACAGTTCGATGCTGCTCACCCTACTAACGTCCAGCGTTTGGCTGAACCATCACAGATGCTGAAACACGCAGTTGTAAATTTGATTAACTATCAAGATGATGCAGAACTTGCCACACGTGCAATCCCCGAACTGACAAAACTGCTAAACGATGAGGACCAGGTCAGTAATGACGAGGCTGGCTCGCGATCTGCTTTGAAGGAAACTCTCCAGGAAGGAGCCTCAAAATAGCCATCCAGTATCAGTATTGAAAACCAATGATGTCTCTTAATTCCCGTACGTTATAGGTGGTGGTTAATAAGGCTGCAGTTATGGTCCATCAGCTTTCGAAAAAGGAAGCTTCCAGACACGCCATCATGCGTTCTCCTCAGATGGTGTCTGCCATCGTACGCACCATGCAGAATACGAACGACGTGGAGACAGCTCGCTGTACTGCTGGCACCTTGCACAATCTTTCTCATCATCGTGAGGGCTTGCTGGCCATCTTTAAGTCTGGGGGCATTCCCGCCCTGGTGAAGATGCTTGGGTAAGAAAACATGGTCAGAAGGCTCACAGCTAAGAAGGAGAAGAGTGTCATCACTGCATTTCTGATGTGGCTTTTTTCTTCCCAGGTCACCAGTGGATTCTGTATTATTTTATGCCATTACAACTCTCCACAACCTTTTATTGCATCAAGAAGGAGCTAAAATGGCAGTGCGTTTAGCTGGTGGGCTGCAGAAAATGGTTGCCTTGCTCAACAAAACAAATGTTAAATTCTTGGCTATTACGACAGACTGCCTTCAGATTTTAGCTTACGGCAACCAAGAAAGCAAGGTAAAAGAATTTTTCTGAATGTGGTTGTCATGGAGCATTGGGAACCCCAATGTCAGTCCTTCTGTGGACTCTAGCAAATTCTTTGTATGCCTCACCCTTTGTGTGTATCTTTAAAAAAAAGTTGGACATCTCTTTTTCTTTTTTTTTTCTTTTTTTTTAAAAATTTTTTTTTTCAACGTTTTTATTTATTTTTGGGACAGAGAGAGACAGAGCATGAACGGGGGAGGGTCAGAGAGAGAGGGAGACACAGAATCGGAAACAGGCTCCAGGCTCTGAGCCATCAGCCCAGAGCCTGACGCGGGGCTCGAACTCACGGACCGCGAGATCGTAACCTGGCTGAAGTCGGACGCTTAACCGACTGCGCCACCCAGGCGCCCCTCTTTTTCTATAAACGTTTGTATGTATCAAGCTAGGTGTTGGGGATATAGTGGGCAAACTCCTCTCAGAACTTCCATTCTTAGGTGGGAGATAGGCACTGACATGATATAATTACTATTTAACTCGTGAGTTTGGAGGAAGTAAAGGAGCAATGAGAGCATATAAGTGAACCAAACCCTGTTTTGAAAGTTCAGGGAGACCTGTTGGAGGAAGCGATAAGTTGTGTTCAGGTCTTAAGGGTGAGGAGAGATCGACTAGGTGAAGATTAGAGGAAATGGCACCTTTGAAAGCCCTACAGAGGGAGAAGAGTGATGAGTTTTGGAAATTCAAGAGATACAAAGAGTAAAGAAGGGGCACCCAAGTGGCTCAGTTGGTTAAGCGTCTGACTCTAGGTTTCGTCTCAGGTCATGATCTCCTAGTTCGTGAGATTGAGCCCTGAGTTGGGCTCTGTGCTGACAGCGCGGGGCCTGCTTGGGATTCTCTCTCACTCTGCCCATTTCCCACTTGAATGTGCTCGCTCTCTTCTCTGTCCCTTAAAATAAATAAACTTAGAAACAATAGTAAAGAAGAGGAAAGGTTTGAGTTGAGATTATTGAGCTCAGCAGGGCAGGTCCTGCAGGACCTTGTAGAATATGTTAAAAGAGTAATGACTAAATGCAGTCAGTTTTAGCAAGGTATGAGCAGATGAGATTTGTGTTTAGAAAATCAGGATAGTTTGGAGGTGGGAATATGGAGGGAAGTAAAGGGCAAGAAGGAATGATTTTTTGATGATACCTCATTTTAAGGTGAAAACAGCCAAGAGCCAAAGGATTAGGAGTTTTAAGTGCCCATTCTGGTTCACATTTTTAACAACTCCGCTTTGATACAACAATAATATCTGGGCATTACTGTTGCACACCAGCGTGGTTTCTGTTGTTTTGTTTTGTTCTGATCAGTGTGGGAGGAAGAAAATTGGGGCAGAGTTGATCTATTCTTGGGAGTATTGGGATACCTGAATTTGAGTGGAATCTTGTAGAAGGAGGGGGTAAATGGGGCCCCAGTGTGGGAATCTGGATAATGGGGTCTGGGAATACATTTAGATCAGTGGCAAGCTGGCTGACATGCTTGTATAATAAAAATAGGTTGGTTGTTTTCTTGGGCATATGATGACAATTTTGTGATTAACAGTATATACGTGTCTTTCTAGCTGATCATTCTGGCTAGTGGTGGACCTCAAGCTTTAGTAAATATAATGAGGACCTACACTTACGAGAAACTACTGTGGACCACAAGCAGAGTACTGAAGGTGCTGTCTGTCTGCTCTAGTAATAAACCAGCTATTGTAGAAGCCGGTAAGTATTCTCAGTCTCGTGTGCAACATCTGGCAGTTCTAATTTGATTACTTGTTTTAGGAAAAGGGTAATACAACTTGACCTTAATGGGCTGAAACTAGACGGTTCTATTCAGTCTGCAGCCAAGACCGCATTTAAAGTGTATGTGTTGCTTAACACCTGCACTGGTGCTGTTTAAGCCTAGGCCAGTTTAGGCAGAGTTGTTATTACCCATCAAAAATGATGGCTAATACTTGGTAGTTTCTGTTGTGCGTGTTGGTAGCAAAGGAGACGAATTGGTGGACCAGCCACAGCCTTTTGTTTTTTTATCATGAGGATACAGTTACTCTGCAACTACCCAGCATCAGTTCTTTCTGTAACACACTTAGCAATATCTACCTGGACTCTGAAACCAAGTTTCATATCAAAACTGGAAGGGGAAAAATATGAAAGCATTTAATAGAAGAAAATACCTGGAATGAAGTGTAGGGTTAGTAACACCTCTTTTACTTGTTGAGAGTAGTTTTATTTGAGAATTTGTGGGAGAAAGGGGCATTATGGTTGCCCAGGATAGCTGGCTGGCACTGAGACAGACAGGTGTGGCTGGATTCATCTAGAATAAGGGGATGAAATTCTGGCCCAGCCGTTCCAGAAATATGAGTACTTGAGGAAAATGCAGTTTTGGACTTAATCAGAATCCTTGGAGTGGAATGACAAGGTCATTATTTTAAAAAGTTAGCCAGGTTATTCTGATGTTCACTTGTGCGTTCTGAAAACATTCAGCACCTATGTCTTAAGCACTGGAATAAGCACGTGGTATATACTGGATAACTAAGCAGATATGGTCCCTATGTTTATTCTTCCATTCTGTTGAGGGTGACAAAAATATGCAAAAAATGGGGGCATTAGCAGCTTAGAACGAGTATCAGAGAAGAAAGGAACAGTAAGTAGTGATCAGAATTAAAGGGGAGAGAGGAGCTTCTCTGAGAAAGGGATGTAAAATGAGATTGCAGGACGAGAAGGTACCCTATTAGCCATATGAAAAGTGGGGATTAGATGTTTTCCGGGGAGAGAAAAGAACCCTATGCTATGTCCTGATGGTAAGAAAGAGATTGTTGAGTTCTAAGTGCTAAAGAGGAAGTGTAACTTGAATTTCATGAATAATGGATGAGTAGCCCAGGACCCAGGATGAGGTTGATGGGCTAGGCAAGGGCCATATATTGCAAGACATTTCTAGGCCCCTGTAACATGTATGTTTATTCATGGTTTGTTTTTTTCCTAGCTTTAGAGCTACAGATGTAGGTCAGTTTGCAGTGCTAGGTGGGATCCAAATTCTAAAGGGTTCCTTAAGGTTATGCTGAAGAATTTGGCCTTTGTCTTAGAGATAATGAGAAGTTATTAGTGGCTGTTAAGCAGTGGCATCGCATCACAGTGAGGTGTTTGGATTATTAATATTAACAATGTATGACAGTTTGACCAAAAGCAAGCAGATCAGGCCACCGAGCTGTGTTACAAACTTCTGTTTTGGTATGAAAAATAGAAAGGATGACTGTTTTGAGGCTTCTGATAGCACCCATAAATGTAATAACTTGGGGGCTAAAGGGCAACCAGAAGTGATTTGTGGTGGGGAGAACATCCTAAATGGAGCTACCAGAATGAATTGGTTAATTTTTGGAACAAGGTAATTTAAGAAGCTGAGATAGAGTGACTGAAAGGCCAGTAGGTAGCTGGATTATGTATGGCACAGAGATGCAGGGGGAGATGGGGCTAGAGATTTGGGAGTTGACCTCTCAGTGTAGGGGGGGAAGAGGGGGCATGCCTTAAAGTCATCTGCGTGGACTCTTACCGGAGACCTGCCGAATGAGCAGGTCTCCGTGTTTTTGAAGTCTGCGGGGTATTCTGATGAGACGTTTGGGGTCAAATCCACCCTGTTCGTGTGAATAGTAAAGGGAGGGAATGAAACCTGTGAAGGAGAGAAGGTCGAGGAGGGGGATCTAGGCATGGAGCAGATCTTGAGCATCAGCCGTGTGCAGGTCTCTGTTAGTAGCTGGAGCTGCTAGGAGGAAGCAGCCAGATAGGGATGATGCTTGTCTCCTAGGGGAGGTAGACTTAATTTAAGAGAGACACGAAAAGGGGCACCTGGCTGGCTGGCAGTAGAGCATGCGACTCTTGATCTCCAGGTCATGAGTTCAGGCCCCACCCTGGGTGTGGAGCCTACGTAAAATGTAAAATAAAGCAGACCTGAAGAGATGAACAAGGAGACGAGGGAAAGTATCTCACTACATTCGGAAGGGATTTCAGTAGGAGAGAGATGGGTGAAGTTAAGCCAGTGAGTGAGGAATTGAGCGTCCGTTTTCTCGCCACCGCCAGTACAAATGCTCTTCCTTAGGGTCCTGAATGGCAGAAGGTTATGAACCGTTGGGTCACACGGTTTGGAGTCCGTCATTTTCATACGGTTCCTGGTAATAAACTGGAGTTCCAGTACCTTTTAGGATTGGTCCTCCTCCGTATTTTTGCACAGATGTCACCTTCACACTGAGGTGACCTAATTACCCTACTTGAAATTGTGGGGCACCCCCCCCGACACTTGTGGGGTTTTCTTCCTGATAGCACTTGGCACCATCTGACACACTGTGTAGTTTCAGCTTATTAATTGTATATTTGTTTATTGTCTGCCTCCAGCTAGACCATGAATGAGCTCTATGAGAGAAGGGGCCATGCAATATTTTGCTCACTGGTACAGCTCCAGCTCAAAATGGTCTGATTTTATTTAGGTGGATATTTTTGAGATGATTGAATGGACGAAAGTAAAATTACATAAGGAGGAGAGTGGAGATAGGGAAGGCTTTTTCCACATTGGGTATTTGACAGAAGTTACCACTAGTTGAGGTGAATGGGAAAAGAAGGGGAAACTGAGCACCATCCTAACAAATGAAAATAAATAAAGGACTTAGAGGGGCTAAGCTTTGGCAGTGAAGAGGGACACCCTCTAAGACTAGAAACGACACTTAGTGCTGATAGGAATTGCCAGCTAATGGCCATTGCCTTAGATCTTTTTTCATATTCTAGGTGGAATGCAAGCTTTAGGGCTTCACCTGACAGATCCAAGTCAGCGTCTCGTTCAGAACTGTCTTTGGACTCTTAGGAATCTATCAGATGCTGCGACTAAACAGGTAAATTTTGAATATGCCAGTGCCTTGGTGATAGAATTAAGATGAATATGTACTGAGCATTTGTTTTTATGTCCATAGGAAGGGATGGAAGGTCTTCTTGGGACCCTTGTTCAGCTTCTGGGCTCAGATGATATAAATGTGGTCACCTGTGCAGCTGGAATTCTTTCTAATCTCACTTGCAATAATTATAAGAATAAGATGATGGTCTGCCAAGTGGGTGGTATAGAGGCACTTGTGCGTACTGTCCTTCGTGCTGGTGACAGGGAGGACATCACCGAGCCTGCCATCTGTGCTCTTCGTCATCTGACCAGTCGACACCAGGAAGCAGAGATGGCCCAGAATGCTGTTCGTCTTCACTATGGACTACCGGTTGTGGTTAAACTCCTGCACCCACCATCCCATTGGCCTCTGATAAAGGTAAACTGTCTGTCACAAAAGTAGGTTGCAGAATTGGACATGAACCACCTCTAGCTATTGGATGGTTGTCTAGGCATGAGGGATTAACAAGTACGAATCCTATTCCTTAGTAAATAGGAAGTGTGGCCGGGGTGGGCTTCCGAAGTGTTTGTGAAGTCTGTGCTACTTTCAGGTGATCCCAATAGATTTAGTGTGGTGGGAATTTTAGGCCAAGAAAATGATTTTGTTGAGTTACACGACCGCTCTTTATTCTTCTTATCTACAGGCCACCGTTGGATTGATTCGAAACCTTGCCCTTTGTCCAGCAAATCACGCACCTCTCCGTGAACAGGGTGCCATTCCAAGACTAGTTCAGTTGCTGGTTCGTGCCCATCAAGATACCCAGCGCCGCACATCTATGGGCGGAACGCAGCAGCAGTTTGTGGTAGGTAAATCTTAGCGGTGACACCCGGCTATTTAAAAGGAATGCATAAATTCATGGGATCCTGAACTTCTTTGGTCATTGGTTCCCTTGATCTTCTAGCCTGAGGGGCTGTTTGCTAAGGATTTAAAAAAACTGTGACCTGTCCCTGGCTGCAGAGAAGATCAGGAATAATGTGGCCCCTAGTGCTGTTGTCTTTGACCTCTCCTTGCATCGTCAGTCGTACAAAGAGAGCAGGGTGTGGTGTACTGCTGTGGGGTTAGGTGCTTCTTGCAGTGTTTTCATTTAATGCATACAAAGGGTCACCTTCTTAGGAAGTAGCAGAACCATAGTTTGAATCCAAGTCCATCTGATTTCAGAGCCTCTTATTCCCCATTGTAACATGAGTTTTGCCTGTAAATATTTAACATACCTTTTACCGTCTCTTCCAGGGATGGTTCAAACTGTTTTCACAGACCTAAGAATACTAAGAAATTTCAAGAAGTAGTAGTAGCATTTACCCATAAGCTCAACCTAAAGCTTTCCATGTCAGGTTTGCAGTCTTTAAAAACTAGCTTTGTTACAAGTATCTGAAGACACTGTAGAATTTATTCCTCAGAATTTATTTTAAGATTCAAGCCTTCAAAGAGCTTTCTCTTATTTAATTAGGTCACTTTAGAAAACAAGAGCCTACCAGCACAGATTTTGGGAATCTCTTATTGGTAGTTGTTATGTGTATGCACTCATTACTGGGCTTCGGCTTTCTCCATTCATTACTTTTGGTATTGGCCTGTCTCCATGAGGTGGCTTAAAAGAATGCAAAAGGTACCTTTTATTTTACATCTTTTCTCTAGGAAGAAAGGAGTATCTTGTGTTTTTATAAAAATCAAGTTGTTTATGAAAGCCGAATTCTAACCTTTTTTAAAACTCAGAAACAGGGAAACAGTACTTAACATTTTGCAAAGGCTAACTTCCTTCTTCTTTAAGACTACCAGTCAGATAGTCTTAGAGGTGGTGAGGAGTGGATTTTCCACTTGACAGCTCAATAGAATTTTAGCAGTTGGTGACAAAACTTTGCTAGGTTTTCATGAAATACACATAGATATACAAAAATAGAGGGAGCATGTGGAAGAAAAGCATTTGTCAGTCTGCACATTACTTTCCCATCTTTGTGTATCTTTATGTATTCCTTTTACCTAAAGTTGGTGTCTTGACTGTCGGAGTACATCGAAGCTGTAATTCCTGTGTGTTGTATGTGTTTGCGGGGAGGGGTACAACTTGGAATTAGTGCCATCAGGAGCCCCCTCCCCCCCAGTGACGTTCAACTTCTTGGAATCCTCCTTCATTCCTAGACTAATTGCAAATTCTGGGGAACTTTGGGTGTATACTGTGAATAATCAGCTTAGGAATTGTGACTCAGAACAGAAAGCCTTTGAAGTTTATAAACTTTAGAGATGAGAATGCCCTATTTGTTAACCATGTTTCTTTTGGTAGGAGGGAGTCCGTATGGAAGAAATTGTTGAAGGTTGTACCGGAGCCCTTCATATCCTAGCTCGGGATGTTCACAACCGAATCGTAATCAGAGGACTAAATACCATTCCATTGTTTGTGCAGGTATGTTGGTTTTATGTGAGGCAGTCTAGATTTTATGTGTCCATAAAATTTCGGAAAATTAGGGACCAAGTTAGGGGCAGTTTTTCCTCTACTATCTCCAGTTCCAAAATGACAACATGCTCTGTTCATGCCCCTTGCCAGAGCATGACAATTGGAATCTCAGTGTGTAGTGTCCTTTCTGTTGAGTGCATTTTATTTTATTAAAAGTCCCTTTGTTTTTCTTGGGTAGTAGGGGAAACACTGGGAGTAGAGCCTGAAGAAGAGAGAGACTTCATACTCCACTTCAGGGGTGCTGAGGTTTGGAGGGAGGAGAGCCGGTCACAGTTGCCAGAGCACAGGCGTCCAGCTACCTCCTGGATCGCCCAATCCAGGAGTTTGGAGAAGAGAGTTTGAGGCTGAAATTGCTCTAGAAAACCAGTGCTCCGTTGGGGCGCCTGGGTGGCGCAGTCGGTTAAGCGTCCAACTTCAGCCAGGTCACGATCTCGCGGTCCGGGAGTTCGAGCCCCGCGTCAGGCTCTGGGCTGATGGCTCGGAGACTGGAGCCTATTTCCGATTCTGTGTCTCCCTCTCTCTCTGCCCTTCCCCCGTTCATGCTCTGTCTCTCTCTGTTCCAAAAATAAACGTTGAAAAAAAAAAAAAATTAGAAAACCAGTGCTCCGGAGCATCAACCAGCTGCCTGAGGACAGGAAGTTAGAGAATAGGATTTAACACCAGTAGCGCAAAGGCCATCTTCTCTCTGAATTGGGAATACTTGCGCCCCGGTGGGGTGCCTGCCGTGTTTTTTCTTTAGATTTAATTCGGATTTGTTTGTGTTTTTCTCCCCAGCTGCTTTATTCTCCCATTGAAAATATCCAAAGAGTAGCCGCAGGGGTCCTCTGTGAACTTGCTCAGGACAAGGAGGCTGCGGAAGCCATTGAAGCGGAGGGAGCCACGGCTCCTCTGACAGAGCTCCTTCACTCCAGAAACGAAGGTGTGGGTAAGTCGAAACGGAACCAGAACCTTTAGCCGGTGCACACCAGAAAGCCTCAGCTTTTCCTCAGGGGCCTTTTTTCCTCTGCCAGCAACATACGCAGCTGCTGTTTTGTTCCGAATGTCTGAGGACAAGCCCCAGGACTACAAGAAGCGGCTCTCGGTGGAGCTGACCAGTTCTCTCTTCAGAACGGAGCCAATGGCTTGGAATGAGGTAGGCCGTGTGGACGCGTTTCTTCGGTAGCGTGTGGCTTCCCCTCCAAATACTTGTACACGTTTATTTGCCTTGACTGTGTCCTTGGCTTGAATATTCGTTCTCTCCGCTGCCTTAGCAGCTGCTGAGGAAGAACCACAGCTTGAAACGGCCTATTCAGAACAAACAAGTCATACTGCTTATTGACATTAGAATTCGTGAGGGAGACGGATGAAAAAGTTATCCGGCTAAAGTATCTTTTTCAAAAGGGAATTTTTTCCTTTTAAGGAAAGAGGCACCCTCTTAAATACTGTAGTTGGAGGTTAATTTATTGATTCTCTTTCTGTGAATTTGTCTTCAGCATTCGGCCTCATTACAGAGGTGTTCTTAAAACATTAGAACCACCCTGGAAGTTCATTCAGTGATGTTACATAGTTGTACAGTGGATTATAAGAATGGAAAGAGAGCCTATAGATTGTTAGGTTACAAAAAAAAAAAAGAAAAGAGAAGAAAAAAGCAGATTGCCAAACAGTGAGTAATTTGTCAGTTGGGCTTTTAATGGGCAGTCTTAACGTGTTCCAACTTGAGCTCTGAACTTCCCCAAGCCTGTTCCTCTCATAGTCTCCTTCCAGCTGTTGAAGCTAAAAATCTTCTTTCATGTAGAATATTCTGTTTGTCAGCAACTCCTGTTGGGGGTAGACACTTTGACGATTGTGTTTACGGTTATATTTGCTTGAAAGAATAAATTAGTGACTATTTTTAATGCTGTGTTCAGTGACAAAACATGCTGCTTTAGGTGTCGGTAGTTAATCTTTGAGGGTAGAGTTTCAGGTCTTTCTGTGCGTTCTTTGTTCCTTCTATAATGTGAAAATAAGTGTGTTCTGAAAATATTACTATACCTAAGTTCAGAATTTTCATTTTGCTTCCTTGCCTTGTACCTGTTTATCTAGACTGCTGATCTTGGACTTGATATTGGTGCCCAGGGAGAGCCCCTTGGATATCGTCAGGATGGTATGTGTCTCTTATTTCCGATTGACTCCAGGTCAAGTTAAGGTTCAAGTTAAGCTTTATCAGAAAAGCTGGTTTGCTCATCTGGGAAACCAACGTTGGCAGGAAAGTAGTGGCAGCAGTTAAAGGCACTTCTGAAATTCCAGAGTCGGCAGCGGTATCTTTCTCAGAGCCTGGGGAATTTTGAGCCCCACAACGAGCAGACGACATTAACAAATAGCCTGTACTGCAGACGCCCAGTACTAGTGACACATATCACAGGTTGCCTTTGTACGTGCTTTTTTTTTTGCCAGAGAATCTGTTCATCCATACAGCCCACCCAGGAAGCGAGAGTAGAGGGAACTGTGGCCCCAGGTTCAGATCTGGGGTGGGTCTACATCATTCTAGTGTGGGGGTTTTCCAGAAAACTCATTCAAATCTGGGTAATGGAGATGGAGTGTGGCAGACACCGCGAGTAAATACAGCTCTTCACCTTGTATTTATTATCTCCTCTGGCTTTTCCTAATTATTAGACCACTAAAGCTCATAGGCATCTTCTGTTGGCAGATCTGTAATGTCAGCCCTTAATGTAAAAGTTTCACTGGAAACAACAGCTTGAGTTTTCACAGTACTTCTGTTTCACTGGACTTTTCAACAGGTAGATTACATCCGCCAGACCTCCTGGCTTTTGCTTTCATCTCTTGCCTGTGACTTCTTGATACTGGGCGGTCACATGCGCAGTAGTAGACTGCTGGCTGTCCCCCTCAGGGGTTTTATGTCTCCGCCTAGGCAAACACAGAATGTTCCGTGGTAAGCTGATGGTGTGGTTAGAACTTGCTGGTCTGCCTCTGGTGGAAACAGACTTTATAGCCCCGTGGGTGGCCTGGCACTGAGTAATTACTTGGTTGAAGAAGCTGAAGAGGCTAGAAAGGCCTGCTTTCTGACCAGCTCGCGGACATCGAAGGCCCAGGCTTCAGTGTTAACGTTAATGTCTGTCTCCTCTTTCTCTGTGTCCCTTGCCCCTTTTGTTGCCACCCCCCACCCCGACTCCTGTAGATCCCAGCTACCGTTCCTTTCACTCTGGTGGATATGGCCAGGATGCCTTGGGTATGGACCCCATGATGGAGCACGAGATGGGTGGCCACCACCCTGGTGCTGACTATCCAGTTGATGGGCTGCCAGATCTGGGGCACGCCCAGGACCTCATGGATGGGCTGCCTCCAGGCGACAGCAATCAGCTGGCCTGGTTTGATACTGACCTGTAAATCATCCTTTAGGTAAGAAGTTAAAAAAAGCCAGTTTGGGTAAAATACTTTTACTCTGCCTACAGAACTTCAGAGAGACTTGGTTGGTAGGGTGGGAGTGGTTTAGGCCTATTTGTAAATCTGCCACAGAAACAGATACGTACTTTGAAAGGAGATGTCTTGGAACATTTGAATGTTCTCAGATTTCTGGTTGTTAAGTGGTCATGTGTGGAAGTTATTAACTTTAATGTTTTTTGCCACAGCTTTGCAACTTAATACTCAAATGAGTAACATTTGCTGTTTTAAACATTAATAGCAGCCTTTCTCTCTTTATACAGCTGTATTGTCTGAACTTGCATTGTGATTGGCCTGTAGAGTTGCTGAGAGGGCTCGAGGGGTGGGCTGGTATCTCAGAAAGTGCCTGACACACTAACCAAGCTGAGTTTCCTATGGGAACAATTGAAGTAAACTTTTTGTTCTGGTCCTTTTTGGTCGAGGAGTAACAATACAAATGGATTTTGGGAGTGACTCAAGAAGTGAAGAATGCACAAGAATGGATCACAAGATATGGAATTTATCAAACTCTAGCCTTGCTTGTTCAATTTTTTTTTTTTTTTTTTTAAATATCTGTAATGGTACTGACTTTGCTTGCTTTGGAGTAGCTCTTTAATTTTTTTTTGCAGTAACTGTTAGTTTTTTAAGTCTCTCGTAGTGTTAAGTTATAGTGAATACTGCTACAGCAATTTCTAATTTTTAAGAATTGAGTAATGGTGTAGAACACTAATTCATAATCACTCTAATTGTAATCTGAATAAAGTGTAACATTGTGTAGCCTTTTTGTATAAAATAGACAAATAGAAATGGTCCAATTAGTTTCCTTTTTAATATGCTTAAAATAAGCAGGTGGATCTATTTCATGTTTTTGATCAAAAACTTTATTTGGGATATGTATGGGTAGGGTAAATCAGTAAGAGGTGTTATTTGGAACCTTGTTTTGGACAGTTTACCATTTGCCTTTTATCCCAAAGTTGTTGTAACCTGCTGTGATACAATGCTTCAAGAGAAAATGCGGTTATAAAAATGGTTCAGAATTAAACTTTTAATTCATTCGACTGTGTCAGCCTTTTTTTCCTTGTCATTGAATGGTTTGTGAGGATATTTATTAGCTTATTCAGCTTCATCCTGAGGAAAACACACATGGTGAAATAATTTTAAGTTTTAGTGAAATAGAGCGCCTTACCTCCGGATGGGATCATGTGCCAGGTTCCTTTGGTCCTGGGCTAAACTGCACCAGAAACCTCCGTTCAGAGGCATGGGATGGAGTCTGGGCTACACAGAACAAAACTGAAAGCCAGATAAGCTAGGCTTCCCCCACTCCAATTACCATCAAATGGTTCCTGCCCATGAAGGTAATAATGAATTAACGACCTGGATTTGGATTTCAAGCACCCTCACGTAATTGTGACTCATGGGGAGAGGGGAGGTCCTTCAACTCCACTTTGAACTGAAAAATGAAGGTGGTTTAAGTGTTGATGTTTATCTAAGCATAATCGGAGAGACCAGAATGCGCCGCCTTTCACTTGTCTGCCAGGGAATCCTGTCATCCTGGCGGTAGGTCTGACAAGCTTAGTTCATCCTTCAGGGCGGAGTCTGTGGACCTGTAAAGACTTGTGTTTTGGTCTTTAAAAAGAGTGAAAGTGTTTTGTGCTTAGGGAGAGCTGTTTCTGAGTTCCCGTGCGTTTTCATTTAAGATCATGGCTGTTAGATAAACATTTCACTTCCTCTTTGTTGAAGTTCTGTGAAAGCCACTGTGGTCTAAAATGCGATTGGGATTGGAGAGGAAATCCCATACCTGGTGAGGTGGTTGGTTTCAGGTTCCTTCCAGTTCGTGACAGAATCAGGCCAGTGTTGCAAGCAGCTTAACATAAGGTACCACGGCAGGGGGTCTCACTTACAGAAATTCTTAAAATCAGAAAACATCTTCAGAGCTTTGACTGACATCATTATGGTTTTGAAGTTCTACTTAAAAAATGGAAAGTTAATCTAATTCAGCCAGGTGGTTCTGCAATGTATTTAGAAGTACAAAGGGCCAAAAAAAGCCAAGACACAGGTGAAGAGCGAGAGGGAAGACTCGCTGTGTCCGCGGTCACCGCCTCAGTGTAAGGGTGGAGACAGGGATCGCGTGCTGGCACAGAGGCAGACAGAACACGGGACAAGTGTGATCTGTAGACCACGAACCGTGCTTCAGAGGTAGCGCTGGAGGTCAGTGTGAAAAGGAGGGACTGACAGCCATTCGGAAGAATCGAAAATACAGGGCGGGGAATGCACGACCGACAAAATGCCAAGATTTTAGACACGGGTAGGATCAGTATTGATGAGGTTTCTTTCTCCCCGCGCCATCGTGGCTTGGCAGAGCGCTGCGTGGCAGGCAGCCGTGTGTCCCATGGTCGCCGTGTTCACACACGAGAACGGCCTCGCTGCAGCCTCGCGGCAGTAGGTGTGCGTTGGCAGCACGATCGCGAGAAGCAAGTCACAGATGCTGCGCGGCTTCGTTGGCGGAACGAAAGGGCAGACTGTTCCGAGGAAGTCACGCGTGGATGGATGGTAAAAACAAGAGCAAGGAAGTGATTGGATTGCTGCAAAAATCAGAATAGCGGTTACCTGGGGGACAGGGATGCCTCAGACACGTGGTCCCATTGTGGGGACCGCCACTAAGCTGAAGAAGGAAGCTCTTCCACGTCGGAGATGTCCTAGTTTCTCATCTGATTATCTGAGTTCTTGACAGTGAAAGATCTTACAATAAATATGCTCTTCAATTTTTGTTTCGATTTCTGTAATAAAAACGGAAGGTCTGAACTGTGCTGTTTGGTTTATAAAGTGGATCGCACCCTGTTGCTGGCGGTTGTCCCCATGGGTGGGAATTGAACTGCCTTCCCTCTCCTGGAGGGGATCACGAGGGTGTGGGGTGGAGCTGAGAAGCCACGTCTGGCTTTTCCTCCTCCCGTCGGTGGCCTGGCCGCGGGGAGTCCTCGCCCCTCCCTCCCGCCCCCAGCACCACCTGCACAGCCAGGGGCCCGAAGTGGCATTTAAGGGACCAGTCCTCCTTCCAGGCCTCGTCGGGACTCCGCACCGCCCCGGTCCTCCTCCCGGGCCGTGGCTTCTTCTTGTCCCTGCACTTCCCCCTCCTCAGCCCCCCGGAAGCCTGAGACTTTCGGGGCCTCCTAAACTTTGGTCCCCGGCCCTCTTCCCTGCCACCCCTTCCTGAAGCTCCTGCCTCAGCCCCTGCACGCACATATACACACCTATACACACACACACGTATACATACACGTACGTACGTACACATGGATCTTGCCACTGTACTTCGCTGTCGGCAGGGGAGGGAGAAGAGGAATCCTGCTTCGTGCCGAGACCGGAGAGGCCCGGTTCCTCTCTCACCCCAGAGCCCCCGGTTTCTGAGCGGCGTCACAGGGACGGAGCCTGTCTGCAGTCACAGAATTGACCCGAGAACCTCATGAGGCGGCCCGAAAAGCCTCGCGGTAACGTGGGAAACACGAGCTAGGAGACGAGGCGAGTGTGCAGAACGGAGCGAGGAGATTCTGTCGCTGCGTCCTCGAGACCCCCCGAGGACTGCTCCTCTCCGGACCCCTGTGGCCAGAGCGTGCCCATCGCAGAGGGACGGCCCCCGGCACCTACTCTCAGGCCGTAAGTTAAGGCAGGGTCTCGAAGCCCCGGGCCTGCCGGTAACGGAGGGAAATTCAGCCCCTTCCGCGTGCAGCCTGGTCCCTCCTCCCCTCCCTAATTTGTTGCTCTCCAGCCGGCCGTTCACCTCTGCGACTGCAGTGACACCACCTGCCCCTGAGGGGGCTCAAGTGGCGGTTGTAGCCACTTGGAAAGCAAACAGAAGCGTGAAGGCAGCGGGAAGGAGGACCAGTAGGTGCCCGCGTCCGGGCCCCTTGCCGTTGCCGGAACCCCGAGAGCTCCGATGGGCCCACAGCCAGGGGCCTCCTCTTCCCTTAGAGCTGGAGCCAGCCTGCCGAGCCCAATGTGAGCGTGGGGGCCTCACGCGGGGAGGGCAGGGAGGGGCGAGGCCGCCTGCCCGCCCAGCCGAGCCTGTTGGCGTCCCCTGCGCCCAAGCTCGGCGCGACCAGGGCCGCTGCTTTCCTGTTGGCACCTTGATGAGGATGACAGGATCCCCCCGATTCCAGGGTGGCGGCCTCCCATCGGTGTGAAGCCCGGCGTGGGCTGGCCCGAGTGCCCTCGGCAGAGCGGGAGCCCCGCTCTCCTGAAAAAGGCAATGCCGAGAGGCTCCGGGCCAACGACGCTCCACAAACCATTCTGGAACGTTACAACTTTGTTCTACCTTAAGCAGCAAAGACCCCTCCCTGCTCAACTAGAAAGGGTAAAGAAGAATCTTCCGGTGCCCCGAATTAACCTTCTGGGAAGACTCCAGGCACACAACTCCAGGGCCGTTCCCCCGAGAACCGAACCAAGGGACAGAACAGATTTATTTCCTGGCAAAATAGGGAGACCTGCGCCTGTTCCCTGGACCCGGCAGGCAAGGCCGCTGGAGCCGAGGCCGGGCCTCTGGCTGCACCATGGGCTGCTCCCCCGCGCAGGAGCACAGGCAAAACGAGCGGGGCCAGGACCACGCGGGCACACAGCCTGAAGTTGGGCACGTCGCCTGGGGCCTCCTCCCCACGGGCAGTAAGTAGGCTGGGAGAGATGGAGGGCGACCGCCTGCTCCTGGGGTTCTCTTGCACCCCAAGTACTCACAGCTCTAGCTCTGGGTTACCCCCGTGGGGGGCACGGAGGCTGTGCAGTCAGGGTCCTGAGTTAAACCAGACCCTGGGGCCTCGGACAAGTGGACCGGCTCCTCCGAGCCTGTTTTCTCTCAGTTACGAGATGAAGCCAAGGCGGCCAGCTTTGTAGGTGGTGGTGGCGATTAAACAAGGTAACAGACATATGCTTTTGATGGAGTTCGGCCGAATGGAATGGGCCAAGTGGAAGCTTGGCCAACCGCCCAGATCACTGTGGCAAAGCGTGGCCGTTGGTGACCGCGTGGCCAGCTTCCCGTGATGCAGTAGATGGGGCCGCCTGTGTGCCCACGTGGCTACCATTTGTGCTTGTCCCGCCCATTCGGCCTGCGTGCTGGTTGCCATCTGGGACAGACTCCCTCCCGTCTGGGCTCGGGGGGGGGGGGGGGGGGG
>NW_024412400.1:8855242-9109280 GCF_014898765.1 Herpailurus yagouaroundi
CCCCCCCGCTCACCCCATCATGACATCCAGACAGGCAGACCTTCAAAGAGGCCAGGGTTCCTCGAGTTTTTTGCATCCTTTATGCAAACTTTCACTGCCTGCCCGTTGGCGGAGCCTTGCCTGGTCCTCCCCAGGATTCTGTAAAAGCGGGAGGACCACAAGAGGCTAAAACTAGCTTCCAAAAAGGCCTGCTCTGGAGCTGTGGCTGGGAGAACCTTCATGCCTAGTCCTGTCTTTTAAATCTTCTCTGGAGGAGAGAGATGCTCACAGATGCCGGAGGCTGAGGACCATGGCTTCTCATCTACTTGAGGAGCGTGGGCTGTAGAGGAGGCCTGTCCAGGCCACACAGAGGGGAAAGAACAATCTCGAATAGCTAGCAAACCCGGGGTTCCCAGACGCATCCCACAAGAATGGAGGAACCGCTCCGTTCTGAGAGGGTGTCCGAGGGCCCAGAGTCCACGAGAACACCTCGGCCTCAAGGGTCTGGGTTCGGCTGACTTTATTAGGTCCAAAGAGAGCCACGGGTGGCGGTGTGGCCAGCGTGTGTAGCCGAGGGCTGGTGCTAAGTGCCTTCTCGCCTGGTGTCCAACAGCTGGAGGATTTCCAGGGCCAACGAAGCCACCACACTGTCAGCAGACGAACTGTGGGAAAAACCAAGGTAGAAACACTTAGCCGTCTCCGGGGCAAAACAGCCCCTCTTCCAAAGGGGCTGGCCTCTCTCGTACCTGAGTATCTGCTGGTTCGTAAAACTGCCCTCGTGCATCATTTTGAGCGGAAACAGGATACTCTGTCTCCGGGGCCTCAGCCCACGGTCCCAGAGGGGCTCGGAACTGGCCGCGCCGGCACCCCTAAGCCAGGCCTGAGCGCCCGGCCCCGCCATCCAAACCACTTAGGCCGCGTGCACAGACACGGAGCCGTGGGGGCGAGTCAGACGGCAGCCCGACCCTGCCTAGCCCGGATCCTGCAACGGGCCTGCCCACGGCCGGCCTGCAGCTGACTCGTGCGCCCGGGCCCGGATCCCAGACCCGCTCCAGACGCTGGTTCTCCCTGCTCCTTTTCGCCACTTCCTGGCCGATCAGCCGGGAGGCTTTGGGTTTCTTACCCTCATCCGTGTGGATGTGCCGTTCAGAGCTTAAAACGGCAAGTCTGTTGAACGAGACACATTTAAACCTGCGCCTTTACAACGGTTAGAGAGGAAAAGAATGACCCGTAGCACCGCCCTGAAGGATAAAACTAGTTCGTGGCAGACCCTCGCCTACACAGAAATAGGGCTGTTGCCAAATAACCGGGGGCGGGCGTGCTGCCTGAGCGGTGGGTTGCCGCGGCCGGGGGCTGTGGTCAGGGGATGGTGCCACGCGTTCCTGCTCCACGCATCAAACGTCCCAAGGGATGGCAAGAATGCGTTTGAACTCAGCCTGATCCCGGCTGAGTCAAGGCCAGTCTGGCAGAGTCCTGCCGTCCACCGTGCCCACCAGAGCAGCCCGGGGGGGGACCCGGGGACTGGCAAGGAGGGGACACCGACCTCTGACAGAGCCACGTCAGGACCGGGAACACGGCCATCCACTCGTTCTTGGTCAACGTGAGAAGGCCTTTTCTGGTTGGCCATCTGGACGAAGCCCAAATAAGACACCTTCGTGGCAGCAACCTCCCTAACCCAAGATCGAGGTCTGCCTGGTGTAGACATTTCAGTCGCCGGAGTGCCGGGCGGGGGGGGGGGGGGGTACAGAAGAGGTGACTCGTTTCGTGGTGCACTGAGCCGTGTTTTGACACATTTGGGTCCAGCTCTGAGGCTGTGCTGGCCTTGGCCTAAAGGCACGGAGTCAGTCCCCTGCTGGATGAGGAGTCCCGCAGAGGCAGGCACTGGAGAGGATGGGCTCTCGGGGGCTCTCCGCTCAACTCCTGTCCACCCAGTGGCTCTCCCGGGCCCTCCGTGGCACACGTCTGTTCGGAGTGGCTTCCTGACACACGAGGCCAGGTCCCTGGGGACACATGCCACGTGCTCCTCACAGCAGTCTTGCAGGAGGCCTGCGGCCCAGCCCGGGGAGTCACTGTCCACGTCTCACGCCACAGGGTCCCAGCAGGGCAAGGAGGCTCCCCACCCCCGGCCGAGCTAGCCGGTCCTTCCCCCTCACCTCACAGAAACCACGCACAGCCTCCCTCTTTGGCTTAAACCTAAGAGCAGGACCCGGGTACTCTAGGAGACGGCGTCCCTTGTCCACAGACCGCCTCTCGGCAACACCCCAGCCGTGCATCTTTCTTCAAATTAACACCGAACCCGGAACACCAGGAAGCAGAATTCAGAGAACCCTGTGGTTGTGAAAACCAACCACCGGGGGATGACAGCACCCATTCCCTGTCTCGCGTGCCTAGTGAAGGCCGGGTGCCCCCTACGAGGTGGATCCCTGTCCCCGGGCCCGGGAGAGCGGCTGAAGCTCAGGGGACTGTGGCCTCCGCAACCTCAGGCCACCTCCCTCAGCTCTGGGGACGAGGGCCGGACCCCACGCCAGGCTCTGGCACAGTCACGCGCAGTGAGCGGGTAACACAGGCCCGATGAAGGATGGATGCCTGGGGGCAGCGTTCCTCTTATTCCCATGTCGTTCTTCTTTGGTCAGTTGGCATCAACAGCTCAGATCAGAGGAACAACTCGTAAGCACGCCCCCCCCCCCCCCCCCCCCCTCTCAAGTTGGGGGTGTGTGTGTGTGTGTGTGTGTGTGTGTGTGTGTGGTGTCATCGTGGGATGAACCCTCCCTGTGGCCCTTACTCTACCACTCTTACAGGTGGAGGAGGCCACCTGTGCACAAGGGGTGACTGCCTTCCTCACGAGGTTCACCCCATCCCCCAGGGTGTCCCTTCCCAGTTCTCTCCTATAGATGGGAATATTCCCTCCCCCCGGCAGGGCTAAGACATTCTCCTTTCCTCCCTCCCCCTGCTGATTTCCCCACCCCCAGCCCCACCTGCCAGTGGGGGATACCCAGGAGGGGGGGGGTGCAGTGGCACGGCGGCCCCTCCCACACTGGCAATGACAGGCTGGAAGGTATGGGTCCTTGTCCTCGGTCTACTTACCCGCCAGCGGCGGCCAGCCCCTCCAGAGCCCGCAGGAGGCTGCCTGCATCCTTGAGATTCTCCAGATGCTTCTCATTGGATGTGACCTTCGAGGGAGGGAGAAGAAAGTGGTTGGCCGGCCCATCCCTGACTCAGGCCCCACTGGATAGGCACCCTGAGTCTCAGGCTACTGGTGGCATTAGGGAGCAGGCCCTGAGTCCCCACCCCCCAGGGCACTGCTGAGCGGGGCACTAGAGGCAGACAGTGGTGGCACCTGGGGGTGAGCATGACAGAGTCTGTCGGGGCTGGAGACATGCCGGGTCGGGGTAGGGTGCCTTCCATTGGGTTCCTCAGGAGTGTTTGTGTTCTGCAAGCCTGAACTTCCGACTTAGAGTAAGTGATGACGAAGGAACTTTTCCAGTTGTCAGGGCCAGGACTCCTTGGGACCTTGAGTCCAACACAACCTTGTTCATATGGACAGAAGAATCACAATTCTGGTTGCCTGGAGATCTGGGGGGCCTGCGGGGGGAAGGACTAATAACCAAACCTGGGTACACACCCCTTCCCAAGTACCCTAAGGAATGGGCCCTTGCTCATTGCCATGGTCCTGGGAAGAAAAGGAAAAACATGTGGGGATCTCTGACTCTCTGGTGCCTATGAGCCGAATCACACACAACCTAGGCTTCCAGAGACTTCCTCTGAAAGCCCTCCAGAAGAATGCATGTCCACAACACAAGAAGAGGCTTCAGGAATGAACCTCGATCCTAGTATTAGACTTGCTCCTCTTAATTCAACGTTTGTGTCCCATTGTTATTTAAAAATATTTTATAAACACTCGCATGGTGCTTTACCTTTCGGAAGGCCCTGCCGTCTCCCGTCCACTCTCTCATCTATTCTTTTTATTTATTCACCTTGCAACGCAAGCACACGGCATGCTTTATAGACGAGGTAATGGAGGCTGGGCGAGATTAAGGGGCCACAACAGTAGTGAGGTACACCTGGAGCCTGATCCTAATCCCACCATGAAGCTGGAACCAGGCTGGCCTCCGCTGCCCCCCGCTGCTCAAGTGCTCCTGGTCTTTCCACTTGATCACAGTGACCAGGGCCGGATGATCCTCTCCCCAGTTCGCAAGAAGAGGTCAAACATTTCTTAATCAATCACTCATGGTGACAGGAAGGTCGCGGGGGTAATTAGACCTTAACACGGACTCCAAATTACGTGTGAATGAATTTGCACCTCCACGGAGATCCGTTCCCGCCCGCTGGGTATGCCAGCTAACAGCAGCCAGCTCAGTTGCATCAGGTGTGGTTTCTGCAGAGGTTTGCATCTTAAAAGAGCCTCATGTAAATCTGTTCTGAAATTACACCCACCTTGATGCGTTCAAAGGCTGCTATTTGAAAACGTCAGCTGTAGTTCAATTCTGTCTGAAGTAAGCATAAACTTGTACTAAAGGGGTCGTCAGTGAGGCTTCCCACCTGGTTTTTCTCAAAGTTGCCACATACAGCTCAGTTGAACTATATCCAGAATCGCTGCCTTATCTGTACTGTGGGCCCGTGTGCAGAGGCCCCGCAAGTTGCAAAGAAATTACAAGACTACCTCTGCCCACGAGGCTCACGAGGTGAGTTAGAAGGTGCACATAGAAAACTACAGTGGGAATTAGGTGATCAAAGGAAAAGATCAAAATAGCATCGTGTGCAGCCGACATAGATGTAGCCATAAACAAATCCAAAAGACTTAACTGAAAACTATGTGATTGGGCCACTTCATTGAACTCTTTCTTACTAACGACATCAGTTGTCCTGTATATAAAGCTGAGTTAATTAGAAAATAAGCGTTTTCAATAATATCAATCGGAGGTTCTAGTTCTGGCTGGGTGAGACGGGAAAAACACATGCCACCCTTTCTCTCCCTCTACATGTAATTATAAAACCCAAACTATAAAACGCACGGCACAGTGATTTGGGGCACTGAAAAGTAAATAGCAGCAGGCAGACTGGGGAAAGGCACTGGACTCAAAACACCACTCAGCTGGTGGTGAGCTTACCACTTCTTTCCCTCCAGTACAGCCTGGATTGAAGTCAGCAAACCCAAACCATGGAGGTGAGCACTGTGGGGCAGAAGAGAGAGCTCTGGGGCAAGCCAGGCTTGAGAAGTGGGAAAGGAAACTCCCAGATGCTCACAGAGAGCAGATGAAACCTTCCAGGTTCTTTTCCTTTCCTTTCCCTCAGTTCTCTTGTCCCAGGTCCCAGGAAACTCTGCAGTGGCAGTGGCAGCAACAACAACGGCCAGAGACAGGAGCCCCAGGCGGCCCCTCTCCCCCTAAACGTGACAGTTGTGGAAGTGAGCAGTTTACGGTCAGAGAACGGGAGATGCAAGGAACCAGAAAAGTACTGGGGAGATAATGAATCAGGAAGACCTCAAGAAACAAATCCCATAAAATTGCCTATAAACTCCTAGGCTCACCCTCAACCTGTGCATGCATGGAACTGATCCAGATGGCATACCAAAAACTTAAGGAACTGAGCTAATAAACCGCTGTCCAGATCCCAGACTGACTCCTAAAGGACAGACACATAAGATAGGTCCAAAGAGCATTGCAAATGCTTTGAAACTAACCTGGCATTGAAATTACTATTCCGGCCTTCAACCTGATCACAATCACCGTTCTGTATAGAGTTCCAACTAGACACAGTGTCTCATAATATTTAAAATAGCCAAGATAAAATCCAAAATTGTTCAGCATACAAATAACCATGAAAATCTCAACTCACATGAGAAAAGACAACAAAAGACAATAAGTAACAAGATGACACAGATATTGGAATTATCTGACAAAGACTTAAAAGTGTTATAAAAATGCTAAAACAAGTAATCACTAATGCTCTTGAAACAAATATTAAAGTAGAATGTAACACTCTTAAAACAAGTATTAAAGTAAAGCAGTATTGGAATAGAATGTAAAAAAATTAGAAGATATAAAAAATAAGCAAATGAAAATCTAGAAAAATAGAACCCCAAATTTTTAAAAGCCATGCCAAATGGATTCATTAGCATAACGGAAAGAGGCAGTGAATTTGAAGACAGATCAATAGAAATGGTCCAATCTGAGCAACGAGACAGAAAAACATTTGAAAACACAAATGGACAGAGTCTCAGGAATCTGTGGGATAATAACGAAAGGTGTGTACCACTGGAGTTCTGGAATAAGAGGGCAGAGCATGAATGGATGAAAATTATTTGAAGAAATTGTAGCTAAAACTGTTCCAAGTGTGATGAAACATCTAAATCTACAGATTCAAAAAAGTGAAAGACTCTCAAACAAGATAACCCCAAAGAATCCCCATCCAAAAACATCCATGGTCAAATTGGTTGAGGACAAAGAACTGTGAACTCAGGCAGAAAATAATACATTACTTATAGGAGAACACGGATTTGAATTATGGTGGACTTCTCATCACACTGAGATCAGAAGAGAGTGACACAACATTTTTAAAGTGCTAAAAAAGAAAAGAAGTATCAAACTAGAATTCTATATCTAGCAAAAATATCATTCAGGAATTAAGGTGAAATAAAGATCTTCTCCAATGAAGGAAAACTAATAGAAGCAGAATTTCTTTAAAAGAATCACTAAAGGAAACTCTTCAGGGGTGCATGGCTGGCTCATTAGGAAGAGCATGTGACTCTTGATCTCAGAGTCATGAGTTTGAGCCCCACGTGGGAGGTAGAGATTACTTAAAAACAAATAAATAAATAAACTTTAAAAAAGGGTGGTGGTGGGGGGGAAACTCTTCAGAGAGAAAGGAAATAACACCAGAAGGAAACTTGGAACCTTAGGAAAAAAAGGAAGAGCAACAGAAATGGTAAATATCTGAGAAAAGTAAAACACACTATTCCCTTTATTTAAAATACACTTGGTGGCAGAAAAGCAAAACATACAATATTATCTGATAGGGTTTTCAACACATGTAGATATAAGAAAATTGGAACATAAAGGGGGAAAGGTAGAGGAATCTATAACGTGGTAATGTTTCTATATTATAATTGAAGTGGTAAAATACTGATTATAAATAGATTATGAAAAGTAAAGTCTTTCATAGTCCCAAAAGCAACAACTAAAAAAACTTAGTAAAAAATACAGCAGACAAACTGTACTACTAAAAAATATTCAATAACTTAAAAGAAGTTAGGAAGAAAAAAAACAAGAAAATGAAAACAGAAGGGATAAGTATAAATCAAGTAAAAAGGTAGACTGTATCCTATCATACCAAGAATTACATTAAATGTAAATGATCCAAATGCAGCAAATAAGAATTTTTGTACAATGACCAAAAAAAAAAAAAAAAAAAAAAAAAATGACCCAACACAATACTATTTACAAGAATCTTAAATAGAGAGAGATAGGTTGGTTAAAAGTAAAAGGATGAAAATCATGCAAATATGAATCAAAACAAAGCTAGAGTAGCTATATTAATATCAGACAAAGAAGACTTCAGAACGAAAAAAAATTGCCAAAGATAAAAAGGTTTTGTCATCAAAAAGATAGAATAACAAGTGTGTACTCATTTAGCAATAGAAATTAAACATACACAAAGCAGGGGTACTGAGGTGGCTCATTCAGTTAAGCATCTGACTCTTAATTTTGGCTCAGAGCATGAGCTCATGGTTCATGAGTTTGAGCCCCACATTGAGCTTTGTGATGACAGCATGCAGAGCCTGCTTGGCATTCTCTCTCTGCTCTCTCTCTGCCCTTCCCCCAACTCACACTTGCACATGTGCTTTCTCCCTCACTCAAAATAAATAAAAAAATTCACAAAGCAAAAACTGATACAACTGAAAGGAAAAACAAACAAATGTGCAACTGTAGTTGGAGGTTTCAAAACTACTCTCATAGTAATAGATAGAATGAGTAGGTAAAAATCAGCAAGGACATAAAAGAGTTGAACCACATCATCAACTAACTGGATCTCATTGGCATTTGTGGAGCACTAAACCCATCAATAACAGAATACATATATTTTCCCCAAGAAATCAGGAACATTTGCTAATGTATATAATATTCTGGACCATAAAACAAATCTTAACTAATATAAAAGAACTGAAACCATATATATTATATTTGTAATCATAAACTATAAGTCAATAAAGGTAACAGGGATATCTCACATCCCTTGGAAATTAAACAACTTACTCCTAAATCATCCAAAGATCAAAGAGGACACCCCAGGGAAAATCAGAAAATATTTTAACTTAAAAATTGACTATACAATATATCAAAATCTGTGGCATTCTGCTAGAGCAGTGCTTAAAGATAAATTTATAGTACTAAATACATTAAAAAAGAAGAAAAGTTTAAGTTAATAATCCAAGCTTTCATGTTAAGAAACCAGAAGAGTAAGACAAACCAAAACTCAAAGAGGGAAGACAAAAAGGAGCAGAAACCAAAGGTAATGTGGTAGATGTAAATCCAAATGTTATCAATACCTACCTTAAGTGTGCATTTAATAAATGTACTACAAGTAAAAGACTGAAATTTTGAGACTAGATATAAACAAAATAAAATACAACACAACTACATGCTGCTTACAAGAAACATATGTTTTCTTTTTTCCCCCTTTTAAATGTTTATTTATTTACTTTGAGAGAGAGAGAGAGTGTGTGTGTGCACAAGCAGGGGAGGGGCACAGAGAGAGGGAGAGAGAGAATCCCAAGCAGACTCTGCACTGTCAGTGCAGAGCCTGACACAGGCCTTGATCCCATGAACTCTGGGATCATAATCTGAGCTGAAATCAGGAGCCGGACGTTTAACCGACTGAGCTACCCAGGTGCCCCAAACATACCTTTTTAAATATAAGGGCACAGACCAAATGAAGGTTAAAGAATGAAAACAGATGCCGCATAAACAGTAACCAGACAAAGCTGGGGTAGCTACTATCAGACAAGGTAGACTGGAAGCCAATAATTGTAACTAGAGGTAAAGAGAGACATTTTGTATTTATAGAAAGATCAATTGACCAGTAATATATACCAAGACTAAATTTTTTTTTAGTTTTTTAATGTTATTTTTGAGACAGACAGGGACAGAGGTGAGCGGAAGAGGGGCTGAGAGAGAGGGAGACCAGAATCCGAAGCAGGCTCCAGGCTGTGAGCTGTTAGCACAGAGCCCAACACTGGGCTTGAACTCATAAATCATAAGATCATAACCTGAGCTGAAGTCGGAAGCCCAACTGACTGAGCCACCCAAGTGCCCCTACCCAGTCTAAATTCTAAACGTACTTAATAACAGTCTAAAAATAAATTTAAAAAAAATGATGAAACCAAAGGGAGAATTAGACACCAAAATTATGGTGGGATTACTTTTCAATCTCTCTCAGTAACATGCATACAAACATCAGAAGGACACAGAAGTTTTACACAAGATTAGCAAACCTGACCTAATTGACATATGTAGAAAATTCATCTAACAACTTCAGACTATATATTCTTTTCAAGGGTACATGGGAAGTTTTCAAGATATGTCATATGTTGAGTTATAAAACAAGTTCTGACCAATTCCAAAGGTATTAATCCAACAAAATATATCAGGATCTGTATGCTAAAAACTACAAAATGCTGATGAAAGAAAAAACACCTAAACAAATGGATATACTATGTTCATGAATTGGAAGACTCAATAAAGATATTAATTCTCCCCAAATTTAGGTTTAATGCATTTCCTATCAAAATCCCAGAAGGATTTTACGTAGATATAGAACAGCGGATCCTAATTTGTATGGAAGGGCAAAGGAACTAGAATAGCTAAAACAATTTTGAAAAAAGGAGAATAAAGTTGGAGGAACCACACTATACAGTTTTAAGATTTACTATATAGCTACGGTAACCATGACGGCATGGTATTGGCAGATATACAGATCAATCAAATAGAATTGTTAGCCCAAACACAGTCACACACAAATACTATCAACATTTTGACAAATGTGACAAGGTAATTGAATGGGGGGAAGACAGCCTTTTGAACAAACAGTGCTACAACAAAGGATGCCCATATGCAAAAAAACACAAAAAACAAACAAAAAAAAACAAACATGAACCTAGACACGTATCTTACACCTTAAATAAAACATAACTCGGGGCGCCTGGGTGGCTCAGTCGGTTAAGCGACTGACTTCGGCTCAGGTCACGATCTCGCAGTTCGTGAGTTCGAGCCCCACGTCGGGCTCTGTGCTGACAGCTCAGAGCCTGGAGCCTGCTTCACATTCTGTGTCTCCCTCTCTCTCTGCCCATTCCCTGCTCATGCTGTGTCTCTCTCTGTCTCAAAAATACATAAACATTAAAAAAAAATTAAAAAAAAAACATAACTCAAAGTGAATCGTGGATCTGAATGTGTAAAATCTAAAACTATAAAACTTCTAGGAGACAATGTAAGAATCTATGGGACCTTAGCTTTGTTGATGAATTTTTAGATACAATACGAAAGCACAACCCCTGAAAGAAAAAAACCAACAAACTGGATTTTACCAATATTAAAAACTTGGCTCTTCGTAAAACATCGATAAGGGAATAAGATCGGCACAGACTGGGAGAAACAAATGCAAATCACATATCTGATAAATGACGTTTATCTATTCTTTAGACACATAAAGAACTCTTAAAATTCAACAGAACAACCAACAATCTGAACAGACATTTGACCAAAGAAAGTATTATGGGTGGCAAATGAGCACGTGAAAAGATACTCAATACCATTTTTCATCAGAGAAATACAAACTAAAACTGCAGTGCCATGTCGCTATGTACCTATCAGAATGGCTAAAATTCATAAAACTAACAATGGCAAACGCTGGCCGGGAAGCAGAGTAGCAGAAACTCTCATCCGTTGCTGGTTGGAATGCAAAACTCCAGCACTTTGGAGGACGGTGAGCCGCTTTCTTATAAAATTAAACACAGTCTTACCATATGGCCCAGCAATTGCACTCTTAGGTACTCACCCAAGTACACTGAAAACTTACGTTCGCACACGAGCCTGTCTGCAAAAGTCTATAGCAGCTTTATTCACAGTCACTAAAAAGCGAAAGGAATGAAGATGTCCTTCCACGGGGAAATGAAAAAACAGGGAATGCATTCATGCGTTATTTGGTGTATCGGCCTGACTGGGCTTTCAAAATGACAGATCAGTAGAGTCTGGATGATGTTTGAAAAGATACGAGTTTTAATTTACCTTGCTAAATTATTTTGTCCTGTGATACCAATTTTCTATAATTAGTCAAGCTGGTAAATTAGGACTTCCAGTAGCTTTGAAATGATCCTTAGGAGGGGCGCCTGGGTGGCGCAGTCGGTTAAGCGTCCGACTTCAGCTCAGGTCACGATCTCGCGGTCCATGAGTTCGAGCCCCGCGTCGGGCTCTGGGCTGATGGCTCAGAGCCTGGAGCCTGCTTCCGATTCTGTGTCTCCCTCTCTCTCTGCCCCTCCCCCGTTCATGCTCTGTCCCTCTCTGTCCCACAAATAAATAAACGTTGGAAAAAAAAAAAAAAAAGAAATGATCCTTAGGAGTGAATCACTCCTTTCTCCCAGAGTGTGGGCTCCTCTCAGGCCACTGAAGGTTATAAATTAAGATGGGAACCAACCTTATTTTTGAAACATTCCCCTGTGCCTACCAATGTGGCCTTGGACCTTCTATTTTCTCGGTACTTAAAACTTTGTTGAAAACCAAATTGTGGGTCTGCTCAAAAGCCATCCTACCTATCCTCTTCTGTGCTATCAAAACACAGAATGTTTCGCGCACACTGAAAAATCTCAATGACGTAGAAGTGACACTTGTCCATTATGGCAGTGAGTTTCTGGTTCAGCAACTGTTGGAGAACTTCTCATGTCCGTGATTAGAGAAGTCAAGAAAGGGCAGGGACTCTTTAATAAATCATGTAAGAGGAGCCTGGCAAAGGGTGTAAACACAATACTTCTTCCTGCAATCACTATTTTCATTACTAGCACTCAGTGAGTTCCCAGAAGCCAAAACAAACAAACAAACTCTATTTTATTTTCTAATAACGTACTACAGCAGAGGTTCCTGGACCTCCAAGAGTCTATGAGTGGATTTCATTATTTCAAAACGTCCATTTCCTGCGAACAGAGTCATGCCTGCCTCACATTCCTCCTCTTTACGATAAAAATGCATCAGCTGAATACGGAGTGCCTGTCATTAGCTCACACTGAGACATCCGACTGGTAGCTGTGCGGCTAAAGTCAATCAAAATGAAAATAGAAATTATACTAAATATGTGCAGTTCGCATGGTAGACAGGATCACTCAAAACATGGGGTGTTTAAGAAAAAGGTCAGAAAAAAGTTGGAAATTTGAACTTAGAATTAAGATCCACCTGGGAGGACTATCCCTCCACTTCTGTTTGATTGAGGATATATAAAAAACTGATAATCATGTACTCTGGGCAAATACGCGACTTATTCAACTGGCTACGGTCACTTGAACATGGAGTGTGTCAATCAGCACTCACGCATCACTGGGAATAACCAAAACACCGAAAGGAGACGCATGCGTCCTACAGGATCAACCTTCACGTCCCCCAGCAGGCTCACGAACTGTATGGTAGTGGCTCTACGTACACCGTAAAGGACAGAACTGGGGTTGGCTCCTTTCTGGAATTCAGCCTCCCAAAGGCAAACTGACAAAAAAAAAAATGTCCCACTGTCCCCCATAATGGCAGGACACTGACTTTGGCCAGCCCCCTCAGTTTGCAGGTGAGGCTGTGACGACAGGACAGTGGCTGGCCCAGGGTCACAGTGGCCTCTGAGGGGCAAAGCCAGGCCTGGCGCCCGCATTCTTTATCCAAGGTCATAACAAATGTGCGAATAAGAACTTTGATTTTCGATCGCTGTGGTGTATCGTGAATTCATGCTCATAAACGTGACTCACAGCATCGTCCTCGTGAAGCTCATAAAATGCTCCAGGACCAGCTTCTCTATTAGAAACAGTTTGGGGAATGGGGACTTGACGTGGCTGCAGCCGAGTCAGGCATGGGCAGACCGTGGGGGCTGTTTATGAGGGTACAATGACATATGCCTGTGTCTTCGGTGATCCTGAATGCGTGTGGCGAAGCGAAGCCAAGTTAGCTTTAGTTTTCTAACCAGAGAGGCCTCCAGACAGGCCCAGGCAACACTGAGAAACTAGAAAAAACCTGGAGATGAAACAGGCAACAGTGAGCCAGGCCAGGTGCTCCCCGGTGCTTGTTATTACAGACACACACTTCACACAGGGGAGGACTGTCTTCATTCTGCGGCCTTCAGATCTCACCAACACAAGTCGAAACAGGCAGGGAGCTATGACAACTCTACTTCAAAGAGTTGAAATTTCAAAAATAAACCCATACACGGAGCCCCTTTATTTAGTTCTCTTAACATATGCTTTGTCTTCTCTCGGCTGAGGTTTTTAGGTTACTTCAAAGCCATTTTTACCAAACGCATATGGAGACAGGCTCTCTCCACTTGTTATCAGACGCCAGCATGGAATCCGGGGAAGAACTTCCGGAAGGTGTAATGGGGCCTGGCAGTTCCTCCCCCAGGCTCTATCTGGCGTTGCAGTGCTCGTTGGGGGCCTCTCCAGAAACTTCTTGAGCTGCCGCCAGGGTCTGGCCTCCCACATTCACATTACAGCAAGACTGTATTAACACACGCCATGCTGCATCCGGGCCCCTATGCTCATTATGCCTTCCATGATGCTGAGCGCATCTGGGGTAAAATGGAGTAATTCTCGTGCAGCTTTCCGTAGCCTCGTGGCCTCCATGCCTTCCCTGGAGTCCACTTAAAAACTTTATGTTCCTCAGTGAAAGCAAGGGAGGTCCCTTCTGACCAGGACTAATAAGCAGGGTGATGACTGGAAGGAAATCCGGAGGTATCCCTGATTCCTGTGAGCGGATCTGCTGGTCACGGACGAGTGAGGGGTTCCGGCTAGAACCTACTCTGGGGCATCTTCGGGGAAGAGACAGGACTTACCGATGAGGCAGCCCTAGTCACCAAGACTTGCTCATCTGGATTTGGCCCAGACTCCCATGAACTCAGGCTCTCTGGAGAGGGACAGAGATGCTACACTAAGCCTGAATGGTCCTGGGGCACACGCAGACTGACCGCAATGGAGGCATTCTTCTATGCTCTTCCGGAAGCACCAGCTAGCTTTGATTTGTGGTTGAGCAGCACTGAGGCCCGGAGAAATGATGGCAGCTGGAACATACTGATTCCTCAAGTTGAAGAAGTCCGGGCGAGAAGAAGAAGAAAATGGCTCTTATTCAAGAGCAAGAGCACCCACGAGTTTCCACGTTGAGTACGTAAGAACTGGGGCGGCGAGGGACTGTGCCCAGGGCATTAGCAGGTGTGCACGGGCAAGGCTAACAAAACCTAGGTTTCAGGTAGGAACTGTTGGGGTTCACCTCTGTCTATAAGACTATTTGCGCTAAAAGGCCCAGGAGTACAAAGGCCCTGGAATTTGGGTCAGGAAAGGAAACAAACACGTCTGTGGTACTACGTTCACGAACAGAATTAAGTGCTTTCAAACACATGACTTTTTTTGGGGACAACCTTGCAAAATAAATCTTAGTATGCTCACTTCCCAGAAGAGGAAATGGAGGCTGGCAGGGCCTCTGTGACTTGCCGCAGGTCACCTGGCCAGCAAACACTGGCACTGAGATAGGACCCCGTCTACCCAACTTCAAGACCCTGGCTCTTCCCAAGAGACTGCTGCATCCTCACATCTGCTGAACACCCAGCACAGCTGTTGGCTGACTGACTGGATAATGAAAGCAAGTGGCTGACTGGCGAAGTGTGGTGTCACCTCGAGCGCCTCCACCTACAATGCTGGTGATCTGGTGTAAAGGCTTGCCTGCTCCGTGCTGCTATGCACGCGGCGCCTTGCAAATCATACAGCATCCTCTGCTCCCCACCATTGTTGTTGTTGACTCTCATCACTTTCACTGGGAGCGGGGAACCACAGACTCTCTCTTGTAGACCGAACTGGGGTTCCAGGTGTAGACCGAAGGACTCTGCGGGTCACATGTACCGTCCGGTAAACGGTTCCTGATGTGGCGACCGCCACTCGTTTGGCGATTTCTCTCAGTGCCTGGCTACCAGAAGGCTTTATGCATCCCTCGTGGGAGGTCTGTCCTTGCTGCTGATGGGAAGTGAGTTACGAGTTTTCTGGGTTGCCACTGTGGACTAGTATTTCCTAGTCTCTTCACAATAACCATATGAGGAAGGTCTTCTATGATCCTCTGGTTAGAGATGAAGTGACAGTGGGATCCCCCACTACTGGCCAGCAGTGGAGCCGGGATGGAGACCAGGTCTGGCTGACTCTCTCCATTGCCCCCCCTTGCCCTAATCGCCATGCTGTCCTCTGCCTTCTCCCCCATCAGGGTCTGGCTGCAGAAGCACTCAACACAGAGACAGGGCCGGTGTCAGAGTGGGGAGGGTAGGAGCAGACGTTACCCATGAGTAATGAGAAGGCTGACATTCTGGAATGGGGGGGGGGGGGGGGTCAGCCCCAGCCTGCAGGAGCCGGGGTCCCTGGAGGAATGGCTGGGCCTGCAGTGTTTGGGGCCACAGCCTCTAGAGCCAGGGTCAAAGCTCACTCTTTCAACTGGTATTTCCACATTTGGAAGGGAAAGCGGACTTTAGTGAGAACACACCAGTGTGGGAGGATTTTCTTTTTTCTCTTGACCCTTCTTTCCTCCTCCTGGGGTCTGTATGCTTCCCAGTCTAGCCTGACACCTCCCTTCTCCTCTCCTGCCCCGAACTGCTGCCTGTACGTCTGGGCACCTGCTAAATCCAGGGGCCGTGGAAATGATATGCTCAGGATTTGAATGTTTTTCCTTTTCATCCCGTAAGACAGGATTATTTTCTGGAAGAAAATTATCCGCATCTGCCTCCTTCATTTCAGGCCAGCCAGTTGTCTCCTCTCTCTGCAGGGCAGTAAAAATGCCCTTATTGCTTAAAACTGTCCGTAATTATATCAGTTTCTGGCCATTAAATCTAGTAAGTTTAAAATGTTGAATATAATATAGCCAGTTTGGGAAATCTTTTAGGCCTGATCCAACTGACTAGTTACAACAGCCAGGTCCTAAATATGTTAGGAAAAAGCAGTTTTAATTGGCAAAGAATGACGATCGTGGACCTTGTGTGCATATAAGGATAAACTAGAGCATGGCCCAAAGAAAGTTCCGGTGAAATATAGGATCAGACCGTGCCATTCTCCCCAGAGGGCCTGATCCAAGTGCTGAGAAGGGCAAACATGACGCAAACGATTCCCAAGGCAGGGGTACGGGGGTGCCAACTATGGGATGTGGCTGCAATCACCGCCTCACAAGAGAAGATACTCAAGGTAGCAGCCATCATGAGATCAGGTAAGCGTGAGAACTTGGGTCACAGGAAGTGAGGAGTTGTATGGGTAGTTGGAATTTGACCTTGACCCAAGAAAGTTCCAGCTCGTCCTTAGGAACACTATATGGTCATACTTAGGTGCCTGTTTGACACTGGGATCCCTAATTTGCGGTGTGGGGTGCGGGTGTGTAAGGGTGGGGCTTTGAGGTGGGAAAGAAGCAGATAGGAGAAGTGGCTTAATAGTATCCATTTCCAGCCCTTTCTCTGACCCTCCTATCGGATGGGGAGACAAAGTAGGGTCATGTCGATGTCAGGTCAACAAAGCTTCCTTCTTTCCTCAGTTCCTCACTCCCCTAAGTAAGGACACTGTCAGCCACTATTCCCCTGGGCTGTGATTCAGCCATTATAAATAAGAACAGTCGGGAAAATGCTTGCAGTGTAGAGTAAAAAACAAAATCTGAACACATGTGGAACATGAGTACAATTATATAAAATGGGTATGGGTACCTTGTAAGCTTGAAGCCTTCAGTGTTATAAGAAAATTACACACCTAACCCTCGCTCCCAGGGCCCTCAGTTTAGTGACAGGTGGGCAGAAAAGAAGCCACAACGGTACACGGAGGGCACGTGAAAAGCTCTTTCGGCAATCGTAAAGGGTCCTACAAACCCTTTCTTTATGGTCGAGATGAAAGGGTATACTGAACACCTACTATGTGCCAGACTCTGTTTGGACTCAGGGAATACAGTGTGTGCGGGGCTGTGAGCGCAGAGCTGTGGCTGTGAGAAACGCAATGAGAAAGTAAACGCGTACGTTGCGATGGCAGTCGGGGAAAGTAGCACAGGAGGAGAGGAGAAACGGTGTGCGGTTGGGTGGCCGGGACAGACCCCCGTGGGCGGAATGATGAGCGTGCCAGCCACGAGAACAGCCTGGGGACCCGCATTCTGCAGAGGGACAAGGACAGCAGCCACCGTCCCGAGGTGGGGATGACGCCGTGGCACCTGGTGGCCTGAAGAAGCAGGGAGCCAGCTGGGAGGCACTGCAAAAAGGGTCCAGGTGGTGGTGACGGGGACCGGGGCTCCGTATCCAAGAGCTCACCTGCCAGCCTGGGATCCCCAAGCACGCTGACTTGATCCCTCCTGACCTTCCTTCCCACTGAGGCTTCGGTTAAGCAGAGACGAGACGCTGCCTGGACCTTCGTCCTCCGTGGCAGAGACGGAGGCGTGAGACAGCAGGGGACCAGGGGGATGAATGTGCCAAGCGAGTCAACCCTTTACAGTGGGCCAAGCGTCTACACAGTCCCTCTGGAGGGAATGCGAGAAAAGTCTGCATCCTAGACTTCGTGACGTGGCAACGGAACCCTTGAGGTTTCTATCCGGAAAAGGCGGACGTAGCATACATTTGGAACTGACGTGATCACACAGGAATTCTGAGTGGAGGGGAGATAAACTCATCCACAATTACTAGTAATTTTTTTAAACAGACTTGTTAGATGAGCATTTTGTTTCTGGGTGACAAAACTGTTAGCTAAGCGAACAAAGTCTTCGACAGACTCCTGCGATACATGTCATGACGGGAGGGAAAAGTCAGTTGCTTATGGCCGCCACGCATTCTGCTTATGACAACATGCTCCGTGAGCAGAAGCACCTTAGCTGTTGTGAAGCCACTGAATTTGCAAGTACAAGGGGAGACAACGTGGGCGTGGGGCCTATCAACCTGCCCCTATAGACCCTCAGGGAAACCTGACTATGGACTTCAAAAGGCATCAGGTTGGGATCTGTAAATTTGGATAGAGGGCCTCAGGGAAGAGGGACATGCGAGGTTCAGGTGGCCCTGGCCGGGCCTGCAGGCCGAGCCAGCACCCCAGAATCCTCCAGTCTGGGCTGGGCCCTGGGCCTCCAGTCAGGAAGGCAGGTGAGGGGCCGCTTTAGGGCTGGTGGGCAGACCCACAGCCACAGGCACCACAGCCACCAACAGCGTGGATGCAGGGGGTGGCCTGCATGCTTTCCTGGGGTTCAGGTGGTTTCCACGAGGCTCGCTATCACCTCAGCAGCGTCTTCCACATGTGTCAGAATGAGGTTGGACACGGGCAGGCGGAGCTGATGGGGATACCCGAGCCAAGGGTCTACTCATTTCTCTTCCTGCCTTGCACTGTCCTCCAAACTTCACCTTGTACTTCCGGGACTCTCTCAGGGAACATCGGGGCTTGCTGAGATTTCCTCAGATTGCTAAAATTTGGAAGAAAATGAAATGAGAAGAAAAATTAGAGCACGTGTGGTTTACATGATTAAAGCCGTCAGGCACCTTTTAGTCAAAATTTAGGCCAGAGTGCTGAAAATTCCCATGGTGGCTGTTGTTTTTGTTGAGGGCCTTAATCAAATGCTGAAAGACTCCATTTGGAAGCATTTTAATAATGACCATTTTGAGAAAATGAGTAGCCCCTGTGCGCGTCTCATCCTCCCTCCCTCAGGCAGACCACAGCACGAGGACATTCTTTGTGAGGCCTTGAGAAAAGCTGCCTCCGGAAGCAGGGAGGGGAGCTGTAAAGTCTTTGGATCCCACCTCAGACGCAGGTCGGCTGTCAGCTGACCCTGAAGCATCCATTACGCCCAGCTAGGTGGTGACAAGGAGCGTTGTGTGTGGTGGGGGTGGCTGGGCTTGGAAAACTCCCACGAGAGGCCTGCTCTGCTCCGGGGCAGACCTGGTGACCCACACAGCACTAAGCAGAATTGGGATCTACAGGAAACAACTTCCTGGACCAGGGTCAAACTGGCCGTGGGATAGAATTAACTGAAGCAAAGTCTCAGAGGCTTTGAGGACAACGTCAAAGAGCCTGGATCTTCCTCTGCAAAAGGCTTTGATGGGCTGAGTTGACCCACCTCCACAAGCCTCTACCCCTCATTCTTCGTGGGTACTTCATGGGGCCAGGGCCGGGGAGGGGGCTGGTGTTGGTGACTAGACAGGGGCTGGAATCAAGGGAATTGTGGCTCCCATGTGGCAATCACTCATGGCCTCCTTCTGGGCCACTGGGGGCACTTTAATAGGGAAGCCAGAGCTTTGGTTTAAGTGAGCCTCTAATGGGTGGCTCAGAGTCTCTAGAAAAGCATCAGGTTGGCTGCTCACACATCTTTGTAGGCCAGAACGGGACACCAAGAGGGCCTTGCAGAGCCGAGGTCCCAGAGCTGTGGGACCCACAGGGACACTCCCTCTGAACCCAGGCCAGGCACCATGGGGGACATTCCCAGAAATAGGTGGTTTGGCCACAAACAGGCTAGACCATTTTCTTCACCCTGTCCTCAACGGCTCCCAGTACAAGGGCAAGCCTCTTGGAAGCCTGAGAACATTATCCAAGAGGAAAAGCTTTCTAGGGCTTTCAGATGAGGTGGCACAGACAGGACTTCCACGCACTTTAGGAGCCCCAGCTCAAATGCCAAAGTATCCGCAGAAGGTTTTCACTGAACAGAGGCGGGAAAATGGATGGAGAAAAGGATTTCCCGGGCCGGGACAAGGAGCTCTCCTACTCCTCCTTCTAACGGAAGTGTCGCCGCTGTACCTTCCCTCAAACAGCTTCCTCTTAATAATCCTTTAGTCCCTCAAAACCAAAAAACACTCTGCTCGGGACTGACACAGAACCAAGCCAATGCTAACGGGATGGTAGGGCTGCCTGACATCTTTTAGGTAGAGAAGGTGGCTGTGTGTGTGCGTGTGCGTGTATGAGGAAATGTGCTGGGAGGGGGCGTTTTAAGGCCTTAAAACACTTTCCTTAGATACACTCACTTATCCTGAAATGAGGAGCCCAGTGGATGGCAAAGAGGGGGAAATCCTACATACACTGTAACTTCCGCAGGATTTTAGGTCTTAACCTGACAACACCTGTAGTGAATATTCCTTCGTGTGCGTTACCCCAACCGGCCTCTGAGTGAGCGGGGTCCTCCTGCCCTTCTCGTTTCCCAGAGGAGGAAACTGCCACCTCAAGATCCAAAGTGGCCAACCAAGGTCTCCTCGACTGAGAACATCTGGGCTCGGTCATCAAGTGCCACGCTCCAAGTCGGGAGGAGCGTGAGCTGTGATGTCTGTGAGATCCAGACGGCCTGCCAAACAGGCCTCAAGGTGTGAGGGGGCCCGATCTGCAGGCTTCGTGACAGTCTCTTGCCCCATACTGGTGCTTCTCAAATGGGGGTGGTTTTTTCCCCAGAGGACATTTGGCCATGTCTGGAGACGGTTTTGGTTGTCACAACTGGGGATTCATGGAGGTGCTACTGGCTTCTGGCATCTAGTGGGTAGAGGCCAGGGATGCTACTACACGTCCTACATGCCCAGGACAGCCCCCACGATAAAGAATTATGACTCCAATGTCAACAGCGCTGAGGTTGACAATCCCTGGGTTCGACACCAGATCCTTGCTCAGGCAGGTTGGGTCACCTTCCTGTGCAATACTAGGACGTCTGAGGAAGTTCAGAAGGCTAGCTCCCCTGTCCTGTTTTGTTTTTTCCTGTGTGAGGCTGCCTTGGACTAGCTTTTGTTCGATACGCAATACCCTTCCTTCTGTGGTGTGTGGGTCTGGGACCATCATGGGATGCATCCCACCCATCTAGGGGCCTTCTGAGCTTCCCCAGGCTGAGATGTCCTGGTGGAGCAGCCTTGCAGGCTCCCACGTTCTGCCGTCCCACAGGAGGCTCCAGAAAGTAAAGGCTTTGCACACAGCTGCTGCAGTCAGTCACGGAGCAGGACCTGAGACGTGGCTCTCCGGCCAGCCCCTCAGCTGCTCTCCGGACCAAAATGCCCGCCCGCCACATGGACTCAGCCAACCTAGGGGAGACATTTCGTATCCAGACCAAACTGGCATTCAACTGTCAGCTGGTTCCTTTTTCCCCGTGTGACCCACTTGAGTGAAAATTTCAAGCAAGCTTTATTCACTCCTCTGAAATTAGTTCTGTATGAATTTTAGAACAGATCAGCATTCTGGAAAAAATTAAAGTGGGAGGAGCACGACAACCTTATTTTGTATTTAGAATATAATTACTCCTTCATCATTCCAAGATATTCCTTGGAAATGGGTAATTTCATCCCCCTCCATTAGCTTCACTAATCATTTCAATGCAAATCCATGAAGAGAATGAAGGCCACAGCCTGCAATATTACCTATTACCCAACATGTCCTTTTATACAAAATCCTAGAAGCAGACATCGGGCCTAGGATAGATCGATGAGTTCTAGGAATTGATGGTCAGATGCAGTCTTTCAGCATATGGACGAGGTGGCTTCCGGAGAATGTAACGTGATCTGAAAGCTCCCTTAATTACAGACATTAGGAGGCTTCGATCCATTTCACCCCATGACGAAAAGGCACCATGATTCATTCAGTTGCTACCTGGACGAGATGCCTTGGTTCATGAGAATGAAATGTTGAGTTGAGATCATGGGAATTGTGGCACCGTTTTAATGAGACGCAACTTTATGGAAAACAAATTCTTATGCAGATTATCGACTTAATGGGCCTTCATAGGGTTCCTTTAAATGGTATAATCTCCATGTCTCTTAAAGTTACTCCAATGATAATACACTTCATTTTACAGGTTCCTACAAGATTACATTACTTAATAAAAGGGAAGTGTACAATAAAGTATTGGAACATAACCATAGTTGCAAGGGTACTGGGGAAAAGTCCTTGACTCTGGCGGCTCACTTTTTTTCCCACCCTCCATACTTTTTGATGACTCAACCTTTGGTTTGAAGGTACAACGAAAATACTACTTATTACTATGAACTGTTACGTGTGAAAATTACACAGTGTTTTCTGTTTAAGATAAAATGTATATATTAGAACAAACACACATACACACATCACGTAAACATCCCAGGACAATGGCAGACAAGGCTGTTAGTCCAAGGTGGGGAACAAGAGGATCATCACTCAGAGAAAAAAGTGATCCGTAATATACGATAAAAACTACCTGCTCGAATAGGGGGCCCGGAGTTCAGAGATAAGAGGTATGGATGAACACAGACAGGGGAGGATACAGATGCCTAACCAAGAAAGGGTCTGAGGGCCAGGCCTAGACATCCAGGGAAGGTACTCACTCCACCCAGCTGGGGGGCCGTGACCTTGTAACAGGTTCCATGTGCATATCCAACCGTCTGCCCAGGAGACTCAAAGATTTGCTCTGCACTGCTGTAGGGTCTCAGTCTCAGAGTTAGGAAGCACAAAGATCTTAAATCCTTTTTCCCTTCCTCTAGATCTGTTTTTTTCCGTTTGTTTTGTTTTTAGCTTTTGTTGTTTTTTCTCTGAGTGTATGGAGTTGGGGCGGACTCAATACGACTCCAAAGTTCAACCTCTGCCTTTCATTCTTGGATCCAAGGTAGTTGTGAGGCAGCATTATATTAGCAGCTGGTCCTGCTAACATGTACCGAATGCCGTGTGCCAGGTACTGTTTGAAGCACTTAGAGAGGAATTAGCTCATCTGAGCTCCTAAGAGTTAAACGTTGTTAATGTTCCCATTTCACATATGAAGAGACCGGGGCACAGAAAGGGTACATTCCTAAGGAAGCTATTAAAAAGCTCAAATAGAGACAATGAAATTCAAACCCATAAAATGACAAAACCTGAGAAACAGTGCGTTTTTGTCTTCTATTCACTTTTTTGTATTAGAACAAGTGGCGAAGATTACTACAGTAACGCTTCTTTTTCTAAACATGACATCTTCCTAAATTATTTCTTTTTAACCATCTGGATCACGTAGTTTTTAGCTAGTTGATACAGGGCTTCTAAAATTATGTCTTTTATGTTTTTCTATGTCCTTTTTCTATTTCCTTCTCACTTTCATTATGTCTTCATGTATTAATTTTTAACAGTTTTATCAAGGTTTCACTGACGTGATAAAGGGCACAAACATAAGTTATACAATCTGCTAAATGGTACGTATGCGTACAATTGTACACGTCCATGAAACCAACACTATAATCCAGATGGTGAACATATTCACCATCCCCAAAGTCTCCTGACACCTATTTGTAATCTCTCCCTTCTTCTCTCTGCTCCCACCTCCATTTCCAGGCAACCACTGATCTGCCTTCTGTCACTATTTTGCATTTCATAAAATTTTATGTAGGTGGAATCAGACAGCATATAGTCTCTGGCTAGCTACTTTCACTCGATACAATTATGTTGAGACTCATCCATGCTGTAGAATGTATCAAGAATTCATTCCTTGTTATAGCTGAGTAGTACTCCATTGTACAGATGGACATACCAGTTTGTTAATCTGATCACTTACTGATTGGCATTTGGGCTGTCTCCAGCTTTGGGGTATTACAAATGGAACTATCATGAACTTTCATACGCTGCTGATGGGAATGTCATTACCACTTCTGATGACCTTCATTTCTTTGTGTTGATACAGCTTTCAATCTGGTGTCATCTTCCTTCCAACTGAAGGGCTTCTTGTAGTGTGGGTCTGCTGTTAATGAATTCTTTCCACTTCCACATATAAGAACATGTCTTTTTTTTTTTTTTTTTTTTGTCTTCAGTTTTGAAAGATACTTTTGCTGGATATACAATTTGAAGCTGACAATGTTTCCATTCACTAGTTCAAAGGTGTCGTTTCACTGTCTCCGCTCTTGCATCGTTTCTAAAGAGAAATGGGCTGTCATCTTCATTTTTGTTCCTCCGTATGTAATGTTTCTTTTTCCCCTGGCTACCTGAGGACTTTTCTCTTTATCACTGGTTTTGAGCAATTTGACTGTAATGTGCCTTTTTGTTTTCACGCTTCTTGTGTTTGGGGTTCACGGAACATATTGGATCTGTGGGTTTATAACTTTCACCAAATTTAGAAAAATTCCAACTACTGTTTCTTCAAATATGTTTGCTGGCCTCCTCTTTTCCAGGATCTCTAATGACACATATGTTAAGCTACTTGAAGTTATCCAAAAGTTCCTTGATGCTCTTTATCTTTTTATTATTCTGTGTCCCATTTTGGATAGTGCCCATAATTATGTATTCAAGCTTCATTTTTCTTCTGCAAGGTCTGATCCACTGTAGATTTCTTTCCATGTGTATTTCATCTCCAAGAGCTCTATTTAGGTCTTCTTAAAAGATATATATTCATGTCTCTGCTAAAGGTTTTAAGTGTATGGAATATGGTTATAATAACTTTTAACATCCTTATCTGCTAATTCTAACATCTGTGTCAGTTCCGGATTTGTTTTGATGGATTGTGTTTTTCTGCTTCTTTGTATACCTTGTAATCTTTGACGCCAGACATTATGCAATTTGCCCTGATGCTTGATATTTTTGTATCCTCATAAATATTCTTGGTTTTTGTTTCGGGATGCGGTTGAATTACCGGAAACATTTTTATGATTTTGGGTCTTTCCTTTTTGATGTGTTAGGAGGGTCTGGAGCCCTGCTCAATTTGGGGCTAACTGTCCCCTGCTACCAAGGCAAGCAAGACCTTTCTGTGTATTCTACCCTATGCCTCGTGAATTATGAAATTTTCCAGTTAGGCTGGTGGGAACACTATTCCTGGCTCTTTATGAGCACCAGGCTCTGTTCCCTTTAATCCCTTTGGATAGATCTTTCCCTGGCCTCACAGGTATTGATCAGTACTCTGTGGAGTATTCAAGGGGAACCAGCTGTGGGTGTCTGAGGTTTCTCTGCATGCACACCTGACCTCTCCCCTCTGAGGCTGTGTCCTGAGAACTCCAGCTGCCTTGGTCTCTCTGGACTCAGCTCCATCTCAACTGGGGTGATCTTCTGGGCTCCACCTCACTGCCCCTTCCGTAGGCCGTAGCCTGCAAACTCTCAAGCTGGGGCAACCACGGGATTCATCTCCCTGTGAACTATCTCTCAGGGACCGCTATTTTTCACTGCTTGATGGCCAGTGTCTTAAAAACCTTTGTTTTATAAGTAAAAAATATATATTTATAAAATTATTTTAATATTTTCTTGTTTGGTTGTTATTTTTGTTTCAGGTTGGAGGGTAAATCTGTGCCCTCTTACTCCGTTTTGCCCTGAAGTGAAGTTCCCATGTATTAATTGTCATGCTTTCCTGTTCAAAGTTTATCCAACCTTTTCTCTATTCTTGGGTACCTGGGATGTTTCTAGCTTTTCCCTTTTTGTGCACATGCGTGAGTCTGCAGTATACTTTAAGATTGTACAGCCACACAGATAGCCAACAATACGCTGATATTTAGTCACAGCGGTGGTATTTTTCCTTAGAAAGCAGAGATTAATTGTATTAAGAAGAATAAAAGGCCTAGGTACTGACTCATGGATTTAAAGATGGGTGGCAACCACAGAATCTCAAGTTCTTATTTGTAAGAGTATCTGGGCACCGATATAGCCCAATTCGTTATAGGCCTTGGCAAAGAATACATGCCTATAACTGTATTGAGCCAGAAGACAAATTCTGCCAGGCTTGATTCATGGTAGGTTCCTGAAACCTCAACAGGCAGGGCCATCCATTACGTCCTAAGGCGCTGCGCTCCAATCCGCTGGCGTTTCTCTGCATCGTGCATCTCACAGCCTCATGTGCCTAGGGTTTCTGTCTACGTGGTGGCAGGGAAGCCAAAGGGTGAGGGGAAATGATGCCGCCATCACAGCTACCCAACTCTGGCAACCCGGATGCGGTGCCCGATGCACTGATAGTTGTATGAGAACACCAGAGATGCCTGTGCCCTGTACCACCCACAGGCTAAGCGGTCCATAGTCCAACGGGGCCAAAGCAGAGTGAGCCGGGTTGTCCCACAGCCCTCGTGAAAAAGACACGGACAGTCAATCACCGTGAGGCCTGTGGTCTTCGTGAACGTCCCCGAAGATCCAACTCATCTATTACTTCCTATAAAGAATAGTAGGCCAGTGATGAGACAGAGCAGAGCTACTGATACGTATTTGCTATTTGGGCTTTGAAGATCATGAGGCCGGTGATTCCCTGTCACCGAGGAGACCTGGGAAGTTCTCCTCTTCACTCCCTGCCCAGTTAGAATCAACGTGCTCGTTGCAAAGGACAATTTAACAGCACTTTGTTAGGGGTTACAATAAAGCATCGGTATGGGTTTTGCTTTTGCAAGTATTTGTCTTATTTGACCTGATATTTAGGTGATTTTGAAGCAAACCATTAAGTGCACAGAAACAAAACATTAGATCAAAAGATCAAACTTAAAAAGAACGCCTTCAAGATCAAAGCCTCTTGTTCATCCCCTTGCTCCAGGAGTGTCTAGCAGAGGGAGAAAACATTTCTTTTGAGAAATATTCTTTTCAAAGAAAGATTAGAATCCAACTTCCAGAGAATGGCCAAAGGGTGGGGAGATGATAAAGGGTGGGGAAAAATCAGTAACGGCATTCAGAGCAAACCTCTCAGCTACCAGTCCAGACAAGCTGGTGCATCCACGGGATGTCTGAATACTCACGAGGGAACAACCCAGCTGCTGGTGAACTTGCCCAGAACCTTTCCAACCATCCACAGGGGCCAGAGGCCAGGGGCTAGGGTGATGGCACCTATCCAGGAAATGAGGCTCTCTGATCAAGACTGACCCAGCTGCTGCTGCCATCAGCCCCCCACGCAGAGCAGGTGGTCGTGAACTGTCCTCACCGCACATGGGTTTTGCCATAGTTTTTACGGTGGGGACGTCAATGCAGAAGGGACTGAGAACCAGTTCCTTTCCCAGCCCAATTCTAGGATTCCACAATGACACAATATGTACCGGATGGGACTACTGTTGATCTACAAGGGCCTGGCTTATTGTCCTAGGGGAGAAAATGAGCTGGAGGAGGTGTGTCCATGAATGACAGACACCTGTCTAGTGGCTGACCTCAAAATGTGTGGGTTCAATTCATTGACTAGGTTAATCCTCTCATTTTCCTGTAGTTGCCAGATGACAGGATGTGTAGAACAGGCTTGGCATCCTTAACCCAACTGCAACTTAACAAAAGACTCCTTTCCCAGAGCTCTGAGGATTCCTGTTCTGGTCACCCAGACCTTCCAGGCTGCTCTCCAGGGCAGGCCCTTCATTTGAGATCTAAGCTGTGTCCTTAATTTGCCCCAAGACTCCATGTTTTGGACTGTCCCTTGCTTCTTTGGACCACCCCAGTCAAAGCCCCAGCCCTTGGACCCTTGGCTGAGACAGGAGGTCAGAGGATAGCAACAGGTGACAGAAAAAGAATAAAGACTCAAGACGGACTCACTGAGAGACAGCCCTCAGGGCTGATCAGCCCTCCTGATCTTCATTCATTCTTTCCATGGTATATGACAGAAGTGTGACTGCAGAAAATCACAGTCCACATGGAAACCAATTCAAGCGGAATCAAGAGGTAAACCATATGCTGGGAAAAGAGCTGGAACAAGGATCAGAGAGGGCTCGCTTCCCTAGTAAAGAGCTACAAACCAGAAAGTATAAGAGCAACTGAACAACAACAACAAAAAACCCTAAAGGGCAAAGCAGGAAAATCGAGCTCGCAAGAAAAGAAACTCACGTGGTTTGTGGCCAGGAAATTGCACTTAATCCCACTTACAGTAAGTAAAACACGAATGACAAACACAGCAAAATATCATTTCCACCTCCTGATTGGCAAAGACGAAACCACCAAGGAGGAAGTGTGAAGGGTGCAGCCTGTAGTAGGGCGCCTGGGTGGCTCAGCGGGTTAAGCACCCGACTCTTCATTTCGGCTCAGGTCACAATCTCATGGTTTGTGAGTTCAAGCCCCACCTCGGGGTCGGCACTGACAGTGCTGAGCCTGCTTGGGATTCTCCCTCTTTCTCTGCCCTTCCCCTGCTTGTGCTCTCCCTCTCTCAAAAGAAATAAAACAGGAAGGAGGGAAGGAAGGAAGGAAGGAAGGAAGGAAGGAAGGAAGGAAGGAAGGTGCCATTTGTGTAAAGGGGGAGGGGGAGAGTGGCCGTCCAACCCTTTCTTGTATATGCACAAGGCACCCGTGGACGGATACACAGAAAATGATAGCGCTGGACGCCTCCTGAGAAGAGAATCTGGTGGCTAGAGAAAGGGGTGGGGGAGAGCTTGTTCCCTCTATATTCCTTTATTGACTGACATTTGAACCGGCCATTGCTTTAGAGCTGCACTCATTTTGTCAATATCTAGGGAAGGAAGGTCCTTTCTGGAACCTCGTTCTGGTGCGTGTGCTGCTGTGGCATGCTGAACGAGAGGCTCCGTATCTTCGGAGATTGATAATATACTAATTTCCATTAAAAAGACAATAGATTGGGGGCGCCTGCGTGCCTCTGTCGGTTAAGTGTCCGACTTCGGCTCAGGTCATGATCTCACGTTTCTTGAGTTGGGGACCCGCATCGGGCTCTGTGCTGACAGCTCAGAGCCTGGAGTCTGCTTTGGTTTCTGTATCTCCCTTTCTCTCTGCCTCTCTCTCTCTCTCTCAAAAATGTATATACATTAAAAAAATTTTTTTAAAGACAATAGATTGGTGAATGACGGTCTGTGAAGGTCTTTCATATATTATGCTCTTGAATCCTTGTAATAAGCCTCTGAGGTGGGCATTATTTTTATCTCTGTTTTTCCGGGGGTGGGGGGGGGGGGGGCATGGGGAGTGAGACTCAGGCTCCTTTCTTGAGCCACAGAGTCAAGTTCCAGAGCCTGGATTTGGCACGTGGTTATTCTGGTGGTCACCCAAGGCTGCATTTTTGGATCTGCCCAACCCAAAGCTCAGAGGCTATGAAGCTGCCAGAAGTCATGTGGGAAAGCAGCTAAGGGAGTAAGGGCAGCTGGAAGGCTGAGGCTGTGACAAGTGGCAGAGGGTCCGCCTGGGTGCAATCCCGAGGCCTGTCCAGACCTTCAGGAGGAGGAGGCAGGGCACGTGGCAGAGGGAAGGAGAGAATCTTCTCCAGGGCCCAGGCAGTGCCTCAGGCCGTGGCCATAGCCCTGCCTAGGAGGGAAGGGAGCTCGGGCTGGGCAAAGAAAAGACGGTTCCACGTGTATGCTCAGGAGTGGCACAGGAGTACAGATTTGGGCCAGGCTTCCCGCCAAAACTGCAGAACGCCTCCTTTCTCTTCCATGCTCGGGCCTTCTCACACCCAGGGCCTTCTCTCTCCGCTCCATCCCTCCCTGCCTCTTGCCTTCAGTCTCTGTACAAAACCTTCCCCCTGGGAGTGACAGTCATCCCTGAGGCAGAGACCTCCTTGCTCCCCAGGGACACCCATCATCTCCCCAGCTGGGCTTCTCCAGGGCCCCGAGGCCCAGTCTGTGTCTTTCTCCATGGTAGGACACTGCAGATCTGTCTTATAACTGCTCTTTGTGCAAACCATTCACTGAAGACTGGAGAGAGTCCATGCAGGAAGCATGAGAGCTCCCTGCTGGCGCTCCGGGCACCTCAGAGGGCCTGGTGCAATTCTAAGCGCTCATGGCAGACCCGGTCAAAGTCTCCACGATCAATGGCAAGGTCAGGGTGGGGACTGAATCTTGGGGCCACGCAGAGGGTGCACGAGAGCCAAGGTGAGGAAGGCCACCGAGCAAGGGAGGCTGGAGGTCGAGGAAGGCTGAGCAAAGGGCCAGGGACGGATGTGTTTCCTCTAACAAGCAGGAGGAAAGAAAGTCGCTCCCGTTTAACTCAGTGGAAGGAAGGACAAGAGGACCGAGCAGGAGAGAGTGGGATACGGTTTCCTGCTGGCTCAAGAACTGAAACGAGGGGCGCCCGGGTGGCGCAGTCGGTTAAGCGTCTGACTTCAGCCAGGTCACGATCTCGCGGTCCGTGAGTTCGAGCCCCGCGTCGGGCTCTGGGCTGATGGCTCGGAGCCTGGAGCCTGTTTCCGAGTCTGTGTCTCCCTCTCTCTCTGCCCCTCCCCCGTTCATGCTCTGTCTCTCTCTGTCCCCAAAATAAGTAAACGTTGAAAAAAAAAAATTAAAAAAAAAAAAAAAGAACTGAAACGATGTGAGGAGGAAAACAAGGCAGCTTCCTCTTTCTGCCCTTGGGATGGGCGTTTCGGCTGTGAGTGGAATAGGATGCTTATCTTTAGATTGATTTTTCTTGGTCTGAATTTCAAAAGCAAAGTCAGATCAAACGGGGGCCCTGTGGGGTGAAATCTGGTTGTGTAATTTCACTCTGCAGAGGACAGGACACAGAGGTGGGACCGGCGGAGGGCACATTTTAGCTTCTCCTTTCACCCCTGAGACACGGAAACTCTCCGGGGGTTTGAACACCCTTCAACTGCTGTCTGACTAGAGATTCGGGTCTATGGAAGCATCCCTCTTCTCTGGACAAAATTGAGGGAAAAGCCTCAAACCCGCCTAGGATGACAACATTCGCCAGAGTCCAAATACAGGAACTAGAGTCATTCTGGAAAGTACTGCACTGAGTCTGAAGTTACGTCTGTTCATAAGGTGTAGCCTGGTGAATCTTATTATTGGCCAGGGATGCACATTTGAAGACAGCGTCTACATAGCTGGTTTTCTTAAACCAGGGTTGAAACTTCTTTTGGAACTGATCTCACGAGCCTGTGTGTAAATACAAGGTGACTGGGTAAATGTCTTCAGAGTTGCTTCTAGATCTCTTAAGTCTAAGGTGTGTGTGAGCACCAAACTTCAATAATTTCACGAACAGAACGTGAAATCTCCGTGGCCATAAACCTTCCATCTCCCACTTTTTGCTTCTTAACTGAATCCCAGGTATGCACTTCTCCACATGGCTTTGCCTAGGGAAGCTGGGCCCACCCGAGCCCCAGAGGTTGTGTCCAACCAGCCTGAGCTCATCCCAACTTAGGCACTGACCCTAAGCTGGTCAAGGAGACTTTAGAGAAAGTCTGTGGGGAGCTTCTTTGGAAGGTCCCTTCTCCCAGACCTCGGCAGAACCCAGAGAAGCTCTGGAGGGCCTGTCTTGGTGTGATTTCTGGAACTACCACCAGTGGCCTGCTACAGTCCAACCAAGCAGCTCATGTGACAAGGAGGACAATTTGAGAGTGAGGGGGAGGGAGAGCCTTGGGCCCTCCTGTATCTCTGACTCCCTTCTAGAAGGTGTAACATGCTTACTCTCTGCTTAAACCAGTTGGACTCAGAGTTTTTGTGATTTACTGGTGACATAAGAGAGTAACTACTCCATGATCCTAACAATGCTTCAAGGGACCTTATTATGCCCCAAAGTATAACCAGCCAAAGAGCTGCCAAACCCACTCATGGACGTGCCCGGTGGCTGTTTACTCAGACAAGAAACCCTCCTGGAAGTAATCTGAATGGCCAGTTTCCAGCCTAGTCTTGAAAGGTGAGGGTCAAAGATGGCGAACCTTTGGGTCCCTCCGGTTTCCAGTCACAGCAAGGCAGGCACTCCCATCTGACCGTCAGGGTCCATAGCACCAAGCACATTGTGGGTGTGGAGGGGGCTCCGTGTCTGAGAGTGCTGCTGGGGGAACATCTGAAGCGGGTGGGCAACTTCTGAGGCTTTCTAGCTTTTTCTACTATAGCTGTATCTCCCATACATTAATTTTTTTTTTTTAGTTAACCTTCTTAAGTTGTCTTATTATTGCTGTTGCTGTGGCAATTATATACCACGGCCTTAAAATGTTTCTAATTCTGGAATATCGTGCCATCATCTGAGGGCAGCGACCATTTCAAAATCATGGCTATTACTTACTGAGTTTATAGTTTCAGGTATTAGAGGGAGAAGGCCCAGTGCACGAAAATGACTGAAATAAATGATGAAATATCCCCAAGGGTGACTCTAGCCTCTGAATTTTTTTTTTTCAACGTTTATTTATTTTTGGGACAGAGAGAGACAGAGCATGAACAGGGGAGGGGCAGAGAGAGAGGGAGACACAGAATCGGAAACAGGCTCCAGGCTCTGAGCCATCAGCCCAGAGCCTGACGCGGGGCTCGAACTCACGGACCGCGAGATCGTGACCTGGCTGAAGTCGGACGCTTAACCGACTGCGCCACCCAGGCGCCCCTAGCCTCTGAATTTTTGATTAGATTTTACAGTCACCTGGCCCCCAACGCCCACTAAAAACAATCATAAACACTCTCACAAAACTCCCTCAGAGATTCAGCATTACTGAAAACACCCACAAAGTACAAAGTGAGCTTAATATGATTTTGGTGCCTGAACCCACACATTTTATGTTGACAAAAGGCCAAGGCTGAGGGGAACTTTCACAGGACGAAATCGTGAGCGGTACCCTCTGACATCCCGCAGAACCTCAGGCTGATGAAGGCTGCGGAGTCCGAGGTCATCAGAGCGGGAGGAATCCTGGGGCATATTCACCCCACCTCTCCTCGTTGTACGGAAGAAACAAGAGCACAGGGCTAGAGAGAAGCCCCAGGAAGGGGAGAGTGAGTTGGTCTCACCAGAGCTGCCCCTCATCATCTCCATTAGAGCAACCTTATTTTGGTCTAAGATCTGGTAAGGTCTCCGCCCTATGACATTATAGAGATAGTGATGATGACAACAGCTAAGTTCACTGAAGATTTACTATGTGCCATCACTCTGCAGGGACTCGCTCATTTAATCCTACAATGACGGGACGAGGAAGGTGCTGTTACTACTTCCGTTTAACAGATGGGGACACTGAGACAGAGGTTAAGTGCCTTTCACCCAGCTGGGGAGCGGAAGAGCTAGGATCTAAACCCTCCCCGTCTGGCTTCAGAGGCTTTTCTCTTACTCTTACTGCTTCCCTTCCAGGCTTCTCTCATCTTCAGCGGGCTTCCACTCCTCAGTGAGCCCTTTCGAGCTCTGCGGTGGTATCGGTGATTAGCGGGCTTGCACTGGGAAGGGGTGGAGGGACACCCAAGTAACTGGACTGAGTTTTATTCCTGAGGTGCCAGATCCCTGGGGGCAGCATGACAAAGCATATTCCAGGTGCTTCCCAGAATTATTCGCACTCTCCAGGCCATGAGTCCCCCACGGACAAGGGCTGTGGCACATGTATGCTGAATATCGTCTCTCGACACTAAGGACCATTGCTACCCTTCTAAGCTCCTGCCTGTAGGAAGGAACCCTGGAAACGACAATTCCCAGACTCCTTTGCCAGCGGGTGCCACCTGAGATTCTGCTGGTGAGATCAGTCACGTGAACTAGGGCAGGCAGGCAAAGAGAGGTCAATATTCACTGGAGACCCTGAAGACAGCAGCCCCGGGGATTTGCACACGGCAGGTGTGAGGTAGGCTTCTCGGTGGAGGTGATATTCCACCCGCACCTCAAAGGGTTAGATGCAGTTTACAAAGCGGACTGAAGGCAGAATGACTCCCTGTAGAGAGGGCTTGGTGGGAACCAAGGCACGAAGGTGTGAAGGACGCGGTGGGCCCAGGACCCAGGGATGGGAGTGGCGTCGGTGTCACTGGAGGGCGCAGAGATGCGGTGGGAGAGCGTATGGGGCCAGCTGTGATGGGCTTTGTGGGTCATGCTAAGGAGCTCGTACTTTATGCTGTCAGTAGAAAAAATCATGAGAGTTTTTATAGGAATGGAAGTGATCAGATTTGTTTTGTAATGATAATGTGACTTCAGGACAGTATGAATAGTGACAGTGATGTGACAAGTCCCCCTCCCCCGCCCCTTCATCCAAACACATGGAAATGCTGGGCAGCACACAACCCAAATGACAAGGAGACACATAACTCAGTCTGAGAGAAAGGGAAGGGATCCCTAGAGAGCAGTGGGAAGCGGGGCAGGAAGGCAAAGCCTCTGGGGATCTTGACCAGGGTGGCCCTCAGGGGGACAGGCTGCAGCGCCAGCCCCGGTGCATGCTGGAGGCCACAGGCCCCACCCTTGCCACACCAGAGCCGAGCTTCCCGGCTGAGGCCGGGGGTCAGGCAGGCCCGTCCTGTCTGTGGCGCAGGCCTGGGAAACTGTCCACCAGCTGGGGACCGTGTCGGGGAGGCTGCCATGTCTCAGAGCCGCTGATGGAGGAAGAATTATCACTGAGACGTCAGAGGTCTTTGGTGAGGGGCGACATTTGTGCTGAGGCCTAAACTAGAAAGAGGAGCCTGAGGAAGAGCAGAGGACGGTGAGCGGAGGGAACCCCAAGCCCGAGGACCACACACCAAGGGGCCTGAGTGAGGGCTCCGTCCCTGTGGTGGGAAGTTGGTGGGGGGAGGAGGAGGGGCCAGGCCACCTAGGACATTCCAGACCTCTGCAAACAGAGCCCCAGGTGCTGTGATGGGCCACTCCTGGGCCAGGAATGTGCCCCATCAGAGCCCATCCATCCTTTAAAAAAGTTTTTTAATGTTTATTTTGAGAGAGAGAGAGAGAGAGAGAGAGTGTGAGTGGGGGAGGGACAGAGAGAGAGGGCGTCACAGAACCCAAAGCAAGATCCGGGCCCTGAGCTGTCAGCACAGAGCCTGACATGGGACTCGAACCCATGAACTGGGAAATCATGACCTGAGCTGAAGTTGGACGCTTAACTGACTGAGCCACCCAGGCGTCCCCCCATCCATCCTTTAGGGACCAAGAGTCTCCTGAAATTTCTCTCCCTCCCATGGCCTCTATGAGTGCCTGCTGTGCTTATGGTCCGCACTTATTGGCTGTTTAATTTTCCTGCATAGAAGCTCTGTGATCCTGAGTTCCTTCTGGAACCCTAACTCCTGCCTCTCTTCAATCACCGATGCCTGGCATCTGCCTGGTGTGAGGGGCGGGCGATGGGGGAGAGGGGGAGCCTTCCTGCTACAAACACTGAAAACAGAACAGAAGGAGTGCCTCAGCCTTTTGATTCTGAGACTGATGCCACACCGTACGAAGGGCCACAGGAAGGTTTTCAGCATACTGCAGTGGTGAGGAGGAGCCACAAGGATGCGGACATTGAACGCCGTTTAAAGGACTGGCAGACCTTTCTTCTTCGGAACACAGACCCAATCCCAGGGGTCTCAGCCCCAGAGCTTTGGAACACAGAGATTTCCAGGCCCCTCTAGACCCAGTAAGTCAGAATCCCCGGGGGCGAGGGGTGAGCACTCTTCAAGTTCCACAGGCGAAGAGCCACTGAAATCGACTGAAGCCAAAGAAAAATTCACACTATTAACAGATTTGATTTCTGTTCTTTCCAATGGGCCACAGTGACGCTTGCCAAAGCAAACTGCCTTGCTTAACCCAGCCTCTCTCGCCGTAAGAGGTTAAGGATGATGAGATCGTCAAGAGTCCTTGGATGGGCTAGTACAATATCGCACTGCAGAAGCGCGTACCCGTCAGCTCAGGATCCCAGGTGACAGAGGAAATGAATGATGCCCTCCTGCCTGGCGACGTCACGCCCACACTTTTCGCCCCTATGGGTCACAGGCCTAACACAAATCAACACGTTCACAGTCGACAACTGACTAGGCAGCACTTGGCCTTATGAGTTTACAGTAGATGAAAAATTGTGTCCCTCCTGGCGATGCTGCATCTATCATTTGATTCTGCTAATGAATGGGAGACTCAGGCACCCAAATAATACCATATACCACGTTTAGCAACTGACATTCAGTTTCAGATGCAAGGGAGGGAAAATAATATTTGGCTTACAAGGCTAACGCATAAACTCAAGCCAGAAAGCTACCGGGAAACTATGAAAAATTGGCTTTTGAGGGGCGCCTGGGTGGCGCAGTCGGTTAAGCATCCGACTTCAGCCGGGTCACGATCTCGCGGTCCGTGAGTTCGAGCCCCGCGTCAGGCTCTGGGCTGATGGCTCAGAGCCTGGAGCCTCTTTCCGATTCTGTGTCTCCCTCTCTCTCTGCCCCTCCCCCGTTCATGCTCTGTCTCTCTCTGTCCCAAAAATAAATAAACATTGAAAAAAAAAATTGGCTTTTGGGGTTCCTGATGGATACATTATTGCAGGTTTTCTGTCTGTAAGGAGAGATAATATTGAGATTCTATGGACAAAAGTATGGGCCTTTTCTAAGAGTTTATGGCTCACTATTCAATCCCACATTGGCCAGTCCCCAAAGTGAGTTGTAATTTCCACACTATGCCATTAAACATCCCTGTGCACTCATGTTTTTCCTGTTCTTAAAATACACAAATTAACCAGAATTGGTACTGTTTAAAGATATTTAGACCTTCCTGTTCTCAGGTTTTTTTCCTTTAAATCAAAAAACAAGATTTTGATCTAAAAATAAGTAAGGGTCCCAACTACCATAATTACATCCTCTGTTTTTGAAGATTAAATCCTTTAAGAGTTAAGTTCACCTCCTCTAAACTGTGTTCAGAAGGGTGATAACCCTGAAAAGGTGGTAAACATTTGTGCCTGTTGGGGGCCCTCCAATCAGGGAAGGTCAAACAGAAGAGACAGTCAAAATACTTGCGAACCCGCATGGTGTGGGACCGAGCAGCCAGAATGGGCACTGACCAATCCCAGGTGGTACCCACCGGGGCATTCGGGATGGATCTCAGCCTGGGGCAAAATAGCAGGTCTAGGCACTCAGGAATACCTGAACTCTTTAGAACATCACTAAGGAACCTCAACAATTCGGTGACAACAATTCAGTGAGTTGGGAGGGTCGAACGTTTGCAAAAATGGCTGCAGTTATTCTCCGCTTAGTATCCGCACCTTTGACCATGTGACCTTGCAGCTCCTCCTATCAGGAAGTGGACTCTTTCCCCACTTTTAAATCTGGGCTGGTCTTGGGACTTGGGGTGGCCGACAGGATGCGATGGAAGTGATGTACCAGTTCCAAGCCTAGGATTCACGGGGCTCTGCACACTTCCGTTCTCCCTCTTGGACCCAGCCTGGGCGAGCTGGGTTCTGCCTTGAGAACCAGCCTGGGCTAGCCTGCTGGAGAGCGAGAGGCCACATGGGGCAGAAATGGCCCAGCCACGATCCCAGGTACGTGAGACAGCCCGGCAGACTTGCATAGCCTCCTATCTGACCTGCAGCTGACCAAGGATGCGTGAGATAGCCCAGTCAAGACCAGTAAAAGAATGGCCAGAAACTCCCAGCTCCAGTGGCTGAACAGAATCATGAGCCATTAAAGTGGCTCTTGTCTTAAGTCAGTAAATTTCAGAGTGGTCAGTGTAGCAATATTTAATTGATATAAATAGAGGTCTTTGAGACATTTGGATGGGCAGATTATGTTCTGTGGTCCTTTGCTCAAGAGGAGTAATTTAGAAACCTAGTGAACATACTATTTTTGTGTTGCTTTACTTCCAACCATAATAGCCCATATATTTTTCCACATTGCTAATTTGTATTATAATAGTTTCTAATGACCACAAAATATTCCACCAAAGGAGTCAAGTATAATTTACCTGATTATGCCCATGTTGGTGGATTTTTAGATTGACTACAATTTCTGAACTATAAATAATTTTGTACGTATAACATATCCCATGTTTCTGATGATTTCTCTACGATAAACTTAGGCACAAAATTACTGAGTCAAGGTTATTTGTAATACTATGGTTCTTGAAACACGACAGCTGATACTTTCGATAGGGGCTAAATGTTCACTGACACCAGAGGGGATGGACACGGGTTTCATCACACACTTGCCAGCACTGGATTTATTTTGGGGAGGCACAAATTTAGTGGGTGAAAAATTGAAAAATGAGAGCTGTGCTCACATTTCTTTGGATGAAAGCCTGGGGCAATCATGGAGCCATCTAATGGATATACCGCCACATGAATGAGGTTGGCATAAAATTTTGAAAATGTAGAGCACGAAGGGAGAGGTAAACGTTGCTCAGATATTTATTTCTGGAACATTTACAGCAGCTCTAAATTGTGAAAACTGGTAGGTATTTATCTGCTTTTCTAAATAAAACGAGCTTTCAGAGGAGGAAACTTCATTACTACAGATAACCGCATTTGACTATGTGTCACTTACCTCTAAATGTGTGTCTATAATGGGCATTATTTAACACAATCATATCGAGGGATTAATACTAAACTGACAACAAATAAACTCTCCAGGATTTCACAGTAAGTTTTCACTGATTTCTGGATTATTCTCTGGTTGCAGAAGACTTCCCAGATAATACGTGCACGCCTGGGACAAGCTTTATCTTTTAAAAAAAAAAAATTTTTTTTTTCAACGTTTATTTATTTTTGGGACAGAGAGAGACAGAGCATGAACGGGGGAGGGGCAGAGAGAGAGGGAGACACAGAATCGGAAACAGGCTCCAGGCTCTGAGCCATCAGCCCAGAGCCCGACGCGGGGCTCGAACTCACGGACCGTGAGATCGTGACCTGGCTGAAGTCGGACGCTTAACCGACTGCGCCACCCAGGCGCCCCCAAGCTTTATCTTAATCAAGGCCTAACGATGCATGCACACAGCCCCACGTCGGCCTGGAGAGGTTCCTGTACCCCTCCATAAACCACTCAGGTGGTAGTGAGAAGCACCACGTAGGTTCAGCCAGGAGAACCCACAGTGACACCCTCCCGGTAATGATACAAGTGATGTGTAGTTAACAGCAGTTAAAGCATTAAAGTTTATAAAACAGAGTTAATTTTCTCTCCTTAGGAAACAAGTTCGAGACTGACTCAAGGTTACCATTTAGAAACATTATGCTCACATTCTTGCATTCTGGTAGGCTTTGCATAGCAAATGAAAGTGTGGAGTTATATATAGCTAACGCCAGAAACTGGGCCTAATGTTCAGCATATCATATCCATGCAATAGCAAGGAAATTCCAGAAGCTTCTGAGCCCTTGTGCAAGCCTAGCCAAGACTAGGTCAATCCCACGACTTGAAGGAAAAGTCAGATCATGCCTGTGGGACATCTACTTGTATATCTAGTAAGCATCTCAAACCAACATACCCTAAATTGAACAGAACAATTCAACACCAATCTTGTCCTCAAAATCGACTTTCCCTAGTTATTCTTGGTTCCCTTATCTCTCTCATGCCCCATATCCAATATGTCAGGAAATCTGTTAGGTCTGTCTCCACAGTGATCTAAAATGTGACCTCTTCTCACCACCTACACTGCGACCACCCTGGGCCAAGTCACAGTTATCTTTGTCCCTGGTATTGCAGTAAGGGACCTGACTTCACCTTCCACTGTTTCCACCCTCCCTCCAGTCTCTCCATACTGGCCCTGTCACTGTTCCTTGAATCTGCTACACCTGGCTGTTTTTAAAATAAGTTAGGAACATTCCTACCGCAGGGCCTTTGCACCTGCTCTTTCCTCTGCCTGGAACGTTCTTGTCTTAAACACTTACAGGGATCACTCCCCCACCTCCTTCAAGTCTTTACACAAATGTCACCTCTCAACTGCAGCCAGAACCCTTCATACCTTGTCTGCCTATTCCTTTGTTAATTTACCCCAGGCACTTATTACTTTCTGATATTCTAGATCATGCCTTATGCCCTCCACCCAAGAATGAAAAGTCCATGAGGACAGAGATTTATGTCTGTTTCGCTTCACTGACATATCCCCAGATCTAGGGACAAAGTCTGATACACAGTAGGTAAGTGTTTGTTGAGTTGATTTTTTTTCTCCTCTTCATTTTAGAATTTGAGATCAGAGACAAGAAAGAGCACAATTATGAAATCCAAAACTCCAGAAAAGGTCATAAAAAATAAGACAAAATGTTATTAACATTGCTGCAACCCAGTGCTTTGCACAGGCTGGCGTTCCTGCCTCAGTTAGACCATAGGTAAGCTTCGAAGCACCGGGATACTTTAAACAAACATCAGTCCCCAGGAAGGTTCATGAGCTCCGATCCCACAATACACACTGAACACTTTCTGAACCTAATATACTTAAACCTTGATCATTTATATATATATATATATTTGCTTCTGTCTGATCTAGAATAATCAGGACCCGAAGTCCTGAATCCAGATTGAGAAGGAGGGTCACGAAAGCGTGTCTGGTGTCACAGAATTCCTCAAGCTCAGGGACTTGTCCAAGACTGTGCAGCCGCATGGATGGAACAGACCCAGAAAGGGTCAGAGAAGGCTACTGTATTTCACTCCAAAATGAAAAGGTATGATTTCTGAATCATTTATTGCCCGGGGATCATCCACACTGCCGGCTGCCTTCATTAGTCAAGACTGAGGGCTGAGTAGGATGGGAAGAAATCAATACCCTGTAGAGGTGGTGCCACTGAGGCAAAGAATATTATATTAACCACTTTTTTTCTCTTTTAACCAGCTGGCATTTTATTTCATGTTTAAATGAAATGCTATTCAATCTTTTAAGATGAGGGGAAATGTTCATTTCAACGTAACAATGTTGAATACAATGGACTGAGTCTTCCCAGGACTCGAGATAACTTCTAATTAGCTCTAAGTTATACACCAGGAATGGATGTAACGAGTGAGTGAGCACTAACTTATTTAATGGTATACAGCCAGCTGAAAAGATTTCAACCAACCTTGATTTACTTAACTTTCCATTAGTTAACAGCTTAAGCACTGGGTGGGAATGGTTGGTTGGTCACTGTTTTCTACAGAAACAGGCTATGTTTACAGTGTTGCAACGGAATACTTTTGAGTAAATGCATCTTTAAGTATCTATTAATACAAATGAAGAAACACGAGAAAACACACACACACACACACACACACACACACACACACACACAAAGTAAGAATTTGGCTGGCATTGAATGCATATTGTCACAGATGTCATTGTTAAAAGATTTCACAGTCTGGGTGGCTCAGTCAGTTAAGCATCTGACTTCAGCTCATGTGATGATCTCACGGTTCGTGACTTCGAGCCCCTGAGTTGGGCTCTGTGCTGACAGCTCAGAGCCTGGAACCTGCTTCGGATTCTGTGTCTTGCTCTCTCTCTGCCTCTACCCCATTCATGATCTCTCTCTCTCTCTCTCTCTCTCTCTCAAAAATAAATAAACATTAAAAAAAAAAAAGATTTCACAGTCTCATAAATTGTGAACTAAAGTATCAAATAGTTTAAAGTATTAAAATACTCTGAAAAATTAGTTGGAATCTCTAATGACTGAACACTGCTTGGAAAGAGGAATTCTACTTTTTTTTAATGTTTATTTTGAGAGAGAGTGACAGCACGTGCATGTGTGAGTGAACGGGGGAGGGCCAGAGAAAAAGAAGGAGAGAGAATCCCGAGCAGGCTCCCTGCTGTCAGTGGAGAGCCCGATGCAGGGCTCGAGCTCACTGTGAGATCACGACCTGAGCCAAAATCTACTAAGCCACCCAGGCACCCTGAGGAACTCTACGTCTAAGAGTTATTTGATGTTGGTCATCTACAGTAAAACTCAGTTTAAGGTTCTAAAACCATCTTGGCCTCTCGATTAATAAAATATTTTTATAATATTAATAAATTTAACACTTTCTATTTAATAAATTTAACAGTTTCTATTTAAGATCGCCGCTGAAGCCCAGGCCTAACTGGTGATGAACGGTCATGCTGAAGATGTCAGAGTCAGAGCAAGAACATGGGAAAATTGTAATCATTTGAGCACTTGGGTGACGCAAGTGGGCATTTCATTCCTCAAGGGAAGCTACAGTAAAACCTTGGACTGCGAGTAACGTGCTCTGCGAGTGTTCCGCAAGACGAGCACACATTTCCAATAAATTTAACTGGATAAACGAGCGATGTCTTGCGTTACGAGTAGTACGTGATGCCGAACGTCACGTGATCACAACTGAGCCAATGGTTCTTGGAATTTGCTTGGAAATACAAGTGCTTTGGTTCACAAGCATGTTTCTGGAACAAATTATGCTCACAAACCAAGGCTTTACTTGTACTTTTGTAAATCTAAGCACTGTCAAGAATGTCTGACTAATGGAGACTTACACATAGTTAAAAGGTTCCGCTACTGGTTTTCGATGTGCTTGACTTCTCTCTCAGAGATAAATGGAGTTGTCTTCAACTCATTGTTGAGTGGGAACAAAACAATATTTGCATCAAGACTTACTGAAATTGTTTAAGCAAGTCAGTAAATAGAGCTTCTCATATGTCTGGGGTCCAGAAGGAGAGAGGATGCGGATGACGGGAAGCCTAACGCCACCATGTTGGCTCTCACACGCCTGGTGGCCTTCGGAAGGCAGAACACAAAAGGACGGAAGGCTGACGGGAACAAAGCCGTGAAAGATTATTCTTTGGACACTCAAGTTTGTGATCAAGAGAGGCAGTCTTATGAAAACTCAGCATGCTGTTAGAAGCCATTTCTTTCAACTATTTTCAAAGTACTTGAAATATTTAGAATATTGCCCAGTTGCAGCCATGGTTTATTTACTCCCAATTATTCTCTCTCCAAAAAGTTCAGATTCCAAGTTGGAAAACGGTCCTTATTTAAAGTGAACAGATCATTTTAAAATGAGAGAAAATGATAAAAAGCTCTGATTGCAAATAAAAAATTCACAGCGAATGTCTGTCGGGGGGAGTATGGGTAATTACAAACATTTCCAAGTGATCTATGTTAGCAGAGAAGTTATCTTTGGCTCCATATCTGTCAAATTTAGATACACAAGTATGGTTAAATGTTTAAAAATTGAAATAATTTATTCCCTGACTAGTGGGATGTGGACACAAGAACATTTTCACAACATTAAAGAATAGGCAAAGTTTTTCTTAAAATTAAATATATTACAACAGCCTGCAGCAAAAGAATGTTGGACAGAATTATGTGTTTATGTCAGGATGAAATCAGTATCACATTCAAAATTCATAAAACATCAAACATTCAAATACAAATGAACAAATGTTATAATTGTTATTTAGCCATTATGATTTTTTAAAATTATAGCGCTGCCTCTGATAATAATTATTTGGCCCTGTCTTCTTCCCAGGGTTTGGAAGAAATGAGTTTCCTCTTCTTGAGGTGCATTTACAGAGCTCCCAGCTCGGGAACCTACACTGATATTTCACTCTGTCTAAATCAAGATGAAATCACTGAACGTGTCATGGCAAGAAGTAACTCTAGGGAGGCTATTAACAATTTAGCATTTGTAGTTCAGGCTGGAATGTTAATTCCACTTCCCAAAGAAAATGAGAGAAATGGTATTCATTAAAATTAAGATCTTGTGACTGCAAAAATGTGCTACCACATTTCTATTAGAGTACATTCAGAGTAACATGCAAATGTCTCTGCAAAGCCAGGGAGGTTAGTGGAGCCTCAGCATGATTGACTTCTCCCGAATTTACTTCTTCACACAGTAAAATACAGACAACTGACTTCTGATTATTCAACAAACGTAAGTGAGCCTGCACACATGTCTAGCAGTGTTCTCTGGGATAAGGGGTTTTCTAGGCCAGGCAATGTGATCTTTAAGAATGCAGCTGTAGGGGCGCCTGGGTGGCTCAGTCAGTTAAAGCATCCGACTTCAGCTCAGGTCATGATCTCACAGTTTGTGGGTTGGAGCCCCGCTTCAGGCTCTATGCTGACAGCTCAGCCTGGGGCCTGCTTCAGATTCTGTGTGTGTCTCTCTCTGCTCCCCCCTCTCTAGTGTTCTGTCTCTCTCAAATTGTAAATCTGTCTTCTTCTGCACTGTCATTCTCTTCTGACCTGCTTGAGTCTATAACTCAGGGTAGTCTTGGGTAGCACCCCCTGTGGATATGCCTGCGCTCTAAGGTAAGCTGCGCTGGGAAGGGCAGCCGCCTGCAGAAGTGCCCAGGATTAAGTCTGGGAGACGCGTGGTAGAACACACAGTCAGAGGCATTCAAAGATCCCCTGGGAAAGGACTGGAGAGCCTATAGTCAGGCCAAATGAGTGTTCCCGCTTATATATGGATACTAAAAGAAGGGACACATTTGAAGGTCTGGAAAGTGGGGGGAGGGAAGGTACTCAGCATCGTGCACACAATGGTAAGCCATCTGCCAGGACCTGCCTTCTTCAAGAGAACAGACTTACTGGCTCAGTAGAATCAGAACCTTAACACAGATAAATGGAACTTGGGCTCTTGCTTTTTAATAGCAAGGTGCAGAGATCAACCCTGAACCATCTAAGCAGAGAAAGATACTGGGGGCTCACAACTTTGAGGGGAGCTAAAAAATTGAGGCTGAACTTCCAGGGACAAAGCCCACACCAATCACTGCCTCTGCTACAAGGTACTCCAGCTTGCCACAGGGCCACTTCTGACTGGGAAGGCCATCAGAATGCAGTCATGACGGGCAGACGCCCTGCTTCTGCTCCCACGCGCCAGGAAGTCAATCGGCAAAGGGGGATCCCATCACTTCTCCAGAGAACAAACTCACCGTCCTTTGCTTATATCACTAGCTCCTGGGTCAACATATGCAATGAAGGGGTCTGACAGGAAGAGCTGAAATCACCTGCCTGTGGCTCAGCTGCAAGGGAGCCCAGAATAGCTAGTACGTAGTATTACCATTAGAGACCGTCTTTGTTTGCTGCCAAGAGCTGAGGGCAGAAAACATTCCCATTTTATGGAGAGAGGTGCACACACTGGGCCGTCAAAATGACAGCCAGGCCTGGAGGGGGAAGATTTACACTCTGGGAAAGGAAACTCAAACCCTTTCTAAAGGTGACTGCTTTGTTGCCTTTTAAATGAAGATATATCAATATTATTTCTGATGGATAACAATGCATTGTGAGAGACTTCCATTTCCAACGATATAAGGTTAAGGCCTGGATACACTAGAAATTCTCACACTATAAGAGCCTACATAAGCTGATAAAATATAACACACATTCCCTAAAATATATAGCTGAGCCTGCGAGGAAATCAAGAAAATCCCGAGCAGGAAAACACACGGAAGAAATTAAAACCTGGGGCTAGGTTTGCTGATGTGGCTGCCTCAGAACATGCTCATTTTGGTACCCCAAAACTTGAGTTTCCACTTCCTTTCTCATTTATCCAAGGTCTCACTTTCTGTTCTTATGTGCTGTGGAAACTCAATCTAAATACTAATGTCATTGTGAACTAGCACAAAAAAATTCTTGGCCTGTGGTCTACACTTTGAGCAGCATTGCTTTCAGACTTTGTTAAATCAATTGTATCTGTTAACTTTTCAAAGATAATTGCTAAATAAAAGAGAAAGAACATATCCCTTTCAAACCAGCAGAATATGAAAAAAGGTATATATTTATTTATATTACTATCAATTTCTCAGAAGCCACAAAAAAACAGAAGAGGAATAACTCAGGAATACACAAAATGGTAGGAAAAACTAACTCCACATAGGATCGCAATAAACACAAATGGAAAAAAACGGACCAGTTAAAAGGCAGAGACTGTCAGATCAGATAAAAACAATAACAAAATTGAACTTGATGCTATTTACATGAAACTTACCTAAAGCATAAAAACAGAGAATGGCTAAGAGTAAAAAGATGGAAAATGAAATAACGAGTATGACAATTTATGTTTCAACTTGGCTAGGCCATAGTACCCAGATATTTTACCAAACATTGTATCAGATGTTTCTGAGAAAGCATTTTTTGGATGACATGAACATTTAAATCAGTAGGCTTTGAGCAAAGTAGCTTACCCTCCATAATGCAGGTGGGCCTCATCCAATCAGTTGAAGGCCTCAAGAGAAATAGGCTGACCCTCCCCCGCCAACTCCCCAGAAGGGAAATCTGTCAGAAGACTGCCTTTGGATTTGAACTGCAACTTTGCCCTGGATCTCCAGCCTGCCACCGACTTTGCAGATTTGGGCTCACCAAACCTTCAACAATTATGTGATCCAATTCCTTAAAATCATTCTTTCTCCGAATATGCACATATATGGAAATCTGCCATAACTCCCTCTCCACACACACATGTGCATGCAAGCGTACACACACACACACACACACACACACACACACACACACACTCTGTTGGTTCTGCTTCTCCAGAGAACCCTGACTAATACAACAAGCAAAAGTAAGGTAAAACAGATCTAACAGATCTTAAGGCAAAAAACACTATTTAGAAATGAAGATGAAGAAGGCCTGCATACAGTGATAAAAGATGAGTTCTCTAGAAGTTTGCCAGGAAACTAACAATTCTGATGTTGTATCCACATAAATACCACAACCCTAAAATATACAAGGTAGAAATTAACAAATTATTAGGAAATACTGAAATCTGTAATCGTAGCCAGAGATGTTAACACATCTCTCATTGATTAGTCTATCAAGCAGCCCAAAACATCAGGAAGATCACAAAGATAGGAATGTAACACAGCTGGTAAGATTAACATAATGGCTATACATGGAATCCTGTACTTTAAAATTAAAGTACACATTTTTTTCCAAATGTGAAAAATTGCAAAAACTGATCACATATTATGATACAATAGTCTCAATGAATAGCTAAGAATTGGTATCATAATAGATGGTGTTTTCTGACCTATGATGCAATTAAAATAGAAAAAAAATGTTTAAAAAACCTCATCAATTTTAAATATTGAAAACATACTTCAAATGACACGAGAGTGAACAAATGGAGCACAGAATATATTTAAGGGAGCTGAGAACCTATTTAGAACTGAAAAGAATAAAAGAGCTACTATTGAAATTTCTACTTTTTAACTGAAGGGCCACTGCAAGGATAAAGTCTTGAGTTCTTTTACTAGAAAATAAATGTTATTTTATTATTATTATTTTTTTTTTAATGGTTATTCATTTTTTAGAGAGAAAGGGGAGGGGCAGAGAAGGAGACACAGAATCCGAAGCAGGCTCCAGGCTCTGAGCTGTCAGCACAGAGCCCGATGTGGGACTCAAACTCACAAACCCTAAGATCATGTCCTAAGCCTAAATCAGACGCTTAACCAACTGGGCCACCCAAGGTGCCCCAAATAAATTTTAAAGTTATAAAGGCACGAGAATGATTATCATGCTAGTGAGGAGCCGTTACAGTTAGGAGGACAGCAGAATGTCGTAGGGGAGGGAAACACAAGCAAGGCCTGCCAAGGGACTGGCAATTCTGTGTCCTCAACTGCAGCACAGTCACCCAGCTATCTGCATTATAATTGTCCTTTTAATTACGCAAATCCGTTTACATACCCTCCTGTAGGAGAGATGTCTTACAATGAAAGAGAACAACTGAGAAATCAATGGAGTCAAAAGAAAACAAAATCCAGCTCTATGCTCTTTATAAGAGACACTTTGAAAGCAAAAGATACAGAAAGGTTGAAAGGAAAAATATGGAAAAAGATCAACCAGGAAAGTCATACTCAAAGAAATCAGGCATAACTATATTAATCTAAAAAATAGACCTTAAGAGGCACCTGGGTGGCTCAGTCAGTTGAGCTTCCGACTTCAGTGTGCTAACAGACAGCTCAGAGCCTGGAGCTTGCTTCGGATTCTGTATCTCTCTCTCTCTTCCCCTTCCCTGCTCATACTCTGAGTCTCTCTGTCTCTCAAAAATAAATAAATCTTAAAAAAAAAAACCAGACCTTAAAGGCACCTGGTGGCTTAATCGGTTAAGCATCCAGCTCTTGGTATCAGCTCAAGTCATGATCTCACAGTTCAGGATTGAGCTGCGTGTCAGACTCTGTGCTGAGAGTGTGGAGCCTGCTTGGGATTCTCTCAACCTCTCTCTCTGTTCCTCTCCCCTTCAAAATAAACAAATAAAAATGTTAAAAATTATAAAAATAAGAAATAAAAAATAGACCTTAAGATAAAAACCATTATTAGGGATAGAGAAAATTACTACATAATATTAAAAGTTTCAGATCACTGGGGCATCTGGGAGGCTCAGTTGGTTAAGCATCCGACTTCAGCTCAGGTCACGATCTCACGGTCCATGAGTTCGAGCCCTGCATCAGGCTCTCTGCTGACAGCTCAGAGCCTGGAACCTGACTGGGATTCTGTGTCTCCCTCTCTCTCTGCTCCTCCTCTACTCACAGTCTGTCTGTCTCTCTCTCTCTCAAAAATAAACATCAAAAAATTTTTTTAAATAAATAAAAAATAAAAAGTGATAAAGTATTAGGCCATAAAGCAAGTACTCAAAACATTTTAAGGACTAGAATCTATAGAGGTCATGTTTCCTGACCATAGCGCCATTCAACTAGAAGTCAATTGCAACAAAACAACCAATACGTTTGGCAATCTAAAACCACACTTCTGAATAACTCATGATCCAAAGAAGGGATGAAGAAATTGTTTTCAAAGGTTAGATATGAGTGATAATAAAAAACACTATGTATCAAAAACTTGTGGAATGGAGTGCAAATGGCCCTGTGTGTGTGTGTGTGTGTGTGTGTGTGTGTGTGTGTGTGTATGTGTGTGTGGGGGTATTTATAGCCCTAAATGCTTGTATTAGAAAAGAAGAAAGGCTAAAAAGTAATAAGCTAATCATGCAAGTTAATTAGAAAAAGCAGAATAAATCTAAAGGAAATAGAACTAATTATAGGAACAAAGGTAAAGCGAACAGGAACAAACACTCAAAAAAATCAACTAAGATGAACATAGAGGAAGGGAAAGAAAAATAAGATAAAAACAGAAGCAAACCATAAGAGACACTTAAATACAGAGAACAAACTGAGGGTTGCTAGAGAGGTGGGGGGGGGTGGAGGATGGGCTAAATAGGTGACAGGCATAAGGAGGACACTTGTTGGAATGAGCACTGGGTGTTATATGTAAGTGATGAATCACTGGGCTCTACTCCTGAAACCAATACCACTACCACACTGTATGTTAACTAACCTGGATTTAAATAAATAAATTTAACACGAAAAAAATCAACCAAGCCAAGGGATGGTTCTTGAAGACCAAGAGTAGACAAACCTCTAGAAAGGTTGCTCAAGAAGAGGGCACCTAAAACACCATTAGGAACAAAAACAGGGGCATAAACACAGAGCAAACAAAGATAGAAAGCGATGGGGCGTTTAGCAGCTGTGTGTCCCACGGGCAGATTATTTAACCTTTACTATGCTTCATTATCACCATCTGTAAATTAGGGTTATCTAACGGGCCAATCTCATTTAATTGTTGGGAAAATTAAGCTGCTTAATGTAATATACCTAGATGAGTCCTTGGCAATAAACATTTAGTGCTCACTGAATGTTGGCTATTGCTCCTATTGTTGGTGCATTATTACTTGTTTTTCTCCTTAGCCAGTTGGACTATTTTATCAGTATTTTATCAGATCGCCTTTTGGTTTTGCTGATCTTCTCATTTATTGCATTGTTTTCTACTTCATTAATTTCTACTCTTATATCTAGCATTTCTTCCTTCTGCTTTCTTTGGGTTTAATCTGTTATTCTTTCACAAGCTTCTTTGAGTGGAACAATCAACCTATTTATTTTCAACCTTTCTTGCTTTTAAAATTTGTTTTTAATGTTCAAAATTGCCCTCTATCTAAAGTACTAACGGGCTGCCTAAGTTAAACTATGTAATTTTATTGCTTCAAGCCTATAGTGGTTTTAAAACATCCCCAGGGGTTCTTTGACAATCCTCCAATCAAACGATGGAGTCTAATTTCCTGCTTCCCTCAGCCTAGTGACTTGAACTGGAGCAGAGAGAAGTGATGCTGAGTGGCTTCTGAAGCTGGGTCATAAAAGGCAGTATAGCTTCTGGAAGGCTCTCTAGAGATGGTCATCCTTAGAACAAGCCACCATGTTCTGGGAAGCCCAGGCTACATGAAGAAGCCATGTAAAGAGATACCATCAATTGCCAGACATAAGACTAAAGCCTCCAGATGATTCTAGCTCCCAGCCTTTGAGATGTGCCTGCTGATGCGCCACGGTGCAGAAGAGCTGAAACAGGTTGACTTTGACTTAGTCCAAGCCAAACTACAGATCTATCAGCAAATAAATTTTTTTTTTTAGGCCATTAAGTTTCAGTGTGGTCTGTTTTATGGCAATAGATAACCAGAAAAGTTCTCAATATTTTCAGTTTTAACATCATCAAATTCTTCTAGAGCCATGAATTATTTAAGAGTATGTGTATGCCAGAGTTGTGGTGATGGTGATAGTGATGGGATGGTTTATTATTCATTTCTAATTTAATGTGACTACGGTTAGAGATGTGATCTGAGTGTATAATTTATCTTAAATGTGTTAAGCGTTGTGATAATCTAGAAGGGTAATTGTTCCATGTGTCTTTGTAAAGAATATATCTTTGTTCAATGCAGGCTTTCCTATATATATGTGTGCCTATGTAAACACACACAAACGCCTAACAGACATTATATATGGGTCTCCTTCAGATGAGTGGTTTTCAAACTTTTTATTCTCAGAACCCTTTACATTAATAAAAAATTGAAGACCCTGGAGATTTTTTTGTTTATGTGGGGAGTATTTATCAATATTTACTGCATTAGAAACCAAAACTGAGATATTTAAAAATTTATTAATTCATTTAAAAATAATAAAACCATGCATATTAGCAAATGTTTTTCCTTAAAAAATATTTCTCCCTAAGCAAGAAACTTTAGGAGTAAGAGTGTAATTGTTTTACATTTTTGCAAATTCTTGAATGTCTGATTAAAAGATAGCTGGATTCTCATATTTGCTTCTGCAGTCAATCCACTGGGATATCTTGTTTTGGTTGAAATATACAAAGAAACTTCAGCCTTATGCAGATATGTAATTGGAAATGGAGAAATATAATAGTCTTTTTGTATGATTGTGAATATTCTTTTTTTGATGCTACACCAAAATTCAACAAGTGGAAGTTTCTTAAGGGTTAACTGAGACATAGAATGGAAAACCATATCACTAAACTTTCCATGCCCTTATTACATGGAAATCCATTGGTTTATCTTGCACTTGGAATAGGTCTTTTACATTACAGAAGTTTGTAATCTCATATGTTTTTGTCATCTCAAAAGTATTGGTCTACTGAGTTATAAAGATCTGCCCAAATGTTGACACATTTCGTTATCTAATATAAAAAATTATATTTGTTAACATCACCACTGATCTCGCCAGGGAAGTCTTTACATATTGGGACACTGTCAAACTCTCAGTGGTGGCTACGCATTCCTAAAATTCTAATATTTGCTTGAAAACTCAGGAGTATGGCAACAACTGCTGTCAGCTGTGTTTCTTAAAGTGGTAGACTTTATATCTTGAGAAAATGTTTGCCAAATGCTTGAATCCAGCCAGTAGTTGTTCTTTTCAGTAAAAATGGTTCTAGACTTCTGGAATGGCATCGTGAGGAGCTCCACAGACTCACGTCTCAGCAAAACAAGCATAACTGGTAGAAATTACTATTACTTTTAAGATTTTTTATTTTTGTTTGAGAGAGAGCATGGGCAGTGGGGAGGGGCAGAGAGACAGAATCTCAAGCAGGCTCCACGCACAGCATGGAGCCCAATGTGGGGTGCAATTCCACGACCCTGGGAACATTACCTGAGCTGAAATCAAGAGTTGGATGCGCAACCGACTGAGCCATCCAGGCACCCCAAAACTATTTTTTTAATGGTGTCTAAAATTGTCTTAAGGCCATACGGCAAATGGAGAAATTTTTACTCAAGAAAATCCACTAACATGCTCAATAAGAACCGTGAAAGTCTGTGGCACGTCAGCCACTATCCTCTCCATGCCTTCCTCCTTCCAATTCAGTACAGTGGAAACTCCACTCTAGGCTGGTGTAGCCAAGAATAATGGGCTCCCTTTCCTGCCAGTTCCCAGTTAAGGGCTCTGATACACCCCTAGGAGGGGCAAGACACCAACATTTCCCATTTTGCCCAACTATGTGGTGTAGAAACGAAATTCCATGCAAGTACGTCTGAGAAATTGGAGGCGTCCTTCCTTCACCCAGTTCCCATTCGGAGAGTAGATGTTCCCTGACAGGTGTGGCACACTGAGAACAGTGGCGCCCTGATGGCCCCTGCCCCAGTTTGCTCATAGGGCAGAGGTTCCATGCTGGAAGAGGTAAGGTGAGAAGGCCAGAGGCTGCCAACGCTATCCTACTCCACTCATAAAGCAGGGATGTCGCTCTGAGAGAAACAGCCCATGGTCCCCTCCCCAGCTCCAGGGTTGTGGCTCAGGGATATTGCCCAGGGCAGAGGCAAGCCATAAGAACAAAGAACTCCAAACTTTCTCCAAAGGAACTGACTTTATTTGGAGCAGAGTAGGAGGAAGTTCAAGCTTAAGGATGCTCTTAAGGGCAAAGACAAAGAAGCTTTTGGTGGTAAGCAAATAAGGGAAGGCTAGCAGTCTCGTAGCTGCAAGCTATACTGTAGGCCAGCTTCTTTATCAGAGAGAACTGAAAAAAGAGCCCAAAAGAGAGCCCTCCTGGGGTCAGAAGAAACCTTGAAGACTGGCCTCAAAAAATTCTCCTGCAAGGGACGTAAATTTATTTGGATCAGACTGCAGAGCGATTTTTTACCTACAGCATTCCTAAAAACAAATACAGCAATCAGTAATTAATAGAAGCCCACGGCAGACAACCTAACAGAGAGTTCAGGGAAAGGGGCAGAGAGCCTGGTAAAACCATGATCATCCCAGGGTGACTGTGCACACCCTCAAGGATAAACTCCTGAGAAAGTGTCATGAAAGGCTCTATGCTGTGGGGAGGGTGGAAAGAAACAGACTCCACCTATAATAGTATTACCAGTCATGGAACAAATAAACAAAGAACAATAACGAGCTCTGGGAGGAGGGGAACCAGTAACCAGAACTGCTACAATATATTATCTAAATTGTCTAGTTTCTGAACCAGAAAAGACCCCAAATAGCCAAGCAACCTTGAAAAAGAAAACCAAAGTAGGAGGCACCACAATCCCGGACTTCAAGCTATATACTACAAAGCTGTAATCATCAAGACACTATGGTTCTGACACAAAAACAGGCACATAGATCAATGGAACAGAATCGAGAACCCAGTTATGTGGAACCACATAACTAATCTTTGACAAAGCAGGAAAGAATATCCAATATCCAGCAAATGGTGCTGGGAAAACTGGACAGTGACAGGCAGAAGAATGAACCTGGACCATTTTCTTACACCATACACAAAAAATAAACTCGAAATGGATGAAAGACCTAAACATAAGACAGGAAGCCCTCAAAATCCTCGAGGAGAAAGCAGGCAAAAACCTCTCTGACCTCGGCTGCGACAAGTTCTTACTCAATACGTCTCTAGAGGCAAGGGAAACAAAAACAAAAATGAACTATGGGGACCTCATCAAGATAAAAAAAATTCTACACAGAGAAGGAAACAATCAGCAAAACTAAAGCAACTGAAGGAATGGGAGAAGATATTTCCAAATGACATATCAGGGTTAGTATCCAAAATCTATAAAGAACTTATCAAATCCAACACCTAGAAAACAAATAATCCTGTAAAGAAATAGGCAAAAGACAAATAGACATTTTTCCAAGGAAGACATCCAGATGGCCAACTGACACATGAAAAGATGCTCAACATCACTCATCAGCAGGGAAATACAGATTGAAACCACAATGAGATACCACCTCACACCTGTCAGAATGGCTTAAATTAACAACTCAGGCAACAACAGATGTTAGCGAGGATGCGGAGAAAGAGGATCTCTCTTGCATTGTTGGTGGGAATGCAAACTGGTGCAGCCACTCTGGAAAATGTATGGAAGTTCCTCAAAAAATTAAAAATAGAGCTACCCTACCACCCAGCAACTGCAATCCTAGGTATTTATCCAAGGGATACAGGTGTGCTGTTTCAAAGGGGCACATGCACCCTAATGTTTATAGCAGTGCTGTTGACAATAGCCAAAGTAGCAATGTCCATTGACAGATGAATGGATAAAGAAGATGTGGTATATATATACAATGGAGTATTAGTCAGCAATCAAAACGAATGAAACCTTGCCATTGCAACTACATGGATGGAACTAGAGAGTATTATGGGAAGCAAAATTAGTCAGAGAAAGACAAATATGACTTCACTCATATGTGGAATTTAAGATCCAAAACAGATGAGCCGAAGGGAATTTATTACTTTTAAATAATATAAAAACAGAGAGGGGGACAAAACAGAAGAGCCTCTTAAATACAGAGAACAAACTGAGGGTTGCTGGAGGGCTTGTGGGTGGGGGGATGGGCTAAATGGGTAAGGGGCATTAAGGAAGACACTTGTTGGGATGAGCACTGGATGTTCTACGTTGGGGATGAATCACTGGAATCTACTCCTGAAATCATTATCGCACCAAATGCTAACTAATTACTGGATGTAAATTAAAAAATTAAAAAATTAAAAATAAATAAAAATAAAATGCCTAGTTTCCAAAAAGAAGTTATGCATATGCTAAGAAACAGAAAATAGCACCCATACAGGGGAAAAAAAAAAAAAAAAAAAAAAGCAAGCAACAACTGTGATAGGGCTCAGATGTTGGATTTAACAGATGTGAACTTCTAGGCAGTTTTCTTAATGGAAATCATGTTTGAAGAAGTACGATGACAATTTTCATCAGAGAATACTGATAAAGAGAAAAAATTTTTTTAAATGAATTCTGATGTTAGAAAGTATAATAAATGAAATGGTAAGTTCACTCGAGACTCCCAATAGTAGATATGAAGAGTCAGAAAAAACCCCACCATATTTAAGATTTATCAGTAGAGATTATGCAATCCGAAGAACACAGAGAAAACAATGATGAAGAAAAATGAAGAGAGCCTTAGAGAAACGTGAGACACCATTAAGTGTATCAGCACGTGTATAATGGGAGTACCAGGAGGGGAAAGACAGGAGCAGAAAAATACATTCAAAGAAATAATAGCTGTGAAGTTTCCAAATTTGATGAAAACCAATCTATGCACCCAAGAAGCTCTCCCACTTAACACTGACAAAGTAGAATTCTTCTCTGAAATTGTTTCTCACCTCAGCTGGTGGTCATCAACTCGCCAACAACCGAGGCAAAATCTAGTGGTCCTATTTCCTGGTTCCCTCACACCCTACATCCAACACAAGGGCTAGTCCTTAAGGCACTACCTTGAAAGCACAACTCAAGTCCTATTATAGCAGTCCATCATCACCGTCATCTGTATCTGTATTTAGTACAGTAACCTCCTAATGAGTACCCTGCTTCAACGCTTGCTTACTCTAATCCTCTGTTCCCACAGCAGCCGTAATTCGGAATCATTTCATGTCCTGATTAAGACGCTCCAAGAGTTGCCTATTGCAATTAAAATACAAACCGTACCAAACTAACACCTATTCTAGTGTCCAGTCACCTCTCCTACATCTGTCCCCTCTCGCCCTATGTGTTTTGGCCTCACTGGCCTATCTATTCCTTGAACAAACCAAGTTCATTCACCGTAAGTGCACCTGGTGGTCTATAGGTCCAGAATAATCTCCCCTACATGACCAGCTCCTACTCAGCATTCAGGCCTTGGCTATCAGAGAGGGCCTCCCCTGACCATGCCTTCCTTAGTTTCTCTTGACTGAAAAATGGGCCAGGGTGCCTGGGTGGCTCAGTCAGTTAAGTGTCCAACTGTTGGTTTCAGCTCAGGTCATGATCTCGTAGTTTGTGAAACGGAGCCCCCATCAGGCTCTGCTTGGAATTCTGTCTCTCCCTCTCTCTCCCCACCCCTCATCCATTCACACTCTGTCTCTCAAAATAAATAAACATCTTTTTTTTTTTTTTAATGGGCCAAGTATTGAAGAAACATCTGCCAAAGAAGATATCCAAATGGCCAATAAGCACATGAAAAGATGTATAGTATCATTAGCCATCAGGAAAATACAAATTAAAGCCACACTGAGATACCACTTCACATCCACGAGGATGGCTTTACCCGAAAAGACAAATATTAGCAAGTGACGACAGTGATAAGGATGTGGAGAAACCAGAATTCTCATACACCACCGATGAGGATATAAAATGATGCAGCCATTTTGGAAGAGACTGCGGGAATTCCTCAAACGATTAAACAGAGATTTACCACGTGACCCGGCAATCCCATACCCAAGAGAAACAAAAACTTAAGCCTACATGAAAATTTGTATGTGAAGGTTCCTAGCAGTAGTATTTCTAACAGCAAAAGGTGGAGAAAACTCCAGTGACCACCAACGGACGAATGGATACACATAATGTGGTATACCCATACAACGGAATATTATTGGGCAGATAAAAGGGGTGAAATACTGACACGTACACAACAGAGATGAACTTCGAAAGCACTCTACTAGGTGAAAAAAGTCCGAACGAGGTGCTGAAGGTAGGAACCTGATTCAGTCCACCGCGTACTGTCAGCATCTACAGTAGCATCTCGGACATAATTGGCACTCAAATCTTTGTTAAGTAAATGAGTTAATACGTTGGAATATCTTCTGTTCTTAGCCCACGTATTTCCCTATGCAGTTTTCTACATGAATATTGTATCAGTCATTCTCTGAAAACATTAATTCTCTCCTTAAACATTTTCATTTTTGAATGACTAAATATTTTCATGTAAAATCGACAGTTAACATCTCTTTTTCTCAGCCATTCAAATTCATTTCTTCTGATTTTGAAACACTGCCAATTTACTTCTTAATAACTTTTTAGTCCCCGCACGGCCGATTATTTATAAAGGTAAAATATCCAACATAAGGATTTGTGAAGCTTCTATGACAGAAGAGAACACAGCCCAGCTCCAGCCTGTCAGCCCCCTTCCTGCACCCATAGATTTACCAAAACACAACCATTTTTTTTTCTCGGTCAAATATACATCCCATCAATTTTAATATAGGGGGGACCTTACCATAAATGGCTGATGCTGACCAGAACTGTAATTCTGATGGAGAAATTTACCGGAATACTCTACAGAGTTCTGATTTATTCCGCAACGCTGCCTAAACCACAAACCAGGGCTCTGGCACCCTCCAGAAGAACTTCCTGTGATTACAGACAGGAAAGATTTACTTTCAGGTCCCCAGGTTGGGAAAGTTGCTGCCAACCGCTCTTGATATCTGCTTACTGTTAACTCACAGGTGCTGCAGGGAATCTATCACCTGACCTCCTTCCTCCTGTGGATGCAGTTTTATTGACCCTTTAACTAATGGGTGTATCCGACGCTGTTGTCCCAGGGATTAAGGTAAAATATTAATGAGTTTAAAGGAAAAAAATTGTTCTCAACCCTTTATCTTACCTCTCGAGAAAACCCTAATGGGGCAAATACAGGTTAAAAAAAAAAAAAACAAAACAAGACAGAAAAAAATCTCCTTGTTTTAGTTCTTCCATTTCATGACTGGTAAATTATAATCGGTGGAATTTTCTCTGGCATAGAGAATGGAGACGATACTTTTAGAATACAGGTCTCAAGTAGAATTTCACTTTGTAGAACGAGTTTGGTATTCTAATTTAAGAAGTCCACACAGGTTTGAACTAGGTTTGTTAGGTTAGTTGTTAAAGAATGGTTGCTTGTGTATTTTAATAAAAATGGGTATTTGGGTTTGGTTTTAAATCCGGTAAGCAGGCATAGTTTAAAACTTTAGTTTCTTAAATATAAACGTAATAGTACTTACAGGCAAACCAGAGAGCTGGAAGAAATGCTACAGACAAAGCTTTTGTTCTCGATCATAGCTAACACTATCCTAAAACAATTTATCCAGAGTCTTCTACGAAGTAGTAAGGGCACTATGCAGAGCGTTGGTAGGAAGAGAAAAGTCCAGGGCTTGTAGCGTGCCCTGAGGGAAATCCTGATGTACAGGGTCAGCCAGTCACTCGAGACACCTGAGAGTGACAGCAGCAGACAATCAGCAGTGTCCTCTGTGAGGGGAGAGCAAATCTAGAACTGCAACTTGGACACCATGTGTCCAATCATGACTTAACAGAGAAAACGGGTGGCATTTGGAACGAAGTGGTCTTAATCAGTGATGTCACCGTAACTGGCAGAAGATGACAGATCCATTAAAAACATTTACTCCCAGCATGTTAATTTCGTCCTAAACAGAACAATGGAGGAGTCTGTAGCACTGATCGTCTGATGGTGGAGTTTGAGGAATAGAGGATTATGTCTGAAAAGGTACCATTAGCTGTGACAGGTCTGTGAACATGAGTTAAGGTATTTCTTGCATCCTTCCTAGGATGGGGTTCTTATTCGACTTACGTGCAGGAGAAAAGGTAGTACAAGATGGCCCCGGAGACGACTTTAAATGGCTGTGCGGAGACTGGGGTAGCCTTGAGGAAGGCCCTGCAGGCTGTGCTTCTCTCTTTGGTCTGAGGGCATCTCCTCTCGGGATGGGGGTGCTGTGGGCTAGTGCGAGGAAGGGTTCATGACTGCAATTTATCCCGCCAACCAGACGGTCTCCATCATAAGAACTGCAGGCCACCTCATTTCCACAGAGCTCTCAATGGCTCGAAAGACCTAACAGCACTTTTTGTGCCACACGTGCATGGTTACCCTAACTCATCAGAATGAGCAAGGTGTTTAGCTGTTGTCAACTTTGGGAGAGGCCAGATCAAAAGGGAGAGTCTGCAGGTCTGGCTCTCTCAAAACCTAGGTTCTAGAAAATGAGAAGAAGTCTTTGCATGTATCGTTTTATTAGCCTAAATACATCCTGGTACATGGTCAAAATGAGTACATCTCCGATCTCCCATGGCAAATGCCATCTTATCAGCATATTTATTTTTTAAATTATTTAAGATTATTTTTGAGAGAGAAAGAGAGCACGAGTGGGGCAGGGCAGAGAGAGAGGGAGACACAGAATCTGAAGTAGGCTCCACGCTCTGAGCTGTCCCCACAGAGCCCAATGTGGCGCTGGAACTCATGAACCATGAGATCACGACCTGAGCTGAAGTCAGACACTTAACTGACTAAGCCACCCAGGTGCCCCACCATATTTATTTTTTAAACATCTACCGTTTATTGGTGTTTCCCATGTACCTGATGCCCTTCAAACCTTTTATATGTATTACATCATAGAAGCCTCCCAAGAACTACATGAAATAGGCATTGCCACTTTGCCCAATTAATAGATCTGGAAACTGAAGATAGGTTAGATAACTCTCTTAAAATCATGGAATCGGGAACTGAAAAGGCTGGAGTCGTTGAATAATACATGTAGAGCCCAAGCTTTCATGCACTGAATCCATAGTGGTTTCTCTGTTTAGACAGATACAAAAGTTTCTCATAACTTAATACAACTCAGAAGTGATATAAATATGCTATATTTTAAGTGTTTATGGGTTAAAACAAATATAAACTTGTATTTTCCTTAAATCACTGACCACACTGCACATGACTAGAGAATCTGCTACTTGAATTGTGAGTTCCAGATGCTGCTTACTTGTTACGTGACACATTTGAGTGGTTTGAGCCTTTGTCTCCCCAACTATAGAAGCACGGATTTCTTGAGGGGGATTCAGGGTAATGTACGTAAAGCATCCATCTCATTGCGGACACGGGACAAAAAGCAGCCATTATTATTATGAGATAATCTAGGGGAAAGTCCTGTGTAAACCAAGCTATATGAATCCAGAGGGTTTCACTATTACTACCTTGGTAAGAATGATGAACGTGTTAATACAAGGCAGCCGGGAGAATCCCAGCACATTCTCCAAGAACAAGGAGAGTGGCTGGGTCCCCGGCAACCTCACACACATAGCATAAATTCCTCCAGTGTCTGTGGGACCAAGGGAACCATCCACTAACCTTGCCCACTCCCGCAAACCAGGCTGAGCGCGGAGCACAACTTCTGCCTGCCTCCGTCCTGGACAAGAATCCTTCTCAAGCGTGAATGTGCTCCTGAATCGATCCTGAGACGTCCAGCCTTTAAATAAGCCATGGAGGCTGCTTTGGAACAAGTTTTAAGCTCAGTAATTTAATGCAATTATAGCTTACTGCCATTTTTTTAAAGCCTGGAAACTGTCCATGGGTCTTAATTACCAAGACCTTTCTGGTTCTTACTTTTCTCCCTTTATAATACAGCAAACTGGGACCCTGGGAAGGTGCTTTCTCCCAAGATCTCACATTTCCATTACTACTTCAGGGGGCACCTTTAAAAGAAGAGGAGAGGTGTTAATGAGGGTGGTAATGGTCTCTAAAAAACCGTTTCTAGTCTCCAGTGCCCTTTAGAAAGTCAGCATTAGTGTGAAAAGAGCTAGGGGTATAAAAAATTCAAAAACTCCTAGGGATAGAAGCTTTGCTACCTCCAGCCAGTGACACCCCTACTCCACAAAGGCTGGACTGGTGTTGCAGGGATATTTTCCATTGCTGTCCCTTTGCTCAAAGTCCTGTATTTGGATTGTTGCGGCTGTTATTTCTTAAAGTAATGTACCTGCCCCAACTGGACCCGCTGAAAGGTAGTATCCCCGAGTGCTAGCCATAGAGCACCTGCATGGGAACCATCTCAAACTGGATGAAAAGCAGATTCCAGAGTCCCACCCCAGACCTAATGAACTTACGGTAGTTGGCAGGGATCAAGGATCTGCATCTCTGCAAAGCTCCCGGGGGATTCGCATAAACACCAAAGTTTGAGAACAACCAGAAAAAGAAATGATGGATGCCTACTTCCGGCCAAACGATCCTAAATGCTCAGCAGGTACTGCTTACTAGACTACGTCGCAAACACATGAAATCTGTACTCAGGATCTGTGCTTGACTCAACATTAAAGGAACCGAAATAAACGTGTGCCAGAGATTTATTGGGTGACATTTCGAAAATGAAGGTGAAAAGAACACACTGTAGGAGGTTATCTTTATGACCAGGGATTAGAGGAAGCCTTCTCGAGCCAAGCTCTCAAGGTCCAAACCAAAGACAAAAGGCTGATATTTTTCTGGTCAGCGAAGGACAGGACAGGCAAAGTCAACAAACATGCCAGGCGTGGAGATACTATTTGGCATCTTTAGACCCACATATAAATACCTAGACTATCGACAAATCAGCCAGGAATACCAACAGGAGAATGGGCAAAGGATATGAACAGAAAATTCACAGAAGCACTTGTGTGCAGAGAAAGGGAAAATGAATTTACAGTGAAACATGACCTTGCACCCACCAGAGTGGGTATGAATGCCTAGAAAACAGAAAGGTAGATTACACTGAACGTTGACAAGGATACACAGGAGCCAAGGACCCTCCAGAGCCATGGTGGGGGATTAACCCCGCACAGCCACTCTGTCAAACAATCTGCAAGGACTTATTGAAATAAAGTTATGCCCATGTATGGTCTATATTCCAGATGCAAAGAACTACACGTACATAAAGTAACATGAACGGGGCTTTCAAGTACAGTGTCAGGTTAAAAAAGAAATGTTAAAAAAAAGAGAGAACATGATCACATTCACAAGAACAGTATCACTTGTGTAAAGTAAACACACACACATACAAACACAAAAGAGCTCTCTGTGCATGAGTGGAGCGTGGAGAGGGAGAAGACAAACAACGACAAATAGCTTAGCTTATAGTTGAATTACAACAGCAAAAAAACGGTGGGCACGGTGCATCTATCTAGAGAAAGAAACTTTAACTTGAGCTACAAGACAAACAACAAACATGTTCCTTAAGTAGGATTTACAGGATCGACTAAAAACCGTAGTGGTCTCACACTGCTGTATTACAGGAGATTAAGTCTTCCCCGGCAAGCCAGGAGCTCACCTCCGAGAAGCCCTCGCCCAGGCACGTGACTCTGCCGATGGCCCAGGGGGGCCAGGCTGGTGGTGAGGACGCCTGTGAGGTTGCTGGGAGGGCCCCTCTCCTCCCCCAGTCCAATCCCACTTGTAGACGGTGTGTCAAAGGCGGAGGGGTACCCCGGCCTAGGCTCGGGGTACTGAGATTGCGGGTACTCTGCAGCATGAAGAAGGCGGCCCGTTCTCTGCCTTTCAACTCAGGGAACAGGTTCTGAGACTCTAGTGAGCCCGCCCTGTGTTAGGGTCGCAAGGAGGCACAAAGAAGATGCAGGCCTGGCCCCTGGGAAGGAGTCTTCAAGCCAGTGTCACTACACTACCTATCATTCAATAGTTCTTAATCAATCCTCCGCTGAATACGACAGCTACGCTGAGCGAGGGGACGGTTGAGTATCTGTTCCATTTATGGGATCCTGTATTAAAGTCAATGCATTTATTGAGGGCCTGCTCCATGCAAGAGCTATACAAAGGCCTGTAAGAAAACATCCCTGCCTTAATTTGGCAGGGAGAGTAGACAGGAAAAGGTTAATAGGAACTCAAGAATCACAGAAGACAGGCTCGGGAAGGCTATTAGGTACAGAGGATTAAGAGCCCGTTACGGGAGTGTCCACTCCTTCAGCAGACAGAGGGCTGACAGAGACAGGGGGAAACTGGCAAAGTGGAAAGAACAATGGGGGAAGACACAAGCAAAAGCCAAGGTTGAGAAGGCGAAGGGCCCCTCTCTCTCTGGGACTCTCCCTGCCAGTATTTTTCTCTTTCTCTCCTGGAGGGCCATATAAAGGCATTTTCCTCTTTCATCTTGTACATTATGATCCTAGGAGGGGTCTCCTCGGCTTCTCTTGTTTTCCAACTACCATCTCATGACAAACGACGCGTGTTTCACTCTTGCGTGGAGAAGTATTGTACCAAAATATTAGGTTCGAAAAAAAAAAATTAGCACCACAAGAGTAAAAACAAATGATCACCTTTCCAAAGGAGATAATTACCCAGCCAAATGAGATCATCTGCACTGGGAGGGACCAGTCGGGCTTGTTGGGGTGGGAGAATGCCCCTCATTTCTTCCTGGCACAACCTACAATTTTCTGATGGTTTGGGTGATACGCTTTTCATTAAAGTACGGCTTGACACCGTTCTCTCAGTCCCCGGTGACCTTGAGATGAGTGCAATGGCATTATTTTCCCGAGAAGCCCCAGGGTAAATCCCTCTTTTCAAAAAGTGACAGTATCAGTTAGGTCACTCAGAAAAGTGAGGACGTCTGAAAGTCCGGGAGGTGGGGGTGTCCCGGGGACCTTGAAGAATTAAGACGAAGTACAAGTTAGACAGACTAGGGGCTGAGCCAACTTTTCAAAAAATACTTATACTTCAATATAAATTATTAATTGGTTTCCTAGAAGAAAGAGAAGAGTTAAACTCTAACTAAATATAAGGAAGAAATCAGATTTTACATTATTATGCAAAGCAGACACTTTCAATGCAAATACTTATCCATTCAGTAAATTCTAGAATTTATGTTATTGTCTTGGGTTGAAAATGGTTTTCAGGACACAGAAATTGCATGTGAGAAGCCCCTGGCACTAAAAGAGCTGTTTTTAATGAAAGAATGGATTTTATAATATGTATGTATATAAAAAATGGATATTAGGGGCTCTTGGGTGGCTCAGTCAGTTGGGTGTCTGACTTCAGCTCAGGGCATGATCTCGGGGTTCGTGAGTTCGAGTCCCGCATCGGGCTCTGTGCTGACAGCTCAGGGCCTGGAGCCTGCTTCAGATTCCGTGTCTCCCTCTGTCTCTGCCCTTCTCCTGCTTGCACTGTGCCTCTCTCTTTCTCTCTCAAAAATAAGTAAACATTAAAAAAAAATTTTTAATGGACAATATATATTGTATGTATACATAACTATATATATATATATATATATATATACACACACATGTGTATATGCATATATCTGTATAAACATAAAGTAATGCATTTATATATGTAATAAAATAAAGCCAGGTCTTAGTCATGGCCCAGTGAAAATCAGTGGACACGATGACTGAGCTCCAGCCGCCGTGCCCCCCCCCCGCCGAGTGCAGCATGGGCTCCCTGAGGACAGACTGCTCTGATCTGTTCTCCCATTCTCTCTGCAGGCTGCCAATCCCCAGCCTTCTGACCGTGAGAAGTACCAGTCCCCTTCACAAATCAACATGGACAACTCTTCAAATTCGATTCTCGGGTACAAGTTCACAGCTAATTCATTTCATTATTTCATTATTAACTGAATTTCATTATTAACTGAAGCATAATTTAGAATCTGTGATTGAAATGCCCGCCTGCTACAATCCCCAGCTTTCCTCTTCAACTAGATTACCCTACGGTTGTTGGGAAATGTATTAAGTGCAAGCTAAATAAAGTTACATTTACATGCTTGGATATACACAAGACTACACATGTAGTAGAATGGTATTATATGCTATCTCCCGTTTGAAAAGGGGAAAAAGAAAAACATTAGGTCAATGGCAGACGTAATGCAATAGAAGCTTACAGCCAATAGGATACATGCTTGGGGGCTTTGGAATAAAAGGAAAAGCTCACACAAAATGTGTATTTTGATGGTCATGTGCAAAGTCTGTTTTCCAGATGTTTTGAGCTGTTTGTAATGAAGTTTCTCTTCTCTCTCCCTAAGTCACGTTACCCTGATTGGTGAGAATGGACAGTTTAACTATGTCAAGGCCTATTAGAAATGGTCCTCTTTGACAGTGTCTGGTGCTTTGGGAGGGACATAGAAAACAGGGGTACCATTCACCAGACTATCAACCAGAGGGACCACTGACCCAGAGGCCAGCCCCTTCTCAGCCCATCAAGAGCAGGGTCCCTAGACCATGGTGGCAAATACTTTATGTAAGGGCTCTGAATTGAATGCAGTCTCTTGACCAAGTAGTTTAGGAGTAGTTCTATAAAACAGGTCAGTGGCGCGCCTGGGTGGCTCAGTTGCTTGAGCGTCCAACTTCAACTCAGGTCATGATCTCATGGTTTGTGAGTTCAAGATCTGCGTCAGCCTCTGTGCTGACAGCTCAGAGCCTGAAGCCTGCTTCAGATTCCGTGTCTCCCTCTTTCTCTGCCCCTCCCCTGCTCATGTACGCGCTCTCAAAAATAAATAAACATTAAAAAATAAATAAAAATAATCAGCAAAACTAAAAGGCAACCAACGGAATTGGAGAAGATATTTGCAGACGACATATCAGATAAAGGGTTAGTATCCAAAATCTATAAAGAACTTATCAAACTCAACACCCAAAAAACAAATAATCCAGTGAAGAAATGGGCAAAAGACATGAATAGACACTTCTTCAGAGAAGACATCCCGATGGCCAACCGACAATGAAAAAATGCTCAACATCACTCATCATCAGGGAAATACAAATCAAAACCACAATGAGATACCACCCCACACCTGTCAGAATGGCTAACTTTAACAACTCAGGCAACAACGATGTTGCCAATGATGTGGAGAAAGAGAATCTCTTTGCACTGCTGGTGGGAATGCAAACTGGTGCAGCCACTCTGGAAAACAGTACGGAGCTTCCTCAAAAAACTAAAAACAGAACTACCCTACAACCCAGCAATTGCATTACTAGGCATTTATCCGTGGGATACAGGTGTGCTGTTTCAAAGGGACACATGCACCCCCATGTTGATAACAGCACTATCCACAATAGCCAAAGTATGGAAAGAGCCCAAATGTCCATCGATGGATGAATGGATAAAGAACACACACACACACACACACGCACGCACGCGCGCGCGCACACAACACACACACACACACACACACACACACACACAATGGAGTATTACTCGGCAATCAAAAAGAACGAAATCTTGCCATTTGCAACTACGTGGATGGAACTAGAGGGTATTATGCGAAGTGAAATCAGAGAAAGACAAATATCATACGACTTCACTCATATGAGGACTTTAAGACACAAAACAGATGAACATAAGGGAAGGGAAGAAGAATAATATAAAAATAGGGAGGGGGACAACACATAAGAGACTCTTAAATATGGAGAACAAACAGAGGGTTACTGGAGGGGCTGTGGGAGGGGGATGGGCTAAATGGGTCAGGGGCATTAAGGAATCATTGTTGCACTATTTGCTAACTTGGATGTGAACTTAAAAAATTAAAATTAGGGGCACCTGGGTGGCGCAGTCGGTTAAGCGTCCGACTTCAGCCAGGTCACGATCTCGCGGTCCGTGAGTTCGAGCCCCGCGTCGGGCTCTGGGCTGGTGGCTCGGAGCCTGGAGCCTGTTTCCGATTCTGTGTCTCCCTCTCTCTCTGCCCCTCCCCCGTTCATGCTCTGTCTCTCTCTGTCCCAAAAATAAATAAAAACGTTGAAAAAAAAATTTAAAAAAAAAAATTAAAATTAATCAATTAGTTAATTAATTAAAAAAAACCCACAGGTCCCTGTTTGATAACATTGCATTTATATGTTAGGATCTCTGTCTTGGTGTTTCCAACCTCTGGATAAGGTAGACCAGCACATTGCTTCGGGATGAGTTATTTAATTTAGTTTTTGGTGAAATGAGGGGGAAAAAAAGAGGTTTGGAAACAAACCCGTGGCTTCTAGGAAGGAAAGCATATGGATGATCCAGTGGTCGCTGCATTTACCCTCCCATTTTTAGCAATGTTTAAGAAGGTATCTTGATGGACAAAGGCCACAGAACACTTTGTTCAGAAGCAAACTGCGCCAAATCCCCGGTCTCTTTAACTTAGCTCATTATATCAAGTGCACTTTCTAGTCAGGCCGAAAAATTGCCTCAATGACCACTTATAATCCGCTTTCCCTTTACACATTTTTCTCACATTTCTTTGTCGAGTCTGTACTTCCCTTCACGGCCATTTGCTGTTACAGCGGCACCAGGTCACTGGCTACCTGTCTTCTCTGTCGTCTCTGTAACCCACACCCCTCCGGGACTCACTAAGAGAAGCCGCTTCACAATTCCTAATTATTAACATAATTAACACCTTTTCATTCTAGAACAGGCCAGTAGTCACCTTTCAAGTGCAGCAATTATGGAAATAAGACATCCAGATGTGTAGGAATTTCACAACTCCACACCCATGAAGTGCCAGAGAAGGCCTCGAGGTTTCAGACCCACTGAAGTATGCAATGATGCCAATTAGGAAGATAACTTGTGTTTATGCGGCGCCGTCCTGCCCCACCAGCCTAAAGCAGCCTATCAAGGCATACAATTACCAGTCACATATAAACAGTGACAATATTGGGAACACGAGAGAATCTTTTCAGAAAGGAACATGGGCAGAGGAAACCTCAAGGGCACGTTGGCCCTTCTTTTCCTGTGGAACCGGCTCTCCCGGTGAATCACAGGTGATGGGGCAGAAATGGAGCTGAGGCATCTCCCTTCTTCAAGTCTTTCAGTAAGAGGGACGATACTGACAAGAGATGGAGGCTGGGCATGTCTGAGCCTGAGGCTGGCAAGGACGGTGGGTGTGCCAGATGGTGGAACCCTGGAGGATCCTGGATAGTTTGGGATGCTCACCCTAGGAAGACACACCTGAGCAGGATAAACGTGCAATTCCGAAGCACCTGCTTGTGAATACGATGGGCGGGACGAGGCTCCATGGCAGCAGGTGTGAAAAGATGCTGTTTGCACACTTTGAGTCCACAGAGGGATATGACCTCTAGAAATGGCCGTGTGACCAGCGGTGCCATTGACCGAAAGCCTGTGTCAGGGTCAGCGGGAGAGCTGGCCGGCTCCGTCCTCCCCTGCCAGACCACAGACAGAGGAGCACATCCACTTCTGCCCGATGCATTTACAGACAAAAGAGACCAGAAAGCTGGAGGGTCTCACGAGCGGAACGTAGCAGATGTAAGACCCTCAGAGAGTAGAGATGTGACTGCAATAAACAGATGCTTCTGGAGTTGGCCTTATTTTATTGCCAGAGAGCAACATGAGATTCCCTTGGTGGAAGCTGGAGGGCCGAAGTTCCATAGAAGGCATACACGTAAATCCAAGATAAAGTCGTGAAAGGTACTGAGCTTCCCGATATGGGATTTGCTCGAACACAAACGGGACCATCCCTCACAGTTGTCAGGTGGAGGGACTGGTGCCCTGGGCACACAGGTGAGGGTGAGGCCTGCGTCTGAGACTCAGCCAAGGACAGCAGGCCCTGCAGAGAAGCAAATATACGGTGCTAACAATTGCAAGACCATGGCCAAGTTCTTCCGTGGGGTCAGACACACAATCCTCCTCGGTTCCCTGTTCCTTTATTTTACCGCTCAAGAAAACCTGTTTTAAACCACTTTTCTGTGGTTTGTTCTACGAATTCTGGCATGAAAATTACATGTTCACCCCTGCCACCATCCTGATCCAGAACGGTTCCATCGCCAGAGACGATCCCCCTCTGCTGTCCTCTTTCCCAAACCCTGGTAACCCGTGATGTCTCTCTGCTGTCCCTACAGGGAGGGTGTTCTGAGAGTGTCAGGTAAATGAAATCATACCGTATGTAACTTCCGGACACTGGCCTCTTTCATTCAGCACAATGTTTCTGAGATCCACCCAAGCTGCTGTGTATCAACAGTCCAAATTTCTTTTTTTTTTTTTAATTTTTTAATGCTTATTTATTTTTGAGAGAGACAGAGAGAGGGTGAGACGGGGAGGGGCAGAGAGAGAGGGAGACACAGAATCGGAAGAAGGCTCCAGGCTCTGAGCCGTCAGCCCAGAGCCTGACACGGGGCTCAAACTCACAGACCGAGAGATCGTGACCTGAGCCGAAGTTGGACGCTCAACCGACTGAACCACCCAGGCGCCCCAACAACAGTCCAAATTTTTAAACAGAGGGTAAGGAGGGACTTCAATGGGCTAGGATGGCTCCTTTGAAATCTCTGTTTCTTCAGATGTTCTAAACTTTTTTGGCTCTATCTGGGAAGCAGTGAATCCAGTTTAAGGAAATCATAGGAGTTAGTGCCTTTAGTGATCTTTTTCTTTCCACTGGTGTTTAAATGAAATATGAAGTCTAAAAAAAAAAACAAAGTCCATGCTCACTATAAAAAACCCAATGCTAGGCATGAACACATACAAGCATGGCTAAGAAAATGGAATCTTCCCTCTATAGCTCTCACCTTTCCAGGGATACACTATTAATGGTTTGATGCCTATTCCTTATAGACTTGTTTCTAAACTTAGTTGTATCTATTCAGTATTCACAAAAATGGGATATTATTATAAACACAGTTGTGTAACCTGGTACCATAAACATCTTCTCCCATCAATACAATATGGTTCTACCACAACATTTTTAAGAACTGCATAGTATTCTATTAAACAGATGGACCAACATTTACATAATAGGTCCCTATGGATGAACATTTAGATTATTTCCAAGTTTTCACTAACATAATATACCAATAAATGCCTTTATTTATATATATGTTAGGGTTTTGAACCATTTGAATGAAAAAATAGAGCTCTTCACAAAAAAAGGGTATTCACTGTAAGAGGATATTAGATTTGACAGATGGTGTTGCATTAGGGAACCAAAATATAGAAACATACTGGATTATTAAAATATAAGCACCAGAATTCAAGTTCCCTAATTTGTGTGAGCATGAAGATGTTTCAGATTAATATCACATTAACTGGCCCTACCTCCACAGGCCCCGTGTTTCCTCTTTGGACAGTTAAATGTGTTTCTCCCCTGAAGCTAAGAGCTGTTTCCTGCCACATATTTCACAATCCTGCTGTCGCTGAGCTTTCTGGACTCAGCGTACTGGAGTCAACGTCAGAGATCAGAACTGGCCAGCACGAGGACGTTCTGCATCTCTAATCCCTACATGCCTATTTCCCCCTTGTTCCATTCAATCAACTTCTGCCAGCTTCTCTCTACCCCAAAGCATCTTGATTTTACTGGCCCTATACTGACTTCTTTTTATGAGTTTTATAAATTATCTGACGATTGGAGCACATTTGGACATTTCCCAAGGCTGGCCACTGCTCACAAGCTATCCTGATTGCTCAGGCAATGCGTACCTAGGCAGTTCTCATAGGCAAAACCACTAAGGTTCGGTGTAACTTTTCTCCTACTGTTCTATACACCCATCCAGGAATGAGGCTTCAGGGACCGGAGCTGGGCAGGGACAAGCAACGATTCTGTTAAGAGGCAGGTGATTATCAAGGTAAAGACTACGGAGTGAGAGGCCCAGAGCCAAGCCACAGACTAAGACATCTGTTCACCCCCAAGTCACCTAAAAGCTCCAAAGAACCCTCTGCCCCCAGAATTCCATGGCTTAAAGGACTTTTATGCCCACAATTTCCCTTCAGCAGTTCTGGTCCACCCATGGCCACGGAAGGAGTCTGGGGTTCTGGACTTTTGTTAAGCCCTGCTGTTATGCTCCCAGTGGCTACAGAGGTCAGAAAGAAAGGAGGAGTGAGGAGGCTAAAGGGATACCAGGAGGAGTGGCCCATCTTTGCCAGTCTGGGGGGGGGGGATGGGGGCCGAGGGGCGGTGTCCCTGAGCTCTGGAGCCCAGCACCTGCCATGTCAGTTTCCCAAAGACTAAAGGGTCTACTCATGTAACATGTGTGTGTATACACACACACACACACACACACACACACACACACACACCTCCCACAAAAACACTGAACTAGCCTCAGGTCCCTGCTCTTGGACTATCACCCTTTCAGGCACAGTAGCCATTTGGGTGAAAGAAGGGAGTTACCCTCAGACTGCCTGAGGTATCGGTTAGCTCTGCGGGTCAGGCCTGCAACCATTCATTAAGGGTAAGAGACCTAGTTAGTTCCAAATGCATCAGGCAGGGCTGTCTCCCTGGGGGCAGGGAGCTGCTTTGGGCCAACAATTGAGGAAATGGCAGGGCAATGATGCACGTAAGGGACTCGTCAAGAGAGCAGCACCATTTGGGCAAATCAATTCAAACTGGGCATGTGTCCCCAGATTCTTGACAGCTAATCTACTCTAATTATCGAAAGAAAATGGAGTGTTCTTGGGTTAATAATGTCTGCAATTATAGAATAAAACCTGATCCTTAAAAAAAAAATAGTAAAAACATGAAGGAAAATGTCTACCTACGGTTATTCTTAGGCTTTTTGTCTTCTGTTCACATCTCCAACCCCAGGGTAACAAAAGTGTCACAAAGTCATTGAGGATCCCTCAGTTTCTCCTTTTTCTATATTTACCTACACATTTTCTTAAGCATTTTACAGATTCAAAGTAAAAATGAACATTTTCTCTGCATTCCACCTTCCTCCTCACTCACAACATTGGTGCCAAATGTGCCACTTCGGAAGTGGTTGGAGACAAATTTCTTAACACTTTGTTTTCCCCATTTGGACTTAATGAGAGTTCCCCAATAATTGCACTCATCTCTGTTTGACTCTCAATAACTTGAGATTGTTCCTTAGTGCCTTATAAGGAATAACTGATCAATAAATACTCAGTAATACAGAATGAGTAGACATATGATTAAAGAAGAAAATGCACCAAAATTATAGCCAACAATTTATCTGGGATTATGGTATAGTTTTTCTTTCCTCTTAAATGTCTTTCCAAGTTTTCTATCAGTTAAAATAAATGGCTTTTAAAAATAAAATAAGATAAAACAGAACGTAAAGATGTACCCACATTTCCATTTCAAAGCTGATCTATCCCAAAAGCCATCCATTACAAACCCGAGCTGGGGCCATATCAACATTTGTCAATTCCAATCAGTCGTTCACATGATTTAAAAAAAAAAAAAAATTCTCGGGGCGCCTGGGTGGCGCCGTCGGTTGAGCGTCCGACTTCAGCCAGGTCACGATCTCGCGGTCCGGGAGTTCGAGCCCCGCGTCGGGCTCTGGGCTGATGGCTCGGAGCCTGGAGCCTGTTTCCGATTCTGTGTCTCCCTCTCTCTCTGCCCCTCCCCCGTTCATGCTCTGTCTCTCTCTGTCCCAAAAATAAATAAACGTTGAAAAAAAAAATTTTAATAAAAAAAAAAAAAAATTCTCAAAGAGAGTCAAGTCCCAGCAAGAATTAACTTGACTGCATCATGGATAATGACACCAGTGGTGCAAAAGGACAGTATTTAGAACATCCCATCTTCCCAACGACAGTCTTGGCTGGAAGCCAGGACTAAGCCTGCACTACGCTGCTTGGATGGCCAGATGGTATGGCAGGCAAGAGAGTTTAAGATCCTTTCTCTAACAAGGTTGGCACCAACCTTTAACTTTATAATCAATCTTTAAACATACTTTCTAGTCCTCTCATCTGGAATTTCTGAAACATTTTTCAAGCACAGCGTTGTGCACGGAGATCCAGAAGGCAGGTGGATAACACACTTCTGAATAACTTAAGCACAGCCGTGACAAATCCAGGCAACGTGAGGAAGAATCTTTCTAGAAGGTTCCATCTCAGACATCAGAGAGATGTCATCGCCCTCTGTCACTGCTGCAGTCTGGAAGGGCCTGTGTGGAGGAGGGGGCCCCTCAGTTCCCCCTGATATTAAGTTAGCTTAACACCATCCAGAGATATTTTGGATCAATTCACTGAATGGAATCACACAGACAAGTGTAAGCTGGATAATTTCAAACTGCAAACTGATCGCCAGTGGGATCCACAGAAGTTGATGCTACAACAGCAAAGCCCGACAGTGCACACAGCCTCCACAGACACTCATTCGCAGAGGGGAATTCGCAGAGCTCACAGAAATGAGCTCCGTAGTTCCTGCTCATTTCTGTGACTGTGAGACTCTCCACATCCTTTTCAATGGGGATGCACCAAAAATCCCAGAAAATTTGGTGCAGAGAAGTTAGATACACAATCCGAACGGGGGGCTCTATGTGGGGCGTGTGCTTGGGGAAAGAGCTGAAATCAGTAGATGTTGCCACCAGCCTTGGCCTGCGTTCCTCTTTCTTTGTCTTGGTGTCTGGGATTTTTTTTTTTTTTCTTTTAATTCTGAAATCTTTCCTATCTTACCTAAGGGTAACTAAGAATAGTGCCGTCTTATGATGATTTTTATTTTGGTCTAAGACAGTTCTTGCAGCTCCCTTCTGTCATCCACGCAGGGTTAGATATGAGCTGTTTCACTTTCCATCTGTTTGCGACACAGGACATAGAGACAGGGTTGGGATGCTGGCTATTCAGGACAGGAACGGTGTGAAATAAACCAGGACTGGCAAACCTGGTGGCTCCTGAGGAGGCAGCATTAAGGATTCCGGCTCCTGGGCACCATGACTGAACACTGTGATTCGGCCGTTCTGGGGCCTTCAGGACTCCGTAGCAGCTGGGCCACGGACCGGCACTTGGGAATTCCCGATCTAAATGGAATACTTCGTGCTGTGTTACTAATGCTTCCAGGCCTGGCTTTCTCATTTTAGCGACCAGGGGCTATTTATTATAAGATGTCACGATCTTGAGAGGAGAATACAAGTTCGCAGGACAGGACAACTCAGGAAAAACCCCACACGCGCTGGCAAAACTGAGGGTAGGGAAAGGTCACGTTTGCAAAATTGCTTCTTCCCCTCTCCTCCTTTATTAGAAGCGTGTTGCCATGGTGACGTGAAGAGGGCTGAACTTGGAGGTCCGTGAAAGGCGCTGCAAATTGGAGAAGGCTTAACCTATAGGAACCGTTGCTAAAATTATTTTTGTGAATGGAGTTGAGAGGCCGCCCCATCTACTCTCACGCGGAGGCCTGTTGAATCTCTTGAGGGTCCTTCCACTGGCCACTTGGCTCTTTGTTTCCCTCTGTCGTGCTGAGGGGATCCCAAGCCTTGGCGCCACAGAAGGAGCGTCTCATGCGATATCCTGGGTTCCTTCCGGCTGTACATTTCTGGACCTCTACAGTGACTTCGGGGCATTTTTTAGGGGTTCTTTTTCTGTTTAGGGCATGAAAATGTAGAAATATAAACTCATATATAGAGAGATGTATTTTTCAAATCGGTGCACCTGCTTTAAGCGTCTTTAGAGGTTTCCTGCTTGTCCATGAAGACACAGAACAGTGAGCTGTGGGGAGCAACCCGGATACAGCTCTGAAGGTGCTTGTTGCTCAGCCCTCCTCCGCTGCCACCCCTCCACTTCCACGCACGCTCCACGGAAGTCCCCTTGTGTGGCCGCATATCATCTAAACAAAGAACCAATTCTGGGTCTTTGAAGTTTACTGCCTAAAGACAGATATCTGCGATGTATGTATTAATAACGAGAATGGATTTGAAGGTTTACGGAAAAGAATTAACTACATATAGTAGAAAAAAAAAGAAAGAAAAGAAAAAGTTTCGTGTTTAATTAACTTTTGTTTTAACTCATCCTTTGAAGGGGGTGCAAATAAAGAAAACTCAGACAGGGGCGCCTGGGTGGCTCAGTCGGTTAAGCGTCCAACTTCAGCTGAGGTCACATCACGATCTCGCAGTCCGTGAGTTCGAGCCCTGCGTCGGGCTCTGGGCTAACGGCTCAGAGCCTGGAGCCTGCTTCCGATTCTGTGTCTCCCTCTCTCTCTGCCCCTCCCCCATTCATGCTCTGTCTCTCTCTGTCTCAAAAATAAATAAACGTTAAAAAAAAATTTTTTTTTTTTTTTTTTAAAAAGAAGACTCAGACAAAGAGGGAAGGAAAAACCGAACAGGAAAAAACGACCGGGACTCTGGAATGTCATGGCTAGAGGGGAAAGGGACAGTCAACATGATGGCTCATTTCCATGGGACCAAGAAGTTAAGGCAGGATGAAAAATTGTTTCTGAAGTTTACTTATTTATTTAGAGAAAGAGAGTCGGGGAGGGGCAGAGAGAGAGAGAGAGATAGAGAAAGAATCCCAAGCAGGCTCCATGCTGTCAGCACAGAACCGGATGCGGGGCTTGAACCCACCAAGCTGTAAGTTCTTGACCTGAGCTGAAATCAAGAGTCAGACGCTTAACTAAGTCACCCAGGTGCCCCCAGGGTGAAAAGTTCTAACGTAGAAGGTGAACAAAAGGGAGACAAAGGTAAATTGATATTTATATGAAACTGCTGGTTATACAAGTGAGAGAAACAAAACCTGGACAATTCTAAATGGATTTTTAAAAGGTGCTTTTTTTTAAATGATAGCACCCAATTATTTCTTCATAATAATGTTCTTATGCAAGACAAGTAGAGAGGATAATTAAATCATGAAACAACAGTATTACATATACTCATTAAGAGTGGAGTCTTAAGTTAGCTTAATTTGAGTCAGGAGCTAAGGCACAGGTCTTTAACGCTGGTTAACTTCACAGGAAGACGACCTGTGTGTAAAGAATCACATTTCCCGACTTGGGACTGAAAACCTGGTGTTAAAAGTAATCAGCAACTTTGAATATTTATCAAAATCCATATTTTCATGTATTTAATGGATCCCTAACAAGTAAGGTAAGAATATCTTCATCTTTGCATCATCAAGTTTAATGAGATTGGAAATTATTAAAATAGGTCTTGGTGGTAGCTGATGCTTCTTGGGAACACCCTAAAAATGTAAGAGATCGTAAGACAAAATGAAAGTCTTTTGCCCTTTGCAAAAAAAAATCACACCACTAATGACACAAAGGCATAAGAAAATTGGGGCCTGTGCTGAATGTAAGCAAAGAACTATTTTGTTGAAGGGCGCTGTGCATAATGTTAACCTACACCATGGAATTGGCTACTGCAAGACGGGTGTGTCCCAAAGGCATAAAATTTAAGGGAGTCCGGCGTCAGAAGTGCGAGGGCAGAAAGAATGTAGTGGTCTTTGAGCCTCACTGACTCTGTCATCTGAAATCATTTCTTATTTTAGATATTTAAAAACGGCCCATCCCAAGGCTCTAAGGAAATATGCAAAGGGTGGAAAGGAACACATCGACATGAGGTCACCCAATACGTGCTTGTAAACAAATACTTCATCGGAAAACAGGAAACACAGTGAACCTCTTCTAGAACACGGCTTGCTGGCAGAGAGGGATGCCCGAGGGGGTGGGGGGCGGGGCAGGAAGCACCAGCTACGTCAGCTGACTGCGTGTACAGTCTCTGCCCCGCAGAACATGAGCGCAGCTTCCATCCAGACTCTCTCAGCTCGTCCCGGAGACCAGGCGGACTGTTCGCGGGAAAACCACCACGGTATCGAAATTGCCACTGGAGGAAAACACTCTCTGTACAAGAGAGAACAACCGGCAAGAGCTCTAGGAAAACGGAATGCACCGAAGGCTCCTCCATATGAAGTCCAAAGCCAGGAAAGGATGGTGTGGTCGAACTTCAGCCCCTTCCGAAACTTCCTCCAATGTTACTGGGGTCCAGCTTAGGAAAGCGACTGGTGAGAGGGGCGTGCCTTGGACTTCTGTCCCACGTACCTTGTGCTCTCGCGCAGACATTCACTTCTCCTCCCCAGCTTTCGAGATCAAGGAGTCAATGCAGGAGAGAACTTGCTGGGAGAGGCAGGCGCCGGGCTGACTCAAAGGTGCAGGAGAAATTTCAGGCCAGTCGACATCCACTCCCCTTTACAAATGCCCACAGTCAATCCCTCCTTTGATGGCTCCGCTAACCCCCTCAGGTAGGTCTCCAGCACCGGCACTTACAGAGCCTGGCACTGGCTGGTACCCGGCAGGACTAGGCTCCGGGAGGCAGGAGAGGCCATCCACCCCGGCGTCCGCACATGGCATGCACTGCACGGGAAGCCATGGGTTGCAGCCCCACTGCCAGTAACTGCCTGTAGCACTGTGGAGCTGTCTGAACCAACCTGGCGCTCTGCTTCCTCATTCTGGGAACAGGGAAAGGGCTGCACTGTGGCTCCAAACCAACATACTGAGGAGGCCGATGATATGAACTCTGTACGAGGAGTGCTCTGCAAACCAAAATACTAAGGACGTCAATATGAATTCTGTATGAGGAGTGCTCTGCAAACCAACATACTGAGGACGCCAATGATATGAACTCTGTACGAGGAGTGCTCTGCAAACCAACATACTGAGGACGCCGATGATACGAACTCTGTACGAGGAGTGCTCTGCAAACCAACATACTGAGGACGCCGATGATACGAACTTTGTACGAGGAGTGCTCTGCAAACCAACATACTGAGGACGCCGATGATATGAACTTTGTACGAGGAGTGCTCTGCAAACCAACATACTGAGGACGCCGATGATATGAACTTTATATGAGTGGTGCTCTGCAAACCAACATACTAAGGGCGCTGCTATTAGCTCTGTACAAAGAGTGCTCTGCAAACCAATATACTAAGGACACCAATGATATTAACTCTGTATGATATTAACTCTGTACGAGGAGTGCTCTGCAAACCAACATACTAAGGATGCCGATGATATTAACTCTACGAGGAGTGCTCTGCAGCCCATGCTCGTCAAATCTCTTACTGCACCATCACACCATCTTTTTACCTGTTTCTCAGTCCTGTTTTCTGGATGGGGAAACTGAGGCTTAGAGAGAATGCATGTACATAATGAGTCAACTGCAAATCCACATCTTACTCAAAACCCCGATGAGGACTCCATTTTTATTTCGAATTTTACATTTCTGGGCTCTGAAAGTGCTACTATACGGTGTATCTTTCTCATGTTTATTTAAAAATAGACAGAGGCCCCTGAATGGCTCAGGCATGAAGTGTCTGACTCTGGATTTTGGCTCAGGTCATGATCTCATGGTTCATGGGACTGAGCCCTGTCTTGGGCTCTGCACTTAACGGCACATGGAGCCTGCTTAGGATTCATTCTCTCTCTCTCTCTCTCAAAACAAACAACCAACCTTAAAAAAGACCATTTTGGTAAAATAAAATGGATGCTGTTTTGACAGGCTCCTTGCATGGCTGGGGGCGGGAAGGAGTTCAGGAGCAGGAGTCACCGCCATCCCCCTCGGTCACTGCTGCAGGCTGGCCTGTGTGGAGGAGGGGGCTCCTCAGTTCCCCCGTCCTGCAAAGTGGGATGAGGGAAGGGCTGACCACCTGCGGGGCAGGTCACCACTAACTGCTCTCTGCCAGATGGGGACAAAGCGCACGCACACACACAGTATTCCGGGGTCCTACGACCCACAGTTCACCATCGTCATCACCACCAACTGAACCTGCTTGACACTTTACAGTTTACAACGCACCCTTTTCGTGGTGAGCTGAGATGTTGCGTCCTCATTTCGAAAGGTGGGATTTTCAAAGCCACTCAGCGGCCGAATCAGCCTCAGCCACAGACAGTTCCTCTCCCACTGCGTGGGCCCTGGGCTCAGCCCTCTGGGTCTGCCGTCCTGATAGGGATCCCAGGATCTCGGGCAGCTCTGCGATGAGGGCACAGAGAGAGCCCTGGGGAGGGTGTGTGAGCCTCTCTGTCCAGCCTCATCCCTGGAAGCCGGAGGGGAAGATGAGGGGCTAATCAAGTTCTCTGAGCCCCACACTCTCTCTTCTCTCAAAGGCAGAGAGCTTTCTCAAATGGAGCAAAGCAATTTCTTTGCCAAGAGAGCTTTCAAGTTCACCTTCAGAACAGCATTTCTGCTCTGCAGAGAGCCAAAAAGAGGAACACCTTCCCTGAAAGAAAATAAATAAGGAGAGAGAAAGTATCTAGGGCCCCAATTTTCCCCCAATAGGATCTGAGTGCCTGGCACCTGGGATTCAGTGTCCCCCACCTCTCCCCCGACCCTCGGCCCCCCAAACAATGACGCAGGTGTGGGGAGGCTGCTGCAGAGGCCGACAACGTGGCACGCTCCCTCTCTAGCACCCCCAGGAGAGTTCCGGGTGCTGGAGAAGAAACGCCACCCCTTCGTTTCTGGGTTACGTGGGGGCCTTAGGAGCCGGCCTTGCCCATGAGTAGCTCTCTTGATGTGAACACGTTCCACAGACCACCCACCCCCCTCCTAAGACTCTGCAGACTGCCGCTAAAATGCCAGTATGATCAGACAGAATAAAAACCATTATGAGGGGCGCCTGGGGGGCTCAGTCGGTTGAGCGTCCGACTTTGGCTCGGGTCGTGATCTCACGGTTCGTGGGTTCGAGCCCTGCGTCGGGCTCCGTGCTGACAGCGCAGAGCCTGGAGCCTGCTTCGGATTCTGGGTGTCCTCCTCTCTCTGCCCCTCCCCTGCTTGTGCTCTCTCTCTGTCTCTCAATAATAAATAAACGTTAAAAAACAACAACAAAAAAAAACCATTATGAGAAAAATCCCAGTCGCCTGGACGTAATGTACCAGGAAGCCATCGAGTGCCCAAGGGGGACTCCAGGGAAGAGACACCATGTACTTTGGGAAAAGGGCAGCGAGGTAGGGGTGCCCTCCGTGAGCAGGGACCCGGGGTAAGGTTCCGGGGGACACAGCCAGTCCTCTGCCCAGTGCCCTCGGAGCTCTGTGCGCCCATCCACGGGCCTGCCCCAGCGGCTCCCGTCAGGGGTCTGCCTTCTACCAGTCCCGGGGAGCTGCAAGTGCCTCGGGGTGGCCTGGGCCCATCTCTGAGTCGGAGGGCACGTATGAAAGCCCAGTCCCCTGGTCTCAGGTGGGGACAAATGCTGAGGTGAAACTTATGTCCAGTGGCCCCATGGAATCAGAATGAAGGCAGCCTCCGTGGGACTCTGCCTGAGGTCCCACTCTCGTTTGGCGTTCGCCCCTTCCACGCCCCACACCCCCACCACCCTCCCTACGAGCTTCCCCTGGGAGCACTTCCTCAATAAACTACTGGCACCCAAATCCTCCCCTCCAGGTGGGCTTCCACAGGACCCCCCCACCCCCCACCCCCAGGGAATGGGGCTCCCCCGATGAGGCAGGGGCGAGACAGGTCTATATCCACTCTTCAATTTTCACTTCCGGCCTCCTGTAGAACAAAGCTGGGAATTAAAGCTTAGAATCTAGAGTCGTCCGTGCAGCTGGACGAAAACGGCCCCTTCTGACACAGCAGCTTTGCTTACTTGTGCACTGAGTCAAATTCACGGCTAAGGACTCATCTGGTGCCGTTGCCTAACACGTGTGGGCAGGAGGGCTGGAAACGGCTGCTCTTTTTCTCCACGGTGATTAGTATTATTTGCATAAATCTGCAGAGGCACTTGCCACGAAGAAATAAAGCGTCCACCTAAGCGGCGCATGAAAATCGGCATAATGTCAACCAAAAGAGGAGATTAGAAAGGAAAGTGTCGCCAGAAATGTTAGCTTATCCATCTTCATTCTTCCCCTTCAACACTGTTTGCTGCTGCGTATATCACATTTGCATAATTAAATCGCTGGGAGCTTGTGTTTTAATCTGGATGCAAAGTGTGTATTATTTCGACCGTGTAAAAAAATATTTGATGTCTGATTGAGTTTTTGATGCTCACTCTACAAATTACCAAAGACAGACAAATAGTTTGGTTTTTCCATTCCCTTCCCCCCCCCCCCCCCGCCCTGCCCCAAGCTATTTGACCATGAAGAGTGTAGATATTACTAGAAGGTTATGGGTAGACTAGTGCACACAGATTTGGGCCTTGAAGGGGCCGTGGGGCGTAGGGGACGCGCCCCGGTCAGCCCGCCCGCGTCCCAGGGTCTTACTTTGGCTTTGCCACCAGTTTGCTGTGTGATGTTGGGTGGGGGCCATTTCTCTCTTTCTCGTTCAGTTCGAGAAATATCTATTGATGTCTACTCTGGGCCAGTAAGGGACTAACTAGATCTACACTGTCCAATACGGTAGTGACTAGCCACATGGGGCTATTTAAGTATAAAGCTAAATTAATTAAAATTACATAAAATTAACATTCAGTTCCTCAGCTCCACCAGACACGTTTGAAGAGCTCAGCAGCCACCTACTACGATGGTTACTCTATTGGACGGTACAGATCTACAACATTTCCAAGTGGAGAAAGTTCCACTGGACAGTGCTGAGCTAGATGGTCTCTAAGGGTCCCATCTTCGTCTCTAATGTGCTATGATTAAAATGATACAAAAATGAGCCCAAGTTCATACTGGGCTTTGCAGCGCAACGCTGAAGCTTCTGCCATTTTATGGGTGTTCCCCGGGAGGCCTTTACAGACTGGGTGGGGCTGAGGGGCAACCACAGGGGACAGAGGGACAGCTTTCTCCAAATTAGGGCCTCCCAGGAGGAGACAGGCATATGCACAATCAGTTCACCAGTGTGGGGGCTAAGAATGGTTCCTAATCTGAGTACAGGATTGGCCGCCTCAAATTTCCAAACGGAAGCCCGTCTGTTATGTCATCCCACTGCTGGGAGTAGCCCAGGCCGCCGTCATAACTGCTGTTCCGTCTGGATCATGTTCTTCAGCACGTGAGTTAATTCTCCCGCCAGTGCTGTTGTTACACCATCAAGGTGTTAACACAGGCAGGGCTATGTTTCAGCATAGGCAGCAAGAGAAGAACAGGAAGACTGAACTGGGGTTTACCTTATATGGCCAGCCCCTGGGATGGTGTGAGAGTTTATGTTATTTTTCAACAAATATTCACTTGGGTTTTGCCATGTGGCTTGAGTTGGCCTCACAGGGTAGAGATGTGTCCCATCTCCTTGATCTTGGGCCTGAGCATGTGACTTGATTTGGCCAACGGGGCGTCCGTGGACGAGACACAGGCAGAAGCCTGGAATGTAGTCGCATGAACGGTTTGGACTTCTGTGCTTCACTAGCATGAAAGGACCCACTTCTGGCTGGTTCACTGGCCTTGAGGAGTGGAGCTGAGCTGGATCCACCCTGTGGGCAGGCCGAGCCTACCTGAGCCTAGCCTAGATCGGTGGAACCCAGAGAACCCGCAATCATATGATCAAGAAATAAATGCTTATTGGTGCAACGCGACGAAGCTCAGGGTGGTTTGTTATGTTATTACGTTATTGTGTTATGTTATTGTGGCAACAGCTGACTGTGACCCATGATGCGAGAAGGGAGGGCCAGGCCTGGTGTGGGGAAAGGACACGGTCTGAGGCTGTGATTTTGGGAAGTAACTGAGCTCTCCTGAGGAGCTGGTCTGGCAGCACCATATTAAGCACGGTGAAGACAGACCAGGTAAGTTATGACAACCACAGACCCACATGGACCGGCAGAAGCCTGCTCAGACCAGAACAGCAACTCAAAAAGGGAAACGTGGATGTTGAAACCACCTCTATCACTAGATTATAACTTTGCTTTCTTTAAATGTTTATTTATTTTGAGAGAGAAAGAGGGAGAAAGAAGGGGAGGGCCAGAGAGGGGGGAGAGAGAGAATCCCAAGCAGGCTGTCAATGCAGAGCCAAAGGCAGGGCTTGATCTCACAAATGGTGAGATCGTGACCTGAGCTGAAATCAAGAGTGGGACTCCTAACTGACTGAGCCACCCAGGCGCCCCCAGAGCTTTGGTTTCATGAAAGACCTACATGCCCCAGCAACCCTCGTCAGGCATATTATTTTCCTCTGTTGCAAATCTGTTGTAACTGTAAGGGAAAGGGGAAGCTGAAACTAACCTCCTTCCTCAAAATCTTCGTTTTGTGATCACCAGAGACCCCTGGGCACAAAAGCACCGGCTTGTCGCTGTGTCTACTGTAGGACAGACCCACAAAGCCACACGGGAATGGCAGCCATGAGCTGGGACAAACGACACCACAGCCATCCTGCAGGCTCTGTGGGAGGAAACACCGCTAAGTGGCCCCACGTGTCACTGTCCCGCGAAGGATGATGTTTGTCTCTCAGAGGATCAACACGGGCAACTAGACGAATGGCAGCAAGGTACTTGAGGGTTTGCTTATGCTCTTTTAGAAATGAAACAGACCCTGAAACCTCTGTAGAACTGTCTCCCACAGAAGAACGTTCCCTGAACTGTTCATAAACAAATTTTGCCATATTAAAAGCCAAACAAGCACAAAACTTTAGCTGATGTGTTTCACTTGGGTGATTGGGGGAGAAAACAAGTTTGAATATGGTTTGTGCTATGATGGTTTCATAAAGTTTCTCTGCCCCCGTTTGAGGGCTGGGTCAGCGGTGAGTACAGAATCATAAGGGGAACGCGCATTAATGAGCTGAGGGCCGAGAATCAAATTTCCCTACTTGAGCTGTCGTGCAAGGGGACGGGCTAATGCGCCCAGTCATATCCGAAATGCACAGCCACGGGCTCCTTGACAGCCATGGGCAAGCGTGCACAAGAGACAGGAAGAGGCCTGCCCGCCAAGCTGCTGGACTTGCGCTACAATCGAATGCTTCCCTGCCGCGTCTCTGTGGAGCCCGAGGTTTCTACTAGATTTCCCTTGTCTACGTTGCAATCAAAGCTGATTTAGGGGCTCCTAATAATTAGGATGTTGCTACTGTTATTAGAGCTAACGTCATACAAGAAATACGCAAGCAGCCACTGCCTAATAAAGAGCCAAATGAACAAAAAAGTAAACCACCGAAGGGCTGTGGTCTTGTTTTAATGTGAATCCTCACAGGTTCCCATGGCATTGTAATCGTGTAGAACAATGAATAAGCCTGTGTCACCGTGGAAGCTTCTCCTACAGCCTAACGCTCATTAGCTTTTTGTTTCCCACCCCAGCCAGTGAGGAGACTACTGGGGACAGAATGGGAGTGAGGAGCCACAGCAGGGCTGGTGTGCTCTTCTCTGGGCTTTTACACAGCTCACAGGAAGGACAGCTACTCACCTGGACAGCACTTGGGGCATGTGATATTACCTTTGGTGTTTAAACACTTTAAAAAAGATAACACCCGTTGATGCCCGAGTTCGTTAAGTTCGTATAGATTTGCCTGTAGTGTTCTTTCCTCTCACAGCATCACAGCACTGTTGGGAGCTGGGCCAGCTCTGGGGAGAAGGCGAACCTTCTGGCCTCCAGCAACTCATCAGAACCACGCTAAAGCTGGAAGCCCCTCCACGTTCGGGCAAGAGGCAGGGCCTGTAGGAATCAAGGGGCAGTTTCCCTCCACGCTTCCCCGTGATTTGGGGCATGTAAGCCCAGAGATCCTCAGTGGCCCTACGCAAAGCACAGATTAAAAAAAAAAATTTTTTTTCAATGTTTATTCATTTTTGAATAAAAGACAGAGAGACAGGGGTGGGGCGGAGAGAGAGGGGGACACACAATCGGAAACAGGCTCCAGGCTTTGAGCTGTCAGCACAGAGCCCGGCGCAGGGCTCGAACCCATGAACCGCAAGATGATGACCTGAGCCGAAGTCAGGTGCTTAACCAGCTGGGCCCCCCAGGCGCCCCGACAAAGCACAGGTCGTGATCCGGCTCCCTCAAGAGGAAGCAAGGAGGGTCCTGTGGGCACCTGGGACTGCACATGGCAAGCTTGGTGGCCAGCCTTCTACCCAGGGCCATCTCCTCGCCCGACCTCCTGGGCCCACTAGCCTGAGATCTGTAAGGTCTCACCCATGCTCAGGAACTACCCTGTGGGGTCCGGGACGCTTGTGTGCACCACTATCATATGCCCTCCCACGCTGCATTTGTAATAATTTAGCACAAGTCTCTCTTCCCCATCAGGCTTCGAGCTCCTTGTGGGCAAGGGGACTTTACTCAAACTTTACTTCCAGGGCCTGGCTCAATCCCCTACAGGAATTCCATTCTTTCTCCTCCTCCTTCTTTCCCCTGTCCTTCCTCCCTCTGGATGTTTGGATGTCCTCTATGTATGCTCTATGCACTCTGCCATAGACCATGCAGTCTCCACGGAGGAACTAAACATAGCAATGCCATGAAATGCTACAACGGGGTAGGCATAAGATGTTACCCCACGCTAGTCGGAAAAGGCTGTCAGCTGAGACCTACAGGGAGAGCAGGGATGTGCCGTGGGAAGGATGGGAGGACAGGAGGTGGAGCAGAGACGGAACACGGCTCCAGGTGGAGGGGACAGCTGGAAGGCAAGCAAAAGCACGGCCAATGAGGGTAACTGCTGGTGGCCACAGTGGCCGCGGTGAGAGCACAAAGAGAAGCTATGGAGACTCGCCCATGGGCTTAAGCCAGGCAGTCTGGTGCCTTCCCCAGAGGCTCCTTCCTGCCACCTTCTACATGACCCGCTGCTCTCTAGCAGACACATCATGACAGTCAGGATTTCATTTTACCTGCCTCTCCAAAGTCCCCAGTGTCGTACTCATGCCTCACAAGGAACGCTAGGCTTCTTCGTAAAGAGCATGAACCCTACCCTTTCCTGCACATTGAGGTCCCTGGTTCTCTTTCTCTGCACAAGGTGAGCTCAGCAAACACTGGCTCTTTTCTTCCTTTTTTTATTCGAGAGAGAGAGAAAAAGAGAGAGAGTGCGCACGCAAGCAGGGGAGAGGGGCAGTGGGAGAGAGAGGGAATCTTAAGCAGGCTCCACGCTCGGCATGCAGCCCGACACGGGGCTAGATCCCACAACCCTGGGATCGTGACCTGAGCCAAAACCAAGAGTCGGACGCTCAAATCGACTGAGCCACCCAGGTGCCCCTGGATGTTCATTTTCATGGTTGGTGACTTTCCGTAACAACTACAAGATAAATAAGAAGTATTCTTTCGTGTGTGCTGTGGAAAATAAATCTGAAGTGAATTCATTGAAAAACACGCCAGTAAGTAGAGCTCCTATATCCTTGGGTTCTCTTGTTCTAAAATAACTCATTTAAAAAACCATTTGCCAAGTAGTTTTAAGTATACATCATTGAACATGACAAAAGAATGCGAGCCAATCATCTGCATTTGAGGGCTCTGTCACATATAGACTCCTTGCTTTTTCTGATGAGCTTCCAACTTTTCTAATGGCTTAAAAATAACCTATAATACATGAGTCATTACTCAGGATTTATCTTCAAAGAACTCCAATTACAGAATTCAGTCACTAGAATCCCCCCCTTTTAAACACAGGAACAAGTATTCAGGGAAAAAAAAATCACAGAGTTCACAAGTAAAGATTTCCATTTTTTTTTCTGAACAGAACAGGCATTAAATACAAATGCCATCACTGCGGCTCTGGGTTCAAAGGCACAGTGCATCGGCTTTAAGATTCATCCTGGTAGGAGACTCAGTCCAAAGTCACACACGTGCTAAGTAGGCCTGTCATGTGTATATACTGCTTTCAAGTGTTTAGTACGCAAGATGTCCTTTCGTTTTTGGGTGAATCATAAAATAAAGAATTCTTTGGGGCGCCTGGGTGGCGCAGTCGGTTAAGCGTCCGACTTCAGCCAGGTCACGATCTCGCGGTCCGTGAGTTCGAGCCCCGCATCGGGCTCTGGGCTGATGGCTCAGAGCCTGGAGCCTGTTTCTGATTCTGTGTCTCCCTCTCTCTCTGCCCCTCCCCCGTTCATGCTCTGTCTCTCTCTGTCCCAAAAATAAATAAACGTTGAAAAAATAATAATAAAATAAAATAAAATAAAATAAAATAAAATAAAATAAAATAAAATAAAGAATTCTTACTTTGACCATTTCCAGTATAGGGTTCCTAGTCCACAAACAGCTCAAAACACTGGAAGGAACACACAAGACGGCTACTTCCCCAACTCTGAAAAATCAAGAGACGGCTGAGCTCCTTCCAGACCAGGCTCTGACTGATCTTGCCAACTCCATTGCTTCCCCCTCCTCTCTTTCGTGCATTTAACACTCCATTTGACATTGACTTTCTTTCTCTACACATGGCTCTTCCTTTCCTACCTCCGTACTCTTGCTCATGCCATTCCTGCCTCTGGAATTCTCTTTCTTCCACATCTGTATGTCCAAATCATACACACGGATCACACGTGTGTCAAACTCATCTCAGATGCGACCTTATCTAAGAACCTTGCCCCGGTATGCAGAAAAAAGGAGATGTTCACCCCAGTGGAATCACTGAACCATGCATTGCTGGTTTGTGCCATTGACTCTGGGCTCATTAAGGGCAAAGTAAACTCCAGGTGACCCCTAGTGCATAGCTTGATTTACAACAGCCATCAATACCTGCTCCCTACATGAGCAGTAAGGTATTAGGAAGCCATCAACAGGCGTATTTGCTGATTTAATGGTAAGTTAAAGTAAATGGATGGGAGCACTGAATCTTAACCCCACTGAATCCCACTGAATCTTAACCACATACATGCATCCCTACGTTTATTGCAGCATTATTTACAATAGCCAAATACCGAAGCACCCAGTGTCCATTCCACTGAGAGATGAATGGATAAAGAAGAGGTGGACTTTTATGGACTATTACTCAGCCATATAAAAGCCATTTGCAAGAACATGGACGGATCTAGAGAATATACTGCTAAGCAAAATAAGTCAGAGAAGGACAAATACTATATGACGTCACTCATATGCAGAATTTAAGAAACAACACAAATGACAAAGGAAAAAACAAAGAGAGAGACAAACTAAGAAACAGTCTCTTATCTTCCGAGAACAAACGGACGGTTACCAGAGGGGACATGGGGGTGGCAGGATGGGCGAAACAGGTGGTGGGGATTAAGGGGTGCACGTGAGATTAGCACCAGGTATTGTATGGGATTGTTGAATCACTAAATAGTACACCTGAAACTAATATTACTGTATGTTAACTATACTAGATTTAAAATGAAGAACTTATCGAGCCCCGCGTCGGGCTCTGTGCTGACTGCTCAGAGCCTGGAGCCTGTTTCAGATTCTGTGTCTCCCTCTCTCTCTGACCCTCCCCCGTTCATGCTCTGTCTCTGTGTCAAAAATAAATAAACGTTAAAAAAATAAATAAAATAAAATAAAATAAATAAATAAAATAAAATAAAATAAAATAAAATAAAATAAAATAAAATGAAGAACTTAAGGGGCACTTGGGTGGCTCAGGTGGTATGCGTCCAGCTCTTGATTTCGGTTCACGTCATGAGCTCACAGTTTGTGAGTTGGAGACCTGAGTCAAGCTCTGTGCTGACAGAGTGGAGCCTGCTTGGGATTCTCTCTCTGTCTCCGTGCCCTTCCCCCGCTCGTGCGTGCACGTGCACTCTTCCTCAAAATAAATTCAAAAACACAAAAAAAAAAAATAAAGAGCTTCATAAGAAAAGTAAATGCATGGAGACAAAGTGGGGGGAAAAAAGGTCTCAGATGTGAAGAAAGCTTTGGCACAGCAGTAGTGTTCACAATTGAGCATTTTGGGGTCCCTACACAAGGTGAAAAGCTGCCCGTTGAGTGTGTGAGCCAAATGCCAGAGGGTTTGTGCAGGTGCCTTACTTACACTGTTTTATTTATTTCTCAAAGTAATTCTAGAACTGTTTTATGATCAACAAAAAATATCCATGAAAAATAAGTTATCAATTGCATTATTATCCCTGCTTTCCAGAGTAGGAATGGGGGGTCAGAGAGGCTAAGTGAGCTCAGAGAGGCCCAAACAGCTAAAATTCCTTCCGTCTCTATGTCCCATTTTTTATGCTGCCGCAAGAACACGATAAATCTAAGAGAAAGAACTAGAACTGCACACACACTCCAAGCCCCAGGAAAACCCGGGGAAATGTAAATGTGAAATCCTTTGGAGCGCTGGTAGCTTTACAGTTTTTTGAAAAATCAAAAGAAGTCAACAGTCGCACCAGCACAACGCGTTGTACTTCTCAGAGAGCATCCACATCCACGAATCTGCTCACCTGTTAGGTTCTGCATACTCCCGATCAGTAAGACATGGACAGGCAGGGTGCACCTGTGCTTTGCCAGACAGCCCCAGAGTCCTGAGTTCTCCACTTCCACAAGATTCCAGAGAAGCGAATGCCTTCTGCAAGCCTACCCAGGACCAAGAGACCTGAGGAAGTGAAAACCTCACGAAGGTGTGATCCAAGGGGTTCATACTTCCTCGAATCGCTCTCTGACACAGGTCCCATCAGAGACTGGGTGGTGGAAATCCAGTCAAGGGCTGCAGTCCAGCACATCTAGAAGACCAGAGGGTCTCCAGGGCTAAGACCATAGTAATGGTCACATGAGATGGGAAGGCTGAGCCCCTACTGAATCGACGCACCCCTGCACCCAACGTATCATTTATAGAGCTGAGTTTTCCCGTAATGACCAAAGTCCCCCTCCTTCCCTCCCTCCATATGTAGCATACCTCCTAGAAGGCAGCCACGGACCCTTGCGATTTGACCAGGGGCCAAAGAGGCACTTCCTGCACAATGTATGCTCGGCAACAGCAGATCTCTGGGGTTATCCTAAAGAAGCGTGATTATCTAGGTTCGCTGTTGACAGTTCGCCACCAAGTCCATTCCACGCGGGATGACCCGAGCCGGACTCCTCCACCTCTGGCCCCTGCATCTGAGTCCTGCTCAGAGGCCAGCATGGAACTGCCCCATTCAGCAACACCCAGCATTTCATGGGCGTACGGATGAGAGGGACAGGTAGGTGTCATAACTGTAGCAATGCTAATACAATTACTACTGATAGTAATAAGCAGCAGCAGAGGCTTCTCAAGTCCCGCCCCTCCTGTAGAACTGACTCTAGGAAAGGCCAGGTCAGGCTTCCGAAGGGCAAAACTGGAATCTTTTCCACCCTCACCCTACTCATCAAATATAAACATAAAACTGATGTTCCCATGAAGCTCTGGGCACACATACAAGGCACGTAGGTTTCTCCTCGGGAGGTGTCTCACTATGGAATGTGGCGCCCAGAGTTCCTCATTCCCACTTTCAACGCAATAGCATCATTTTTATGTCATTTTCTCCCCTCTGTAAAGTGAAGGAAATATCACCATGGCACCACTCTCAAGGCCACACATGCCTTTGTGAAACGTAAGATGTAGATTATTGTGTCCGTCTTGCCGTTATTAATATGGGCATAAATCCCTTTGATATTTTGTGGGTATACTTCCAGGCACCTGGTAGACATTTTATAATTTAACACTACATTATGATAAACATGCTTTGTGGAAGTCATTTCTTCACAAACACAGATCTTTTCCCACACTTCGTGCAGGCCTACTATCCATCATATTTAGCATCCCCGTATTTAACCTAAGAAGATAATAAAAGTGTAAGTTGAAGGAATCATTTTTTACTGTTCTCACTCGGCTGTCTCTGTCTCCCCTACGGAGAGGCAACATGTTCTGGATCTTTTGTTTTTGATTTTTTTTCTAGGGTTTTGTTCCAAGCCATGGGCCTGAGGAATGAAAGTTATAGATCCCTTCTCCAGAAAAATACGCATGAGTAGAAACAAAGTTTTCTTATAACTAATTATAGGTCACTGGAGGTTTATTTCCTTAACATAAACACAATATGGAAATAATCTTTACAAAGAATGATGTATCTTTCACTTTTTTTATGTGCTTATTGAGCATATAAGCCAACAAGTGATCCCACTTAAGAACAAACTTCAGGGGCGCTTGGGTGGCTCAGCTGGTTGAGCATCGACTCTTGATTTCAGCTCAGGTCACAATCCCAGGGTTAGGATCGAGCTCTGCATCAGGCGCATCGAGAGTGAAGCCTGCTTAAGATATTCATTCTCTCTCTCTCTCTCTCTCTCTCTCTCTCTCTCCTTTACTCCCTCCCTCTCTCTCCCACTCCCTCCCCAGCTCGCTTGTGTGCTCTCTCTCTCTCTCACAAAAATAAAAAGTAAAAATAAAAATTATATTACAAAAAAGAACAAACTTCAATTTAAAGGCTTTCTATCTTATTTAGCTTCAGTAAGGAGCTAAAACTCCGGCAGTGGTGTTTGACAGCCAGGTGTGCAGGTGTGGGGGTCTTTTAACAGTATAGCCAAAGCTAAGCTTGCATCAGCTAACTCCAGAATTGTCTTGTCTTCTTTGTGACGGATTCATGGTTCTTCACTAAGTCTTTCAAGAAGTATCCTTGTGTTTGGCAAGGTCCGCCTCGCTGGGGCTGCCTCAGTCATCACAGAAAAGAGGCAGAAATCCAGACTGCCATTCTAAAGTCGGGGCGGGAAGAGCCCTCAGGGGTGTTGGCTGGTGTTGCCAGATGTGTGTCGATTTCCCCTTGCAGAGAAGTTAATGAGACTTTGGCCTTCCGGGGCCACTCAGCCACAGGGGCCTCTTCCTCGAGCACCCTGGCAAGACATCTGCCTGCACCCTTCTCTTTCCGAACGGAAGTTCAGCCAGAGGCGCTCAGGATTTCTCAGGAGCTGTAGGACCCAGTCACGAACGACCTTCTTCATTCGGGTGGCCCAAATCAAAACACAACTTCCGCAAGTGTTCCATGATCCACTCCTCCCTTTCGGCTCTTCTCAGATGCATTTCGCCCCACACAGGAGGACTGGGGACCGCCAACAGGCCAAGCCGCCCGAGTCGTCCTCTGGAAAGCCGGCAAACTCCGGGCGGTATATGGGCACTTTACACCCCACGTCACCATTAGACCAAAGCCTTCAGAAGCTGGTGAGTCAAGACCTCGGCTCTCCCAAAAGACAGCTTAGCTCGGTGGGAAATACTTTCGCAGGATTGCCGGGGGAAGGCCTGGTCTCAGGGTATGAGGAGGTACAGACTGATTCCCTTCCTTCTTCACAAAAGGGAGTCAAACCAGGAGCTCTTTGGTTGAAACAACACATATCTGATGGACAAAGCCACGGCCTAGTTTCTGGAAATACGCCAGGAACTTCATCCAGTTTCAGCTGATGAAAAGTGGCGTGAGTGCCAATGTCTCCAGGATGTATTTGGAAACAGTTAGAAATGAGAAGCACTAGGCATTCTAGCGTAGTATCTGACAGGGCAGCGCTCCATTCTTTCTCTTCTTACTCCAGCTACAAGCTGCACATGTGCCCCTGCCCCCCAGCTCCTCACCCCTCGCCACTGTTACAAGAGTAAGGGTGGCTTAGACATAAAGCTTTCCCTTTGAGACAAACCCAGGTTTCTGCCTTTTCAAATACAGCCATCTTCCCTACCACCAGGTCAGTCTCCACACGGGACAGGCACTCCTTTCAGTGCCTTGTGTCCAGTATCAGTCACCCAAGTGACTGCTTGGGTCATTCCCATCCACGGTGTAAAGGACCTGACCTTCTCGCCTTTCCAGGTCACCTTCTAGGATGCGCATTCTCAACAGGGTGATACTGATCCCAAAGAGGTGGGGGCGGGACTAACTCTTGGATATTACAGTGACCTGTGGCTCTCCCAAGGACCACCAGATAAAGTCTGTGGTGTTAAAATTTTATAGGGAGAGGTAATTAGAAAAACAGATCTTAAAAGGTTCCCTTGGATGCACAATCATGATAATGATAATAATAATAATAAAGATCGACAAACACTGCTCCAGTGTATTTGAAGAAGGGGGTTGTCTCTGGACTGTTATGCTATCTGGCTGTGGTCCTGCATTCTTTACTTGGCTGCAGGCATCTCTGCAGGGCTCCTGGTTACCACCTAGATTTGAGGACCAGTGACTCCTTCCCCATACATGCTCTAATTATCATTGTAGCCACCGAGGGATGGTGAGGGTCACACTGCTCTCCCTTCCTTTATCTTCAAGGCACCACTGACTCGGCTGTATTTGGAAGGGTTTAGACTGTTTCAGAAGGGCTCTGCCATTTAAAAAAGAAGATTTAAAACTCTATGTCAAGTTTTGGTGTTCCTCCAGAGGGCTTCACCAGTCCCGCTGCTGGGGTCCCTTTTAACCACCGCTTTCCCTGCCACCTCCATATTTCCGGGGCCCCTCTGTTTCAAGTATAAGCTCATTCTCCCCATGCCCTCGTCCCAGGGTCAGGACCCTCTGACCGCCAAGAAGAAGTCCAAAATAGTTAACACCCTAGTAACTTCCCCTTACCCGGCAGAAGAGCTTAGCAACTCTTGGTTTAACCTCCTCCTGTAGACTAGGCTCCCAGCCACATCTCTGCAGAGCCCAAAACCCAAACAGGAAGCACAGAGGCATGGAGGAAGGCAGATGACTCAAGGGACCTAACCTAAGGTACTAGTTAACAGGGAAATGTGTGAGTCTTTGAGGTCACACAAGGGCAACTCACAAGAAAGTAGGGCATATGCATTTTCAGATCTCGAGAACAATAGATCAATAGCATCTTCCACCCACTGGGTGTCAGAATGGTGCTCATGGAACTAGGAATCTGCCTCCTGCCCTGCTTTCTCAGGCTTTTAACTCTGCTGGACTTGTTTTCAATGCCAGCAGTATATGGCAACCTTCCTCTTTGGGCTTAGGAATCGAAGAAACAACTTGACTTTGACCTCTCCCAGGGATACTGCCTCCTGCTTACTCTGTGAAATCCGAAGCTTGGTGTTCATTGCTCCTGGGTCTTCCTCTCTTAGAGCCCTCTCTGGACATCAAGTTCCCACTGATTAGGACAAGCTGGGCTTGATCCACTAAGCAATGACCTACCTCACTGAGTACAGACCAGATAATGTTCACTCAAAGGGCTGGGGAAATAGGCACACATTTGTACTGATGTATCGGATGAACAATTTGGTGTAGACTGGACAGACGTGAAGTCAATAATAACGAAAGCAAAACAAGGAGAGGCTGTGTTACAACTTTCCAACTTCCTTCCTTCCATAGGTTAACCTACTACATTAGTTAAAAGGATGCTAGATGAAATAACAGTCCCCCACCACTCCCTCCACCGAAATCTCAGGGGCCTAGAAGTTTACCTTTGTCTCCTTTGATAGGGCTTCAAAGGGGCCCTATTACCTGCTGCCTCAGACACACATGCCCCTTCTGTCTTGTGGCTCCACTGTCCAGCTGGCAGATGGACGAGGAGAGAGCGGAAAAGGTACCTCTGCCTGAGGAACCTCAACCCAGAAGCTCACATACATGTGTTCCTGCACCTGGCTAGAACCTGACTGTAAGGGATGCTGGGATATGCAGTCCAGTGTGGGCACCATGCTCGTGGTCCCTCCTTCTCCCATTAGTCCATGGTGGCTGAGCAGAGGCCACGCTGGAATCGTGATTTCATAGGGAGGGCCTTATGCGACCATGAGGACTCCTCTCCTTTCACTAAAAGGCTTGAGTGGCTTGGCAGGGGCTTCTCATTTCCTGAGCATTACCGGCCACCATTTTCATAAACTGCATCCATTATGAATCAAGCTTCTTTGGCTTGTTCAGAGATTTCCATGGAGAATGGTTTTCAACTCTCAGTTTCAGCTATCTCATCCATAGACCACATTTACAGGTAGTTTTCATTTCTGTGGAAGTTTCTGATTTCACCTTCTCATTACAAACACTGTGTGAAAACATGCCTCTTGCACATTAGGATTGGGAGCTCTCTGAGGTCAAGATACAATACAGTAAGTATTCTTTATTGTACTTGCTGCTTTTAAGTTAGGAACCAGGCAAAAGTTTGACAGAGGCCAGCTTATACAAGGGTCTTAGAAGCTCAGGAAATGAGGGCCCTGCTCTGAGGTATATCTGCCAGCCCACCAAAGCAACTGTGTTCACTAAAGAACTATAAGTTCTTTTCCAAATCCACTTTCATTACAGGCACATGTAATTGTCGACAAGAACTACTGTGCAGTCTTCTCCAGGTAAACACTTGCCCTCTGTTTCACCGCGGAAATCCAGAATGGCCTGCTGACCCCGCTTTTACCTTGTGGATCCCCCTTCCCCAGTGATCGGGGTCACTGTCTTTCCCCAGTACATGTATCAAGACACTGAGGTGTTCCTAGTGTGTTCTTCATTCTGGAAGGAATCGCTCTCAGCTTTCTACCACGTTGAAAAGCAGCTAGAAAACTCTTATTTTCCAACCAACTGTGCTCAGGACAAAAACCTCACCTTTCCAAGAGCGCCTTCCTATTAACGAGAGCTTGTTCCCCCAAAGAGAGATCTCCAGTGGTGGAATTTTAGAAACCGACGATGACTTTCAGCGAGGACAGAGATACTCTGAGGTGGAAAGGCATTCCTAGTACTCTACAATCACCCCGAGAAATGGTGGCTTTTGGTCTACCCACATCTAAGACTCACCCTGGGAGGAGGGATTCAACGCTATAGGTTGAATCCCAACCTCTAAAGCCAATGCCCTTGGGCTCAGCAAAAGCTCTGCAGAACCTAACTTCTGCTTACAGCTCATTACTGCACCCATCCTGGACTCAGTGATGTGTTTTAGCGTCGTCGTCTCTATGGATACAATTTTAATGGAGATTTGGGGGTAGAAAGTCTTCAGGGCAGTATTCATAATCAATCAGCACTTCCTTATTGTAAGAGAGCTGATTGTCAAGATTGTTGTTTGGGAAAAATATTGTCGGAGGTCTCAAATCAAACTGTATAATCAGCACTTGTGTTTTATGCAAATGGAAGACACAGTCTTATGCTGCATCAGAGAAGCTAATCATCCCGGCACCATCGCTCAGAGAAAGCATCTGCCATCTGAAATTTAGAACAATAATTCACAGTCCATGGAACAGTGCGTCACCACAGATTAGACTTGTTATAAATTTATAATGATTTCATATAAAAACATTACACTTTAATAGTTTCAAGAAATGACAGGGTAGGGCTGGTATAAATGTTTAACTAGCACTGCCTCATATTCACACTTTGTTTATTTCATTACTGGGTATGCTAAAATGAAACAGCGAGCTTAAAAATGTCATCAAATTCAGAACAGAAGACTTAGGGACAGATACTCTATGCAAACCAGATTGCTAGCCCCAAGGATATCCCACAGCCACTTTTAGATAAACACTTGGATATTTCACTTGGCAATCAAGTAATTTTCCTTCACAGGTAATTTCAATTGTTTATCATTCTTACCTTGGTGAGATAAAAAATAGGTCATGGCCCTCATCACTGAATGTCTGTTCATATTTGAAGGCCACGATGGAGGGGCCCCATCCCCCATGTTCTACGTGCCCAACTGCTCATTGGCTCTACTGTGACTTTCCATGTTTTTCCATAAAGGAAAGGGCATCACTCAAAGAATATCAGGTCCTATGAATAGGAGATTGAGATGTGACAGTCACTGGGATGTGTCAGACACACAGACGAGGCCTGAAGCTGCCTGGCAGGAACACATTTGATTTGTTAGCGTCAGATGTGTATTATCTAGTGTCCTGTCTCTTGCTTGTTCTTTTTGCTCTGAATTTTCAGTGATTCTGACCATTCTTTTCTGATACGATCACTCACAGAGGTCTGAGGATATGGTGGTATTCTAAATCATAACATCAGAAACTATACCCTTTAAAACCCCACTATTTATTGATCGTAGACTAACCAGACTCAAAACTCCCTGCCATTCAAGCCTGTGCGAAAGGGCAGCTGTGGGACAGCGTATGTCGTAGGATTCCCTTTCTCTGGGATTGCTCATTTTCTCAATCATGTCTGTAACGCTCGAATTGTTATGACTAAATGTCACATGTTACCTGTACAATCAGAAAATAAAAACGAACATTTAATTTCGCTAGCTAAGGGGGGGGGGGCCCGCCCGGGCAAAACATTCCTCGGGTCTAGGTGGTCCACAAGGAAGACAGGATCGGGGTGGAAGGTAAGGTGTAAGCAGGCAAAGCCCTTGAGAGCCAGGGGCCTGGGGAGCGGGTTCGAGAGGCGGGGGCAAGTCCTGGGTAGGAGCCACGGCCGGGGGAGCAGGAGCTAAGAGAAGGGGGCAGCTGGGAAGTGGGGTGCAAGGTAGAATGAGGCCTAACAGTTCAGGCAGCAGGTGGAAAATGCCCCCTCCCCATCCTTGGGGAGGCGCAATGCTGAGGGATGAGCTGAGAAGACTCAGCAAAGCAGGGAGAGAAAAGACAGGAACGGCAAAAGGTCTGATCGTGAGCAGCAAGCAGGGATCTGAGGTGCAAGCGACCAACAGAATCTAAGCCCCTCCTACTTCTCAGGCATTCTCTGCAACCATGGGGACGGGGTGCCAGACCCTAGGGAATAGAGATTCCTTTATTTGAAGGTTAGAGGAAATGGTGACCCCCAAAGCCTGAAATATGTGAGGACGTTTGGGAAAACCTCTGATCTGCCTAGGAACCTACAGAGCAGATGGTGAAATTTCTCGTTTATTGGCCAAGGTTTCCCAGTGTAGAGCAGAAACTTAGACCTACACCTGAAATGGAAAGCTTCCTCCCCGTGAACGCGATCTTGGAAGGAAAAAGCAGCAGCTTGCAGCCATCTCCGAGAATGTGTCGGTGCTGTGGGGGGCACATCCTGCCCCCCGAGTGCTGGAGCACTGAGCTGGCAGGAAGGCCATACTGGGAGCCAGTGAGATGAAATTACTGACTGCATTTGGTCCACTTCCCTCACTGCCAGCTCCTCTGGGTGGGACAGTAAGATCCCATAGCTACATAAGCGGGGCAGAGAGCTCCCGAGACTAGAGACTGGCCTGTGTTTGCTCATCACTCTGCCCAAGGCCCGGCACCGAGCCTGGCACAAAGTAGGGCTCAGCACGTCTCCTGTAGGCAGACACAAATCGGGAATAGATCTGCTGCCTGGCCAGCCAACACTTCACCTACTCTCCCTTCGGCTGTCTCCCCAACAGGAGACAAGGGTTTGATGAATGACACTTGACTCAGACTACTGTGGCAGGTGTCACGGCAGATCCAAAGATAAACGAAAACAACGGCACCAACGCAAAGACAGTACCTGCCACGGGTTGGGCACCGTTCTGCTTTTGCAGAAGTAACTCGTCCGATCCTCCCGATAACCCTATACTAGGAGACAACTATTAGAATTCCATTTTACAGAGGAGGGCCCTGGGGCGCAGACAGGTTGAGTAACCTAAGGTCACAGTTCTGGTAAGGAGAGCCGGGTTTTAATCCCAGCTCTTCGGGCTCCAGAGCCCATGCTCTGTTCACCATTATGCACAGAGCATCTTGCATGTTCTCTAGCCACAGAGCACTTGTGGGCAAACACACCCTGCAGGAGTGCGCTCTACAGGACAGCTTGGGACTTCAGTCCATCCAGTGGGGAGCAGGCCCCAAAACCATTCACGTATTTAAACCAATCATATATGCCCAGTACAAGTCCAGGTGCTATGGAGACAGAAATGATGCTAAAAGCGGACAAATTCCTCGTCCTCACAAGTGTTTGCATCCTAGTGAGGAAGAGATACGATAGAAAATAAGTCAACAGGCCAAACACCACAACGAGGAGTGTAATGAAGAGAAAGGAAGCCGGTCAGTAGGCAGAGGCAGGGAAAGGGAGCCTCGTGCAGGGAGGCTCGCAAGGAAGGCCTCTCTGTCCTAGTCACACTTGAGTAAAGACCTGAAAGAAGGGGGTGGAGCTTTGTGGGCGTGGGGAGGAATCTCCTAGAAAGAGGGTACAGCACAGACACAGGATTTGAGGCCCAAACATACCCGGAAAGTCTGAGGAGCGGGACGTGTGTCTGGACTGACGTAAGCGAGAAGAAAAGCAGTAGGATGATGCAGTAGATGATGAGATGGGCTGGGGTAGAGGCCCCCTTGCTACAGCCTTGTAGATTTTGCTCTGCGAAGGACAGCTATGATCTCACTTCAGGTCTAAAGGGATTACCCTGGCTGCCATGTTGAGAACAGACTGTGAGGCAGGGTGGGGACCGGGAAGTCTGAGGAAGGGTGGGCAGCCACGTGCTGGTATGGAGCAGGCCGGATGCCATCAGACTACAGTTCAGGGGCTTGAAGGAGCAAATACGGAGGTGCCAGGAGAGGCACCCTGAGGAGCATATGTAGGTGGAACAGGACAATGTGGCGTCCTGGGAGTCCAGGGAGGAGAGAGTGTCGCAGAGGTGAGAGCCACCGCTGTGCCACTTGGTGAGGTCAGATGAAAGGCAGGCTAGGGACGGACGGGTCACCAGGTGCTTCAAAAGGACACCCGATGGGAGTGAAAGCCTCACCAGCTGGGTCCCAAGGGGTTTTGTTGGGAGAGGGAACAGAGAAATGGGGCAGCTAGGCAGGAATGCAGGTCAAGAGAAGTTGTTTTCTCCTTTGTAAAGGTGGGTGATGTAACAGCATGCTGTGCTCTGAAAGGAAGGACCCAGCTAAGGGGACCATGACGATGTAGGGGAGAGAAAGGAGAAATGGTAGAGCAACATCCTCAAGCAAGAGGGAAGACATGGGTCTGGGGCAGGAGCAGAGGGCCTGGCCCCCCAAGGAAGCAGAGGGCAGGAGGTGAGTGGCACAGACACAGGGAGGTGGCCGTGTTGGGGCAGGAGCTCGAGGCAGTGAAATCCTGACGGCCCCTATTTCCTTAGAGGAATATGAAGGAAAGTCATGAGCTGAGAGAGAAGACGGGGGAAAGTGATGGGTTTGGATGCCTTTTAAAAGATTTTAAACAGAAAACAGTGAACTTAGACTTGTTTGAGAGACAACTGATTCGACGAGATAAAATTCAGGAAAAATATGCAAAATGACAGAAGTGTTCATGTCGTAGCTTGCCGTTTGCCAAGTGCTAACACAAACTTCTCTCTTTCCGGGGTCAGGACTGACACGGGCCTTTCCCTGCGGAGGTAAAAGACTGAATCCACCAGAATGGGCTGCGCATCCTCCATAAAACCGCTTATAAGCTCGAAAGCTCTACTGTTGAAAATGCACCATTATTTGGGCATTATTTTATATCACAACATTTACTGTAAGTTTTTATAACCTAGTGTGACTCACTAGGACACTTTTTCAAAGCAGCACCTTATTGGGTGTGGTTACATAAGTGTGTATTATTTTGTTCCCTGCACATTTCTGGGAATGTGTAATGTTAATCATGCTAATAAAATGCACACCCTTACTCAAATTTTGGTATAATGGATGTGCGTTAAGTGCAAGTTTCTGCCGTAAAATCTTTAAAGACAGATTCTAGGGGCGCCTGGGTGGCTCAGTCGGTTAAGTGTCCGACTTCGGCTCAGGTCATGATCCGGTTTGAGAGTTCGAGCCCCGCGTCAGGCCCTGTGCTGACAGTTCGGAGCCTAGAGCCTGCTTTGGATTCTGTGTCTCCTTCTCTCTCCGCCCCTCCCCAACTTGTGCTCTGTCTCTCTATGTCTCTCAAAAAATAAATAAATGTAAAGATAGATTCTAACACCTTGGTGTTGTTTCTTAGGAAGGTGGCTGTTTTGTGGATTTACGTCATGATGAAGTAAGAACTTCAGGAACACTTGTAAGGCGACAACAACGAAGTAATCGAAGAAGCCTATGCTTGATGGTCTGCATTCATGATATCACACGGGTCACTGAATATTCAGAAAGGAGTTCATAACAGTCAAGCCAAGACTAATTTGTGTTTAGAAGAGTTCTGCTGATAAGCAGGTCTTACAGCAGTCTAGTTTCCTGGGACACCTTTAATTAGGTGCCTCCATTAACCAGGATAAGCCACTTCTCAGCCGTATCACACAGCAGAGGGTTAAGAAAGATGGCTGGGGCTAGCAAACCCATTTCGGGCGTGACATGAAAACTGGCACAGACGTGTGGATTGACCAACATGAGAAGTGCAAACCCTAACAGTACTGCCCACGTGTATACAGAAAGTGCCTAGGTGTGACGACACCAAATTATTTCCGGATTTTTGTTGTTGTTGTTGAGAAAAGGCAATTTGAAGGGAAAAGATAGAATTTATAATTGAATTAGAGATTCACACATTTGGGCTACTGAAAGCACAGATCAGTTAGGAACATTCAAATGTGCAACACATTTGTAAAAGTAGACCCTGGAAGATTTTGCCGATTCTTCCTTTTTCCCAGTGTTTTAATTTTTTTTTTATTTTTAATTTTTTATTTTTTTAATTTTTTTTCAACGTTTATTTATTTTTGGGACAGAGAGAGACAGAGCATGAACGGGGGAGGGGCAGAGAGAGAGGGAGACACAGAATCGGAAACAAGCTCCAGGCTCTGAGCCATCAGCCCAGAGCCCGACGCGGGGCTCGAACTCCCAGACAGCGAGATCGTGACCTGGCTGAAGTTGGACGCTTAACCGACTGCGCCACCCAGGCGCCCCATTCCCAGTTTTTTTTTTAAATTGGGATAAAATACACAAAAAATGTACCATCTTAACCATTTTAGGTGCACGATTTCCTCCTTAATTGGGGTAAATAGGATACGACATATACTATTCATGATGACGATGGTTAAAGATGGTAAGGTAAAATACATGGGTTCAAATCTCAGACCTACCACTTACTCACCTGGCCCCCCATGCATATGCTTCAGTGTCCTCAACTGGGAAAAATGGGGACATTAATATCTGCCCCCATAGGGCTGCTCTAATATTGTCCAGGTCAATGACTCACCTTGGTGGCCAGCCCAGAGAAAGCACTCCTCAACACATGTTGGCATTTATATCATCATTAAGAGACTGATCACAATTGCAACTTTGAGGAAAACTGCTTCCCAGTCATTAGAGTCACCTCTGATCGGCTGTCATCTGATGAACGGTTGGCGACAATAACTGGAATTCTCTGCACTTAGCGGCAGAGAACATTCCAGGTTCACGATGGCTCAGAAGCTCAGGAGATCCAGGCACCCTACCCCGCATGCACTGTTCCTGGAAAGTTTTTGTGTGGTAGCATATGCTCCAGCCATGGCCCTGTCGTGCCGTCTGGCCACCCTCCTGCCTTCGGAGTGGTTGAGGAGGCAATAAGCCTGTGCACCACCACACTGCGGACTCTCTGAGCCATGGTGCCCATCCTCACGATGCCCCGGGGCCACTGATGAGGCTCAGACTACAGGCTCCAGCTCTCGGTGGCCATGCAATTAAGCCTAACAAGGAGCAAGGAGCTCTTGGGGAGGCACGCAGAGATGCCCACAGTAATTGGCAACAGGCCTCCGGTTCCCCAGGGGCTAAGGATTCTGTGTTGGCAGCAGAGAAGGGCCAAGGGAGGGTCAAGACCTTGAAGGAGGCCAGCTGGGATCACCTGGCTTCATGCATAAGTCATGAGCAGCTCTGTTGACGGCTCCGAGCGCCCCTGAGCGAGACACGGCGAGGCCAATCCCTGGTTGGGGGAAACAGACAACAGAGGCGCTGTCTGTGCCGTGAGACTGCTGCTGGCCCGGGGTTGCTTTGCCACATCTGATTGTGACTGCAATAAAACTGACTTCAGAGCTCTGGGCCCTTGCAGAAGCGAGCAGTAAAACTATATGCATTATGCAGTGTGCGTTCCAGTTCAGCCGTCACTGACGCCCTCAGCAGAAGGTGTGCATCACAGACAGGAAGGATGTGTGTTCTCAAACAGCAGCAGCAACGTTAACTGAGAAAATAAGCAGGATGAAAGTCTACAGCCTGGCAGGGACAGATAGCGGGTCCTGGGTATTTGTGAAGATGCTCGCCGTTTCCTGTGCACCCGCATGTATGTCTCTTATTGATGGCTTTGTCTGTGCCATGATAGACCATGTACTGCCCTATGATAAAGCCCTTGGCGTAACTAATCTCCTGTAATCCTTACAGAAGGGCTCCACCAGGTATGTACTCAGGTTTGAGACATTAGATGACTTGTCCAAGGACACACAGCAGGTAAGGGACAGAGAGGACTGAACCTGCCTATCTATGTCCAAGTGTCTTCTCCCAATCCAGTCACTAGTGACAACTAAAAGGGCTCACTCAATACTCCTCTCCCCATCTCCACTGCCTGGCCTCTGCCCCCGAACTGATCGATCAGCAACAATGTTGGCTTCCTGCCCTCCACCGGACCCTGAGCTGGGCCCTTTGTCCATGTTACTGCATTATTAATGCATCAGTAGGTGGATTTTATCATTTCAGCAGATAAGAAAACTCTTGTGCTTTCTGGTAGCCCGTTTCACGGGTTTATTTAATCAATATTCTCTCCCTGGTATTTCTCTTCTAGTGCTGTTCAAAATTCCTCCCCTTGTGAATTCCTTACTCATTAAACTAGCTTTTAGAAACAGAATCCATAAACAGTTATGTCAACTTTGAATGTTATGATCATGTTCAAATGTGAGAAAAATGAGAAATAAGAAATAAAAAGCTTACCAAAAGTAGGTGTTAGCAGAAATAAATGGACAGACACAAATTAGGGTCCCAGGCGTCTTCCTTGAAAACACAGCTGGAAGTGTATGGAACTCGCTCGAGAGAGACTGGATTCTGAAAAGGGAACCTCGCAGACCCACATCTTTTGTGCGGCGTCAGTAACCACCCACTCTGGATTTTCAGGCGCAGCCTCTCTAGAGTAGTGTTTTTCTTTACTGTTTTCTTTTTTAAGGAGTTTATTCAAAGAGTGTGCACACGAACCACCCGGGGGACCATGCTGATATGCAGATTCTGATTCAGCAGGCACAGGGTGGGACCTGGGACTCTGCATTTCACATGCACCACCGCGTCCTAAAGCTGCTGCAGGTCTGGGACCACATTTTGAGTGGCAAGGGGCTGGAAGTCCTGTTAGCTCAGGACACCATCAAACTAGCCCTGGGTGAGAACACGCTATTTCAGCATGTTTCACTACACTCGGGATTCAGAACCCAGAAGTGCTTTTTGCTGGGTAATCTCAACATCTGGTCTAGAAATCTAGCTGTCCTTACTGGGGTGTGTCATGGGCGAGCGCCTCTTCAATGTCACAGTAAACAGTAACACTTGCCTCATTTAAGAGACAGAAGAAAGGAATAAATTTGACAATACACGGCACGGCACCGGCCCTCACGACCTTCAACTCTGAGCCTATGAAAGTTCGATGAAGCAAATTCAAAATACTCTCAAAGAGCCTGACAGTCTTCCCGTCCTGATGCTTTTACAATTATGTGAGCAAAACATAACATGTACTTGGGAAAGAAGACAACTAAGTAGTTTGAAGCCTAGAAGTTAACATAATATAGGAATAAAAATGATGATGGGGATGTTGACGATAATGATAAGAGAATAGTTACCATTTCTATGGTATGTTCCGTGCTCAGTGTGCTGCTTACACTATCTCAGTCGTCACAATGTTATGATAGAAACATTATTTCTATTTTTTATAATAGAAAATGGAGATCAGTGAAGATAAATTGCTCGTCCAATTTTTACCAAATAAAAGTGACACTTGAATCCAAGGCTGCCCAAACCCCCAAGCCTCTTCACCATTCTGCTGACTGAACCCTCTTCCAATGGAAATGCAGAATAAACACCTTGTCAAAGTTCAGACTTCACCCACCTCAGTGTAAAGAACACTACATCCCAAAGCTACCTCAAATAAAGACGTCTTAAAAATAAGATTAGGACAACTGATATTCTTGATTGAAGACACGAAGTGGTTTAAATCAAATGATCCATATTGCAAAGTGAATCATTCAGGAACCATCTGGATAGACTCACTGTGTCAACAAAAGGTGATGCTAATCGCCCAACTGAAGGGCTGCCCAGGTTAGATCTGCTCATCTAGAAAAGAGGACAGTCTCACAGTGGCACCGTTGCAAAGGCCAGACATGCTCTCAAAGCAAACAGCAAGCAGCATTTGGGTGCTAAAGGCAACCCACGAGAGAGCCCTTGGGACCAGAAAAGGAATCCCAATCAAATGCCACATAGAGAGCCCTTGGGACCAGAAAAGGAATCCCAATCAAATGGATCCTTGGCTTCAATACGAGTTCAATTCTTTTCTCCCATTCCCCCTGCCCCCCTCACTCTCTCAAGAGAGCACATGCATGAGTGGGGGAGGGGCAGAGGGAGAGAGAATGTTAAACTCCAGTGTGGAGCCAGACATGGGGCTCAATCTCACGACTGTGAGATCATGACCTGAGCTGAAATCAAGAGTCAAATGCTCAATGGACTGAGCCACCCAGGTGCCCCCTCATTCCATTCTTGAAACCCTATTAAGACTTACTTCAATGGAAACACAAGGAACCTGGGGCTAAAGAAGTTGCTGGCAGTTCCCATTAGCTCAGCAAACAAAGAGGAGTAACTATTTAGATTAAATACAAAGGAAAGGGGGGGGTGGCCTTTTATTTGTATATTATAGTTTTGTAACTATGATAATTCCCTAGAAAATATGTACGTCCTGGAATAATCTTATACATCCTATGTTTTAAACAGTACAAAACAATATGCATCTAGTCCAATAGATAAATGAAATGCCCAAAACACCTATCTTTAGAAAATATGCCTTACCTACATACACACACATATATATACACACACATACTTATTGTGTGTATATATACCTCCACAGGAGCACAATTCGCAAACAAATATACAGTAAGTACACATACACACATATGCATATACCCTGTAAGTAAATTGTTCTCCTGTGGAAGATGTGGGGGGAAATGACCATGTACCACGGTCGAGTGTTTGGCCGCTTTTCCCTATGCCAAGAGGGTAATTGATTTGGGGGGATCGCCAGATCTATGGTGCTAATGTACCGTTCCCCTGAAAGGCTGCTGGATTTCTGGATCCATCTGCCACAGTCTTTAACATTTCTCTCACTCTGTGTTCAGAAAGAACTCTTTAAGTTGGTTTTATAAATAATTCAGTTGGCTTTTGTCAGAGTTTATTCTGTTACTCAACCTCTCTACTGGATTTTAAAATTCGAAAGTCATGTTTTGTTTTATGGATGCAATAATCTTTCAAAGCTTTAGGAGGATACTAATTAGAATTTTTTAAAGAGTCTTATTTCTTAGCAGTTTTCTTCTGGAACCACTGGCTTTTCTGGTTCACCCGTTCTTTGGCTACAGATTTTCCTCAAATGTCTGGTGATTCTTCCTTGTCTGTTCATATTCATAAATGGAGATCTATATGAGTGAGTACTGGTAGCCCGATAAGCCACCTCAGAATGTGTAAGATCTCACTTTCCCGACAGCAGTGGGCAGCCTTGCCCTGGGAGAAATGAAGGAGAAATGAGTAGACTTAAGTTCAAAGGAGGAACAGGGTTCAGAGGTTGAACATCCACTTTGATGGAGGGCAGTGGCTCTGGGGGGCCGGGGCAGCCCAGCCCAGAATTCAGTTACCCTTGTGCCCACCACAGGGCACCTTGGGGAAGTTCCGTGCTAAGCAGGTGCAAGGATGGGCCAGGGCCTAGGCTCTGTCCGCCCTCTAATCTCCTGCTGTCCCTGAGCCTGGGATTCTTCCAGAGCTTCTCAGTAAACCTGCTTTTTTGCCTGCAGTGGCCTGAGGTCTCTTAAATTCTGAATATCCTTTCTGTTGAACTAATTGGTGTCTTCTAGAAATTTCTCAAATTAGGCATCTATTACTGATACTTTTCCTGGTTTTCATGAGATTGTGCACTTTTGCTTATTTATTTAAAAAATTTTATTATTTTTAATTTTACTTGTTTTTATACTTATATCAACCATTTTGATGGAATTTGTGGAGACAATCAAGGTAAACACATGAATTTTTCTTTACCATGATTTAAAATCTCAAATCACTTAAGAATGTCAATACATGTCTGTGTGTTTGTGTGCATATGCATACATGTAGGTCCTGTATGTCCAGATGAAATAAAATATTAACCATGATAATTATATGGGTTCTAAGTTTAATAAAGGATGATGCTATTTTCTTTTCATTTTTTAAAAAATTTTTAATGTTTATTTATTTTTGAGAGAGAGGGAGAGAGACACGGAGTGTGAGCAGGGGAGGAGCAGAGAGAGGGGGAGACACAGAATCTGAAGCAGGCTCCAGGCTCTGAGCTGTCAGCACAGAGCCCAACATGGGGCTCGAACCCACAAACTGTGAGATCATGACCTGAGCCAAAGTTGGGTGCTTAACCAACTGAGCCACCCAGGTACCCCTTGTTTGTTTGTTTTTAAGTTTATTTATTTTGAGAGACAGAAAGAGAGAGAGAGAGAGAGAGAGGGAGGAAGCAGGGGAGGGGCCGAGAGAGAAGGTGAGAGAGAATCCCAAGCAGGATCTGTGCTGACAGAACCATGAGATCATGACCTGAGCCGAAATCAAGAGTCGACCGCTCAGGGCCATCTTGTATTTCCCTAAGTTTCTACAATGGCTGTATATTCCCATTTTGCTTTTTTTGTTATTGTTTTGTTTGTTTTTGGATGCTATAAATCTTTTTTATAAAAAGTTCACTTAACGTAAAATTCATCACTTTAAGAGCGTACAATTCAGGGGTTTTTAGTATATTCACAAAAGTGTGTAACCATCATCACAATCAGTGTTGGGCCACCTTCATCACCCCCCAAAATCCTGTATCCATTAGCAGCCACTCTCATTCCCCTCTCTTCACGCCCCCATCAACCACTAATCCTTGCATCTCTATCGGTTTGTCCGTTCCAGGGACATAAATGGGATCATCCGCTATGTGGCATTGTGTGTCTGACTTCCGTCACTTAGCACAGTGCTCTCCAGGGTCTTCCTTGTACCATGTGTCAGTACTTCATTCCCTTTCATGACTGGATAATATGCCACTGCATGGATATACCACACTTTATTCATCCACTCATCAGTTGATGGACATTTAAGTTGTTTCTACTTTTTGGTTATCATCCGCAATCCTGCTATGAACCTCAAACACAAACTGTCTATTCTTTAATGATATAAACAATACTGCTTTAGAAAAATGACAAAATATCTTTTCAAAGACTGTCAATAAATCAAACTTCCCCCCTTAAACATATGGTTTTACTATACTCTGAAAGCCTCATACCTGCAAATACCTGGACAGAATAAATTAACTAGTAATAAACAGACATCCTTGCATTAACTGGAAGTCAACTAATGAGCCTGATCTTCTCAACACAGTGAAGGTACACACGTATGTTAATAATGTATATGGAATTTACAATCCTGATTTCAGAACAGATCTTCCTTTTAAGAATATCATTGTTAGAATCTATTTCATTCTGTCACATGCAACATTCAGAAAACAGTATTGTGCACTGAATTAAAACCTGCCCGGATCAGGAGAAGAGAAAAAAAAAATTCTGTTTTGCTGCCCACTCACAGAGTGCAACCTTTAGAAAGGGATTATTTCCCTTACATTTTCATCAGGGACTGGCAAAGAAAAGTATATCATGTTATTACAGAGCCTGGAAATGTAATGACTTCCAGGTTGCTAAGCAACGGTGCAATGTTAAAGGCCCCAGTATCTGTGATCTCTAGAGACACTCTCAAATTTCATTAAAACCTGCTCATAACCATTACACAAAAGGTCCATGTGGAGTTTATAAACAGGTTTAGTTTCTTGACATAATAATGAAAGAATAAAAAAAAAAAAAAAAAGGAAGTGGCATCCAAACTTCTGTGGTACTTAAAACTAAATCTTTTGGACACCCAGCTAATGAAATCTATAATGTTTCTAGGAGTATTCATAGGAAGCAAATACTATCAGTTTATGGTAAATAAAAGTAGTTAACATCTTAAAAAATGACACTGTGTAGAACTTTGAGTCTATGAGGAAAGGATAAAAATACATCTTAGGTGTAAATCAGGAAGGGAGGCAAGGATAATTTGAAATGAGACTCCCAATCATCATTTGCTTCAAGGAGGGTCATGAGAGTGGCAACAAGAAAGCGAGATGCCACAGGAAATAATTCTCAGGAACGCTTCCAAAACATTTCCTTTGGCAGTGGTGTTGGCAAAGCCAACCCTGAAAACAGAAAAAGTTATGGCAGGTCTCAGCAACAATCCCATGGGTACCCCTGCGATGCTTGTGTGGGACGCTGGCTGAACACCCTAAGATGCTAATGAGACTTGATCTCTCTGTACCACACATGTGGGCCACTAACCTCCTCAACCATCTCCCGAGCTTCTAGGGAGAAAGAGCGGAAGGAGACTGTGTCGTTTGCGTAGCCTTACTCATCAGCCCTGCAAATCGACATATTAAAATATCAGAATAAATGTCTATTGGCATAGATCAGGAGGGTCACTTATTACGATGGCGGACTTTAAAGGCAAATTCTTTAATGCAAACTATGGCTGTAGGTGGGATCATCAAATTTACTAAGTTAAAAGGGTCGTTACAGGGTGGCAGAGGGTTCTGATTACCTGAATATTTATTTTCAAAACCCCTGTCCCCAGGCACTCTGAATGAGCTGGGAAGCACACAACCTTGGGACAGGAATAAGTTCACTGCACGTACCGAAGTGCCCCGCTGGGCCTGGGCAAAATGTTTTTTCCTAGTCAGTATATTTGCAGTACACAAATCAATTGCAAAATGAAAATTCACATCTCGCGAAAGATACGCGATTTCATTAAGTTTCTTTCATGATTTCGTTAAATCATTGCCAGCGATGGTGGAAGAATCACACCCAAAGCCTTTGAAGAGTGAAGGTTTGACAGCTAGAAAGCCTGGATGAGCACCAGCTGAGGAAGGGGAAAATATCTTCAGGTGTGATGACAGGACAGGCATTTCAAAAGGGAACACTAATTTGAATCGCAACGGAAAATTGATGAAGGCCCTAAACAGACCTTAAACCAGTCAAAGGCGGTGCTGAGAAGGTTGAACGTGAAGACTATTATAACGTGCTATCACTCAGGTGTGATGATGTGAAAGACGGCACACAAAAAAGGCCACAATCACTGGTAGAGCCCCACGTGATGGAGGGAAGGGCCAGGCTTCAGGCCACCCCAGCAGAGCTCGGGTGGGAATTGCAAACTCAGAAGCAACGTCAGCCCTCTGCTGTCATGGGTGGAACGCTCTCGGTGGGGTCACCTCTGTCCTGGCTGGAGTCAGGGGGACGCAGGCGCTCTCTCTCAGCCTCACCCATCATGTCTGCCTGGGACAGTCGGGACGAACGTCCTCACGCCCTTCATTCTAGTTCACATCGGTCACTATGCAAAGCCCGGTCTCCCCTTTCCCCTGGACCGTCATACACAAAAGCCTCCGCACAGACCTTTCTTGGGCTCCCTGCCCACTCCTCCTCTTGAACTTTGCGCACTGCGCCCTTTGGATAGTCGCCAGCAAAATCTCTTGTATCTCCAGTCTCTTCCCAGGATATTCTTTTCACTTTGTTGCTCTAACTGAAACTGGGCTTTTCCCTCAGGAGGCTGCTTCCTCTGAAGGTGTCTCTCACACCCCTTGAACCACTGGGCTTGGAGGTGGCTCCTTGGGTCTCACCAACACTTGCCGACCATTCTCCATCCCTCCTCCATTCCCCCATTCTCCAGCTTTAAATCCACTGTCACCAGAGAATGCCATTGGCTGCTCTTCCCCGTTGCAATTACTGTGCATCTCTTGGTCCTCGGCTCTCTGTCCTTGTCCTCAACACTATTCCTGTCACAGCACTTGGCAGCATCAATGTCCAAAGAGAGGATCCCTCGAGCACCACTCAGTTCTTCGGCTTTCTGCCCAATGACCTTGGACCCCTTCGCCCTTCAGACACTCACTCCTGTGGTTTTACCCTAGACCTGGTCATTACCATTAGCTGTGGCCCTCCAGAATCCACATGTAAACATCCCATGCTCTGGTCACCACTTCCCACCATTCTTCTCTCCAGTCTAGACCTCTCTTACTTGGAATTCCAGACGTATGGATCCAAGAGCCAACTAGACACTCCCACCTGCATGTCTGACAGGCAGCTCACATGTAAAATATCCAAAACTGAGCTTTTGATTTCCCCCTCTTTCCCCAAACCAACTCCCCCTGAGTTCTGGCCATCTAGAGCCTGGTGTAGACCAAAACTGGAACCATCTTCGACTATTCTCTTTGTCTTGGCCTATGTCCAATCTGCTGGCAAACACTCTTGGTTCTACTTTCAAGACTTGTCTAAAATATAAATATAATTTGTCTAAAATATCATGCAAGCCATGGTCAGGACTCCCCTGGACTGCAGTAAGGTCCTGACACCTCTTACCTCCAATCTTCATGACCATTCTCAACGCAGCAACTGGGGCATCCCAGCTCTCCGCTCAAAACCCTCAGAATAAAGGCCAGTCTCTCCAAAGGCTTAAAGGGCCTCAAGGACTTCCTCCCTCCACCACACCCCCTCCCTGTTATCCCCCCTCACAGCTTACATGTCTCCTTTTCACTCAGATGTCACCTCAGGAAGACATTCCCTGCGCACATCAAGTTGCAAATGTCCCACTCTACTTATTTTTTTACTGCCATATTTTTCTTCTTAGTGCTCTCGCTACCTAAAATATAATATAGCTGTATTTATAGCTACATGGTTATCATCTCCTTCTCCCAGGAAGCTCCAGCAGAGCAGGGATTTTTGTCTGTGTTGTTCCCTGCTGCGTCCTCAAGGCTTTAGAACTCTGTCTGCCACAGAGTAGGCACTTAATACCTACTTGTTGAGTGGTACTCTTAGTGAAGCCCTTTCCTGCATAGTGTTGCAAAACACTCGGTAGTAACTCTTTATCAGAATGCCTTATAATGTTGGGGCGCCTGGGCGGCTCAGTTCTTAAGCGCCCAACTTTGGCTCAGGTCATGGTCTTGCGGTTTGTGAGTTTGAGCCCCGCATCGGGCTCTGGGCTGACAGCTCAGAGCCTGGAGCCTGCTTCGGATTCTGTGTCTCCCTCTCTCTCTGCCCCTCCCCCACTCGCACTCTGTCTCTCTCTCCTTCAAAAATAAACAAACATTAAAAAAAAAGAATGCCTTATAATGTTGTCAAAAGACAATTCACTTTAATAAATTTTGTTTTTTTGAGATCAATCCCAATCACACATCCTATCATTACTTCCCACAATTGTTAGGTGACTCATTTACATGACTTTACATTAAGTGGGTATTTTTCCAATATCACTTATTCTGGAATAAAAAGGAACTCCTGTGTTACAAAATAATATGCCTAAACTTGGTCAAGTACTTCTGTTGATCAATTACTTCAAAAAAAAAAAAAAAAAAAAAAAGGAGGTCATAATATACCTTTAAACTCAAGTTATCCAAAAGCTTTTTAAAATACTCTCTTGGATATTTAAAATAGCAGCTGAGGGGCGCCTGGGTGGCGCAGTCGGTTAAGCATCCGACTTCAGCCAGGTCACGATCTCGCGGTCCGTGAGTTCGAGCCCCGCGTCAGGCTCTGGGCTGATGGCTCAGAGCCTGGAGCCTGTTTCGGATGCTGTGTCTCCCTCTCTCTCTGCCCCTCCCCCGTTCATGCTCTGTCTCTCTCTGTCCCAAAAATAAATAAAAAACGTTGAAAAAAAAATTTAAAATAGCAGCTGAAAAACATGTTTTTAATCTTTAGCTTTTTCTATGATTATTTAAAAACTGAAAACCTGAAACCAAATTCTGGTTCTATCTATCTATCTACCTACCTACCTACCTACCTACCTACCTGAGATACAGAGATAGAATGAGCAGGGGAGGGGGAAGGGGGAGGGGGAAGGGGGAGGGGAGGGAGGGAGGGAGGGGGAGGGGGAGAGAGAGAGAGAGAGAGAGAGAGGGAGAGGGAGAGAGAGAGAGAAGGAGGGAGGGAGGGAGGGAGGGAGAGAGGGAGGGAGGGGCAGGCTCCGCACTGTCAGCATGGAGCCTGATGCAAAGCTTGAACTCATGAACCGGGAGATCATGACCTGAACTGAAACCAAGAGTGGGACACTTAACCAACTAAGCCATCCAGGCGCCCCTCTGGTTCTTTGTTATATACAGTGAATCACCTTGAAAACCATCTTTTTTTTAAGGAAAGAAACATATTCCTATGAATATGTTCAAATATGAACTGGATATTACCAATATTCCTATGAATATAATGTAGATATTAACTGTTGTTTCCTTCAATGGATGCAATTCATTTCTTAAAATTAATATAGATCATATAAAGGAAAATTATATGTAAAATATTTTAAAAATAAAAAATTTTGAAATATTTAATGTAGGCGTTCAGAAGGGAAGGGTCCAGAACAATGCTCTTTGCTGTCCACATCCACAAGGAAGTATTTTTCAAACATGTCCATCCTAATACTTAACACACTTTGAGTGCTTGTTATTTTGAGATGGTTTCGTTAAAAGCATGTCATTAAGGAAATCCCACCAAGAGTCTGCAGCATTTTGCACACAGCAACAGCTTCACAGTGGGGTTGATGATGGTCAGAATGATCACTAAAAATCAGGAAAATGCCAGAGTGAGTCATAATCACTATAATTTGAACCAGAGAATAAGTCCCTATAAATGGGAATATTCTAGGTTTGAATTAATAAATCATCCCTCAGAGTAAGCTCCTTTATTTTTTGTTTCTTTTTCCTTATCCCCCCCCCCCCCCCCCCCCACCTTGGCTGTTAGGGGGCAGAACATAAAACAATTCCAAAGGCCCTTAGCTTTTGATTTACCATTTATACCAGGTGCATCGCCCAGGAATTAATATTGGGAAGGAAGCAGCATTTCTGCCAGGTCTTCCCTCATTTTGAGGGATATTCTACCTGTTGCCAAGGAGGGCACTTTGGTCCTTCCCATGCTTCATATGTTCCCTCTCTCCTGCTTACAAATCACCTATTTCCTTTGCTCTGTGAACATGATCCCATTTACACAGTTCTTACTCATTGGTTTAAACAGCTGTGAGGACTACAGATATTCACACAGTGCCAACGTCTCTCTCCGAGGATTACTTTGTACCATACCTGCAAGATGGAGAGATGTGGCGGACAGCCCTTTAACCAAGCAGTCAAACTCAGCCCACAAGTGGGGCAGCCTGGCATCGTGTACTTCTTACGGGATACATCATGAGGGACCATTGCCAGTGAGATATTCCAACCAAAAATGTCGTGAGGAAACAATCACATGTTCCAGAATGTTGGACATTCTACCAGACGACAGACTCTGGCGCTTTAAAAAGTCAATTTCATAGGGGGAGAACAACAAAAAGCAGAAGGCTCTTCCAGAAAAAAAAAAAGAGACTAAAGGGTGCCTGGCCGGCTCCGTTAGAAGAGCACGTGACTCTTGATCGCAGGGTTGCGAGTTTGAGCCCCATGTTGAGGGTGGAGATGACTTGGAAAAAAAAGGGAGAGAGAGAGAGAGAGAGAGAGAGAGACTAAGAAAACAATTAAATTCAGTATGTGAGCCTTGACTAGAATATGGTTCTAAAAAAAAGGTACAAAAGCCATTGTTTTACACGTAGGAAAATCAAATATGAACTGGACATTACTAATATTAACAAGTTGTTATTTTCGTGGGTGTGATAATGTTGTAGCTAGGGGCCAAGTGTCATGATGCTTTCATATTTGCATAATTCAGAAAACACAGACACACAGAAGTAGAAAGGATGCCAAAATGGTAACAATTCTGATAATTCTTGATTACATGAGTTTGTTTATCTTTTCTGTGGTTTTGAAACTTTTGTAATAAAAAGGTGGGTAAAAGTATCGTCAATGGCAATCTCTTTAGAGAAAGTAAGGAACAATTCTTTTTTTTTTTTCCTTTCTCTCTAGAAGAATCTGAGGAAGTGAGTAGGGGTGCTGGACCTCTTGAAGAAAAGTCAAAACAGAAGGAAAATTATGGTGCCCAGGGGCCACACACATCAGACTGGGAAAGAAGCCGGGAAGGTGACCAGCTTAGTCCTGAGGAGCCTCTACATGGGGGGGAAGGAGGGAGCAGGCGCATGTAGGAAATGTGGGAGAAGATGAGTCGTGTTCACAGTGCACTTTAAGGAAGCTTTCTGTGTTACGTGCACATCCTGAAGAAATCTATGGCAAAGAGCCACATGTCCCCTCAGCAAGACAGATGTCTCCACCCTGAGAGGGACTGGCTATCGAGGACTCTATTCCACTGGCCACTTGCTTCCTGGGTCCGTCTTTCTTAAAAGTTCAGGAAGGCTTCCTCAGGGAATTAAGTAAAAATTCTAGGCGTGGTACCTGGGTAGCTCAGTCGGTTAAATGTTAAATGTCGATTCTTGATTTCGGCTCAGGTCGTGACCTCAAGGTTTGTGAGTTCGAGACCCATGTTGGGCTCCACAGTGACAGTGCAGAGTCTGCTTGGGATTCTCTCTCTCTGTCTCTCAACTCCTCCCCACCTCAAAAATAAATAAATAGACTTAAAAAAAATTCCAGGCAAGATATTTCTTTTCTTTGTTGGAAACAGAAAATTCAGTCATTCATAGAGTTCCCAATTACTTTGCAACCATATGGCCATCATTGGTGGAGAATGCTTTATCCAGTGTGACTACAAATGGATGTGTGTGAATTCAGAGAAAGATCCCCCTTGGAAGAGCCTCTCTCAGAGTTTCAGAACAACCTTCTTAAGTGACCAGATTTCACAAAAAAAAAATGATTACATTTACTTTCTACTCATTTGGGTGCATTGTGTTTCTCTTGAAAATTTCATTGGTTTCACACCAATCTCCCTTTTTCCTTAAAGAAAATAAAGCAAGAACGGAAGATCTTATCATGAGAAAAATAAGCTAGGAGGGAGACAGGAATCATTTTGCCTTTTTGTTATACCTCAAGAAGCATTTCTTTACTTTTCTGATAGAAATGAGGTCCCTCTTTGGGCACCTGGGTGGCTCAGTTGGTTGAGCAACTGACTCTTGCTTGGTTTTGGCTCAGGTCATGATTTTGCAGTTTTTGAGTTCGAGCCCCTCATCCAGCTCTGTGCTATTAGCTTGGGACTCTCTCTCTCTCTCTCTCTCCCCCTCCCCCTATTTGTTTCTCTCTCTCTCTCAAAATAAATAAACTTAAAAAAAAAATGAGGTCCTTTCTGATCCTAAATCTCCAGCTCATCCTAGTCCTACAATAGAAAAAGAATGGCTGCAGAATTTCCAGTTTCCTACGTGCTCTCCTCGAAGCCTTAAAGCCTCTGCACATGAAGAAATGCAGTCACACTGATTTTTGGTGACAGAACAGCTCTCTTCTCAGGGCGGAATGAAAGGACCAGGGGACATGCATGAGAATCTGGAAGGAAAATGATAGCATAGGGAGGTTTTCTGAAAGCTGTAGGGCAAAAGGGGCTCCAAGACGTAGATATTTGTAATAATCTTTAACACTAAGCATCTTCATAGAGCACTCTCAAGTTGTACTCCTGTCACCTCTGCCACACCAGGTAGACAGGTAGGCAGGTGACAGGAGTCAGATACATCAAGCAGGTCTCAATCACCCTCCAACGGATCACTTCTCTGCTTTCATAAAGTAGTCAACAGTCTACCCTGAAGCCAGTTTTATAGAACAAGTCTGTGGCAGTTTATGTGTAGTCAATATTTTGGGTGTTGAAATAAGCTAGCTTTCATTAAGAGACAAGTCGCTAATCTATAATCATTACCCTGGGAAAACTCCCATTGATATCACGTTTAAGGGATAGGTAAACATGGGAGTGGCTTGAAGGATCCCATCATATTTTTCAAGCTAAAACACAAAGTATAATTACAACGCCTCCCAGCTTTCTGGTAAATTGCAATAGATAATTAAATTCTTAGGTTTATTCAACATCTTCTGGATGTTCTAAATACAGCCTAAATAAGGAAGAGCACCCCAGGGGCAGAACATATCCCAACTCCATCAGCACGAATTAAACATTCTCTATCTTGAATGGGTTACAGAAAATTGTGGTTTTAGGAAGTCATTGTCACAGGCTTGGGACCATAAACAGATATTTCAAGATTTCAGGCCTTTTGTGTGACTCATGGGGAAGAAAGCGGCACATTATTCCCCAGGACAGCTCTCTGAGGACCGTGGTTTACCGGTCGCAGACATGCTCCTTCCCTGGTCTTGTGAACTATGCGGCCACATGTATTTTGGAGGCCACCCTCTCCGGATGAAACCAGCAAGCTCACCTGGCTTCAGGGAAGAGAGGGTACTCCTCTGTCATGCCGTGGTAGCCCCATGGCACAGGGAAGTGTCCCTAGAGGGAGTGTGCCTTAGTGAATATCCTTGGAGGAAGGGAGGGAGTGTGCCTTAGTGAATATCCTTGGAGGAACGTCCTTGGGAGCTTCTTTTCCCTCTTAACTTCTTACAGTCAGGAGGCTACACCAGTCAGGCCTCCTTAATCCAAATACTGACACCAGGTAGTAAGCCTAGAATGATCCCTGCTTCTCTGTCAAATCTGGTTCCTTCACTACTGTCAGCTGAGGTGAGCCTGAGACACTGGCCTCCATAAAGCCACAAGGAATCTTTGCTTACAATCCTCTGTCTTTTGAGTTCCTGTCCTCTACGCATCCGTCTATACAACCTCATCCACTCCTCAGAAACTTGGCAGGGATACCAGGGAGGAGACTGGAACATCAGACTTTGGGCTAACTAAATGCCTTCTGAGGTCCCTCTCAGTCTGACCCATGCACCTATAAAGCACTAAAATGAGCTCACAATACACGCTGAACAGCAAAAGCTAAAATCTGCCAATAACAAAAGCAGAGATTTTATAGACATTTCTTCCTCGGCTCTGTGGATACTCACTTATTAAATATCTATTATATGCCAGCTACTATGATAAAGCTTTATTTCCCAGTTCAGATCACTGTAATTCAATTAGATGCTGCCAGTGCCCTTTTGTTCCAGAGGCCAGAATTTCCTACTTCCAAAAAATAGTGTCCACACTCCAAATTCTACTAAAATTGCTCCTGGAACTGTCTGGTCTTTCCTGGCCCTTTTCTTATGCCTCCCATTCTAACTTCATAAATTTCAGATTCTGTGCTCAGGATGTGCTTCTTTCTTTCCATGGATGGATGACGAACACATTCTTCTACATTCAGCTCGAACATCATGTCCTTGCCAACTTCATCCCTAAAGGGATGGTCCCTGTGGAACTTTGCTGCCCTCTCCACTGCAGCGCTGACTGCATTGCAATGAAGCTGGGTGTCTTTCTGTCTCTCTAGTTAGAGACCCTTGAGAATAGGGAGCAGGAAAATGTTTTACTATCTTAGTATCCTCGGTGCCCTGCTTGCACGTAGGAAGAATTTTATTACTTATTGTTCTATGAACGAAAGCATAAATCTCTCAGGTGCTTTCTAGATCAAAATTTGGCCGAGTCAGCTTGATGAACGCCCACAGAGTCCATGTCAGTACTGGGCAGAGCAGCGGCAGGGAGGCTTGGAAAGGGCACGGGCGAGGAGCAATCCAACTGGGGCTGATGGGAGCTCGGCCATCTCCTAGTTGGTGGCCATGGGGACATTATTACTCAAGTTCTCTGAGTCTTAGTTTTTAACCTGTAAAACGGGAGTGATCCCTGGGGCTGGTTTCTAGGGCTTCTGTTAAATGAGACAACGTACCAAAAGTTCTTAACACAGGGACGAGTACAGAACTATAAACATCTGCTGAGAATCCTTTACGGGTCAGACACTATAACACGATGAAGATACAATGGTATCTTCACGCACAAAAATAAACTCAAAATGGATCATAGACCTACATGTGAGACCTGAAACCATTAAAATCTTAGAAGGGAGCACAGGTAATAATGTCTCTGACATTAGCCATGGAAATCTTTTTCTAGATATGTCTCCTCAGGCAAGGGAAACAAAAGCAAAAATAAACTATTAGGACTACATCAAACTAAAAAGCTTCTGCACAGCAAAGGAAACAATCAACAAAAAACATAAAGGGAATCTACCAAAGACAGAAGATATTTGGAAATGATATATTCCATAAGAGGTTAATAACCAAAATACATAAAGACCTCATACAACTCAAACAATTTGATTAAAAAATGGGCAAAGGACCTGAACGGACATTTTCCCAAGGAAGACATACAGATGGCCAATAGACATATGAAAAGATGCTCTACATCACTAATCGGCAGGAAAATGCAAGTCAAATCACAACGAAAGATCATCTCACATCTGTCACAATGGCTAGAATCAAAAAGAAAATAACAAGTTTTAGTGAGGATGAAGAGAAAAGGAAACACTTGTGCTCTACTGGTGTGGATGTAAATTGGTGCAGCCTCTATGGAAAACAGTGTAGAGGTCTGGTAATTCCTGGGGAAGGTAATTCCAGGTAATTCCACTGCTGGGTATTTAACCAAAGAAAATGAAAACACGTATTTGAAAAAGATACATGCACCCCTATGTTTATTGCAGCATTATTTATAATAGCCAAGATATGGAAGCAACCTAAGTATCCATTGATAGATGAATAGATAAAGAAGAAATCTGTGTGTGTATGTGTGTGTGTGTATGTGTGTGTGTGTATGTGTGTATGCCTGTGCATGTGTCTTTGTGTGTGCATACACATGTATATACACTATATATATCTACAATGAAATATATATAATATATACACATAATGGAATATTATTCCACCATAAAAAAGAATGAAATCTTGCCATTTACAACAGCATGGATGGACCTAGAGAGTATTATGTTAAGCAAAGTAAGTCAGATAGAGAAAGAAGAATACCGCATGATTTTACTTACATGTGGAATTTTTGACACAAAACAAACAAAAATAGAAACAGACTCATCAACACAGGGAACAACCCGGTGGTTGCCTGAGGGAAGGGGATGGTGGATGGGCGCAATAGGTAAAGATAATCAAGACGTACCAACTTCCATTTATAAAATAAATACGTCTGTCTTTCTCTGCACCAGAAATGAAGTGGATATGTTGCAAAAAAATAAAAATAAATAAATCAAATAAATAAATAAATAAATAAATAAATAAATAAATAAATAAATAAAACACGTCACAGAAATGAAAAGTACAGCACAGGGAATATAGCCAATAATACTATAATAACTTTGTATGGTGACAGATAACTACACTTATCCTGGTGAACCATGTGTGATGCGGAGAATTGTTGAGTCACTCACTGTGCTGCATGCCTGAAAGTAATAACATTGTTCATCGATGCTTCAATTAAAAAAAAAAAAAAAAAAGAATACATACGTTACTTAAAAAAAAAAAAAAAAATGAAAGTGCTCAAAAAAAATGATGGGGGCTTGTCGAAAGGCACAGCAGACATCCAGAAGAGGTTCCCACTGGCCAAATCATAGGAAGCAGATTACAACAAACTGAATGAAAGAAAAATCCATGAGTCTATCTTGATAATAGAAAAAGGCAAGAAATAAATGGGACAGAAAAGGTGGAAACAACCCACATGTCCATCAACAGATGAAAAGATAAACAAAATGGGGTCTATATACAAAACAGAATATTACTCAGCTTTAAAAAGGAAGGAAATTCTGACGCAGGCTACAACATGGACGAACCCTGAGGACATTACACACGAAGTGAAATGAGCCAGACATCAAGGGACAAACACTGTAGGATTTTGCTCGTATCATATAAGGGACCTGGAATAGACAGAGACAAAAACTGGGATGCACATTACACCACTGAACGGTGCAATTGAACTGGTTGAGATGGTGAATTTTATGTTTTATAGATACATATGTATTACATATATTTACCACAATTAAAAAAGAAAAAGCGAGAACAGCACCAGAAATGACTTCTGCTTTCACATACATGGTCAAAGTCACTCAGATTCCACTCTTCTTCCACAGACGGAATCTAACTGGCCGTGTCAGAAACGGTAAAGAAATAATCTTAGGGTAAATGTCTATCTCCCTTCTAATCTGTCACCCATAACCTGCCCTGCAGATTCGGCTGGGTCATTCACTACAGCTAGCTATCGAATTGGCACAGAAGTTGTCTTGAACCTAAGTCTCTGTAGCATCCACAGACTTCGCTCCCAATGGACCCCTCAAGAGAAGTGGGTCTAGAGGTGAACACAGATTGACAAGCCACAACATGACACAGATGAAGAAGGCCTCCACTCCATCCTTAATTTCAACAATAGCTACTATATATAATGGCTTTCCCAACCAGCAGAATATTTACCGTAAAAAGAAAAGGAGTCAGTTGTCAAAAGTATTTTCAAATAAACATCAGCTATATACGTTTGTAAAATAGAAAACAAAACAAATGGGGCAAAAGGGAAATTTTTCCTTAAGGTAGAATACCAGGAGTTAGAAATGCTGGATGTTAGAAAATCCCCATCTTAAACCTTTACATTAAAAATAATGGCTACCACTGACTAAACCCAGTGACCAAAATCAGCATCACCAGTGAAGGGGCAAATAGAGATCATGAGCCTTGTGATGGGGGGAAATGAGAAAGGCATGATAACCCTTCTGGGGTTTTCCTGAATCTAATCATCAGAAAACGTCACACAGACCCAAACTGGATAAGAGTCTACAAAATACCCAGCCTACACTCTTCAAAAATGTCACACAGGGGCCCCCGGGTGGCTCCGTTGGTTAAGCATCCAGCTTGTGATTTTGGCTCAGGTCATGATCTCATGGTTCATGGGTTCAAGTCCCACATCGGGCTCCACACGGACAGTGCAGAGCCTGCTTTGGATTCTCTCTCTCTCCCTTTATCTCTGCCTCTCCCCATCTTGCACTTTCTCTCTCTCTCTCTCAAAATAAAAAAATAAACTTAAAAAAATGTCATGGAACATAAAGAAAGGCTGCGGGTCTATTCCAGATTAAAGACAAATGTCTACCGACATATGTGATTCTGGACTGGATCTTACGTCAGGAAAAAAAAAAAAAGCTATATAAAAGGCATTATTGGGGCAACTGACAAGAATTGGAGTATGGACAGTACAATAGTAAAAGAACTGTATCAATGTTAAATTTCTTGATTTTGAGTACCGTGGTTAAAAGAACATTCATTTTGTTAGAAAATGTGTATTTAATGCCTTAAGGGGGAAAAAGGCACAACATCTCTAACTCATTCTTATCAATAGTTCAGAAAACAATATATATATGTATGCAAGATAGACAGGCAGAATGTGATCAACGTTGACAAGAGGTGACCGCAGAGAAAGGTAAGTGGGAATTCTTTTACTGACATCAGGTCCAGGAAAATGACCACTGTCTTCCATCAGATGCCACTGCAGCCATCAACCCCGGCCCCAGTTTCTGTGTGGACTCACCATTCTTCGGAGAATCTTCAACAGAAGCTTCCGCTCTTTTGGGTCCTCCTTAGACGTCAGTACATCAGCAAAGTTCTCTGCATTTTCAGGACACAGGCTGTCTGGGTTTTCCCCTCCATACAGCTGAACCAGCATAGACAGACACTTGGATGAAACTTCAAAAATTTCAGGATCCTCGCTTGGAAGCTGCAAATTAACCAACAGGACTCTGTCAGTTAATCAAAGTCAGTTGGTATTCCTCAAGAAACACAGGAAAATTTGGCTTCATTGAGAGAACATCAGTCTGAGTGAGTGTACAGATTGACTAATTGAATGTTTTTTTGTTTTTGCTTTTTTTTTTAGTATCTTTTTCAAAATGCATACAGTAACTCAAGGCTAATAGCACCAAATCAGAAGAAAGTCTCACGGTCCTCTCTTTAAACCGTAATAAAGACCGCCAGTAACAAGCAGAGGACCAACAAAAATTTAAATGCATTCCTAATATGTGAATATATACATACAGTGCTGTGTGTCTGCAGAAATGGAGACAGCCTGGGTTTTCAGAAGCACTGCCCACACATTCTTGTTTGTTACCAACTTGTTTAGGAAAAATCTACTTCCTAGAAGATATTTAGGGACATTCTGAATTTGTCCGTGTCTGAATTATTGACTGAACAGGTGGGACAGAAAGCACTGTTTCTGTTATGCATTGAAAGGCATAATATGAAATAACAATCATATTCCAAAGAAGTGTAACCTTTTCATTTTTAAAGTTTTATTTTATTTGTGAGAGCTTGAGATCTAATTCCTGGGCCGTGTAGTTCATTTAACATGTACAATTCAGGGATTTTCAGTATATTGTCCAACCATCACCATAGTCAACTTTAGAATTTTTCCATTACCCCCAAAATAAACCCCATACCATGTGGCAGTCACCCTGCCCTCCTCTCCTCCTCCCCACTGCCCAGTGCCCCTGCCCAGTGCTAATCCACTTTCTGTCTCTCCGGATTTATCTCCTCTGAACATTTCAGATACATGAAATCGCACAGAATGTGATCCTTTGTGACTGGCTTCTCTCACCTACCGTAATCTTTTCAAGATTCATCCCTGCTGCAACATGTATCAGAATTGCATTTCTTTTTATTTATAAAAATATCCTGTTACGTGGATGTACCCCATTTTGTTTATCCATTCATCAGTGGATGGACATTTGAGTTGTTTTCACTTTCTGGCTGTTATGAAGAATACTGTTGTGAACATTTGTGTGTAAGTTTTTATGCAGACACAGGGTTTTCATTTCTCTTGGGTGAATACCTAGAAGTGACTGCGGGGTCATAGGAGAACTCCATGTTTAAACCTTTCAGGGAACTTCCAGACTGTTTTCTGAAGCTGCCATGAGCACCAGCAACGCAGGAGGGTTCCAGTTTCTCTACGTCCTCACCAACACTTGCTATTATCTGTATTTTTAATATCCGCCTTCCCAGTAGGTGTAGAGTGGTAACCCATTGCGGTTTTCACTTGTACATCCTTAATGACTAATGATGTGGAGCATCTTTTCATGTGCTTATTGGCCATTTGTACATCTTCTCTGGAGAAATATCTGTTCAGATCCTTTTCCCATCTTTGACATGGGATCTGACATTTTATGATACAGACTAAGTATATATATTTTAAATACAACTCCTTTAGATTAAACAATGTTTTTCCTATTCTGTGGGTTGTCTTTTCATCTTCTTGATAGTATCCTTTAGAGCACAAAATATTTTTTTTAATTTTGATGAATCCAAATTCATCTATTTTTTTATTCTTTGTGATTTTGGTATCATACCTAAGAAACCATTACTTATTCCAATGTCCTGAGAAATGCATCTAAGAATTTTTATAGTTGTGGCTCTTACATTTATTTTTTCTTGTAAGAATATTATAGTTTTAACTTTTATATTTAGGTCTTTGATCCATTTTGAGTGAATTTTGTGTATGGTGTTATCGGGGGTTCAACTTCATTCTTTTGCATGGGAATTAATCCTTTATTTTGAGACATTTGTAGGTTCATATGCAGCTGTAAGAAAAACTACAGAGAGATTTCATACGTATTTCAGCCAATTTCCCAGTTTGTAGCTTGTCTTTTCATGCACTTCACTCATTTGCAGAAAGAAAATTTTAATTTTGATTCCTCCAACTTGTGGTTTTATTTCATTGGGATTGTGCTTTTTGTGTCAATTACTTGAAAAACTCTTTGCCTAGCCCTCAGTCCTGAAGATTTTCTCCTGAAGGTTTTGAAATCTACATTAAAATTAATTTTTTGTATAAACATTGAGGTTTAGGTAGAGGTTCTTCCATTCATTCATTCATTCATTCATTCATTCATGCATTCATTGTTGCCACCAACTGTACAACTGCGCCAGCATCATTCTTAAAGATTTGTTCCTCCATTGAATTGTTTTTACATCTTTTGTTAAAAAGTCAGCTGGGCATATTTGTGTGAGCTTATCTCTGAGTTCTTTATTCTGTTCCATTGATCTAGGTGTCTATCTCTCCCCCAATAACACACTGTCTTGTTACTGTAGCTAAATAATACATCAACACCAGGTAGAGTGTTTTCTCTAACTCCAATTTTTTTTCAAATTATTTTTGCTATCCTATGGCCTGTTGTTTTTCTATGTACATTTTACTTATTTTTTTAATTTTGAGAAAGAGAGAGAGAGAGAGAGAAAGAGAGAGAGAGAGAGAGAGAGAGAGAGAGAGAGAGAGAAAGCAGGGGAGGAGCAGAGAAGGAGAGGGAGAGAGAGAGAGAGAACCCTGAGCAGCCTCCCCACTGTCAGTGTGGAGCCTGATGTGGGGCTTGAACTGATGAACCATGAGATCGTGACCTGAGACAAAACCAAGAGTTGGACACTCAACCTGGATGAATGGCCACCCAGGCACCCCATGTTTTTCTATATAAATTTTAGAATAGGCTTGTCTATTTATTGAAAACTTCATTGCAATTTTAGTAGGAATTGCCTTAAAATGCTCCAAAAAATGAGGGAGAATTGACATTTTTAGTCTGTTGAGTCTTCCAATGCAGATATATGTGGTATCTCTCCATTTATGCATGTCTTCTTTGATTTCTTTCACAACAATTTTGTAATGTTGAGGACATACATGTTTTGTCATGTTTATATGTCAGCATTTAATTTTTTTTTGCAAACTATAAATAGTGATTTTAATTATTTCCACATGTTCATTGCCAGTATAGAAATACAACTGAATTTTGTTTGTTGATCTTGGATTCTACAACCTTGCTGAACTCACTTATTAATTCTAAGAGTGTTTTTATAGATCCCTTTGAATTTTCTACATTGTGTCATGTGCAAATAGGATAGTTTTAGCTCTTCCCTTCCCAACAGTATGCTTTTATTTATTTATTTTTCTTGTCTTAGTGCACTGGCTAGAACTTGCAGCACTATGGTGAATAAAAATGGGGGGAGCAGACTGACACCCTTGCTTTGTCATCAATTGTAGGGAAAAAGGATTCCGTCTTTCACCTTTAAGTATGATGATAGCTGAAGGTCGAGGAAGTTCCCCCTCTAATTCTAGTTTGATGAGAACTTTGATCATGGGTACTGGATTTTGCCAAATACCTTTTTTTTTTGTAATAATTGATACGATCATGTGATATTTCTTCTTTAGCTTGTTTATATATGGTAGAATGCACTGATTTCTGAACATGGAATAACCTTTGTAAACGCAATACTTCCTTGGTCACAGTATTAATTCTTTTTATAAATTGGTACATACAGTTTGCTAATATTTTGTTGAAAATGGTTATACCTAAGGTTAAAAGAGATATTATAAGTTTGGGTTATTTTTTGTTTTTATGGTTTCATTTTGTTTTTGTAGGTTTTTTTTTTTTTTTTTTAGTTTAGTGTCAAGGTAATATAATCTTCATAAAACTCCTCTTAAAATTGGGATTAAAAATTCTTCAAATGTTTGATAGAATTCTCCAGTGAAATAATCTAGGCCAGGAGATTGCTTTTTAGGAAGTTTTAAATTACAAATTCAATTTCTTTAGTGATTATAGGACTATTAAGGGGTTTATCTTAGTTAAGTTTCAGTACATTTTAGAGAATCTGTCCATTTCTTCTAGTTATTGAATTTATGAGCATAAAATTATTCAGAATATTCTGCTACTATCCTTGTAATGGCTGCGGATCTATACTAACATTTCCTGTTTCATTCCTCATATAGGTAATTTTGTCTTTTTTAAATTTTTGTCAGTTTGCTAAAGATTTTTCAATTTTGTTGATTTTTTTTTAAGTGTCAGGTTTTTGTTTCATTGATTTTTTTTTGTATTGTTTTCCTGTTTTTAACTTCACTACTTTCTGGTTTAATCCTTATTATTTCTTCCTTTTTGCTTGCTTTCAGTTCATTATGCTGTTCTTTTCCTAGTTTCTGGAGGTAGAAACTCAGATTGTTGACTTAAGATCTTTCTCCTTTTCTGATGTAAGCTTTTGTTACTATAAATTTTCCTCTCAGTGGGGCTTTAGCTGCATCCTACATATTTTGAAAGCTTTTCTTTTTCATTCAGTTCTATGCATTTAAAAAATTTCCCTTGCAACCCCCTTTTAGATCCATGAATTATTTAAAGTGTATTTTCTTTTCAAGTGTTGGAAATTTTCCTATGGTCTTTTAATTATGGACTTCTAGTTTGATTACACTGTGGCCAGAGAACCCATTCTGTATTAGCTTAATTTATTTTACATTTGTTTAGGTTTATTTCATGGCCCAGGGTCTGTGAGTGTTCCATGGGTACTTGTAAAAACGATGTATTCTGCTGTTGTTGGGTAGGGTGTTCTATATGTGCCAATCATATCCTGTTGGTTGATTGTGTTGTTCCATTTTTCTGTATTCTTGATGATTTCCTGTCTAGTTCCTCCATTAATTGCTGGAGACTGGAGTTTTGAAATCCACTACAGTCTTGAGTCTATGTATTCTTTTATTATCTTAATTAAGCTCTATTATTTTTCTGCTTCATGTATTTTGAGGTCCTATTTTATACACATTTAAAATGGTTATCACCTCAGTGGGATTGCTCTTTTTATCATCATGCAATATCCCTGTCTCTAGTAATTTTTCTTTTTAAAAATGTTTGTCTGTTTGTTTGTTTGTTTATTTTGAAAGAGAGAGAGCGCTCAAATGGGGGAGAGGTAGAGAGAGAGAGAAGGGAAGAGAGAGAATTCCAAGCAGGCTCCACTTCAGCATGGAGTCTGATGTGGGGCTTGATCCCACAGCCATGAGATCATGGCCTGGACCAAAATCAAGTCAGATGCTTAACCAATTGAGCCACCCAGGCGTCCTTCTAGTAATTTTTCTTACTCAGAAGTCTACTTTATCTGATATTAAGACAGCCAGTCCTGCTTTTTTTTAATTAATATTTACACGGTACATACTTCTCAAACTTTTACTTTTAACCTGCCTGTATTATATTTGAAGTGAGTTTTTTATAGGCAACATATTGTCAGATTATGTTTTGTTATGCATTCTAGCTCTCTTTGTCTTTGAATTGGTGCACTTAGACCATTTATATTTAAGGTAAATATTAAGATATTAGGGTTTAAGTGTAATATGTGATTTTATTATTTGTCTTCTGTATATTTCTTATTTCTTGTTATTCTTGATTTGCTTCTTTTTAAAAACCTTTTTGTGGGTTACTTTAACATTCATTTTATGGGAGTAAAAGAGAACTTCAATTCCCAGTAGTAGTTTCCTAAGGGACCATAACAAAGTACCACAAACAGGTGGCATAAACAATGGAAATTTGTTGTCTCACAGTTCTGGAAGCTAGAGGTCTGAAAGCAAAGGTCAGGGCCATGCTCACTCTGAAACCTCTAGCAGAATGTGCCCTTGCTTCTTCATACCTCCTGGCGATCACTGGTATTCCTTCACTTGTAGCTACATAATTCCAATCTCTGCCTTTGTCATCATGTGACACTCTCCCAGCGTGTCTGTCTTCACATAGTTGTTTTCTTAAAAGGGCACCAGCCATATTGGATTAGGGGCCCAGTCCACTTGAGAATGACCTTATCTTAGCTAATTATATCTGGAACAACACTATTTCCAAATAAGGCAAATTCTCGGGTACCAAGAGTTGGGACTTCAACACATTATTTTTGTGGGGGACAGAATTCATCATAACACTTCCTATCAACTTTGTTCCTTCTGTGCTGTTTATCCACCTTGTTTTTTCTGCTCCTTGCTGTTACGCTTCCCCAAATGTCTAGCAGTCTTTGGTTTTCTATTTTATGAATGAAAGATCGAGCAAATTATTATAGGCAGATGGTATGGATTTCCTCTGCATTTGTGTATATCTGTTTCTTCAACTGGCTTCCCCTGTCTGTGTTCTATGGTTTCGTCAAATTCTACAATGCTTCTTCCTAGGCCCTAACCCCATAGTAGAAATCACCTCAGATAGACAGTTCATCCTCTTTATAGTGCAGTTCTTGACTTATTATGCTGGAATAAAGCAGAGCAAAATGGATGAGGTGGGGAGACTGATTGGTCTTCCTGTTCTAAATGTTAATCTTCAATTAGCCTGGGAAATGCCTTAGGGCCTCTATCAGTTTTTCACCTCACTCTGAGTTTATAGATCTTCTGCATCTGTTCCTACCTTCTGGTTAGTTTTCTCCTATGTATGTTGTGGGTAATAGGTTTCTTAACTATTTCAATTCATTCCCATCTGCTTTCTATCATCTAGTAATTGCACAAGATTTCTTTTCCATTAACAGCATCTCTTTCTTTTCTCCCCAAATTTTAAGATATATTTAATCTTTTCTCTCTTTTTATAGATTGTGCATAGTTGGTGAGATAGGCACAGGTGTTCAGACTTCTATTTCGATCACTTTAACGTTTCTTCATTTTCCAGCTAATTTTGCTTCATTGTTCAAGTAACTTGAGACTGTTTATAAGCAAGATTTTTGAGATGGCTTCTTTCTTGGATAATTGTAAATCTCATAATGTTTGTGGGGTATTTTCGGTGCCCCCCCCCCACACACACACAAAGATTGAAGGTATACAAATCCTCTCATCTTTCCTAGAATAACAGGGAAAGGATATACCCGACTGCCTACAATAACAAACTAGAAGACAGATACATGAAACAATGTTTTTTAAGACACAAGACATCAGACAAAGCAGGAAAGTGATGCCCAAAGGATGGAAAACAAGTGAGGGGAGCTCCACTCTTGTCACAGGTTAGAGACCTGAGAGGTTTCCAGGCCTAAGCACAGGGAGGGCAACTGAAGTGGATACCAGTAGATTCCTTAAGTTGAGGGGACATTATAAATAAAAATCACACAAATCCAAAGCAACTAGAGCTCATAGGACAAAATAATCTTGATAGCAATTTGTCCATTAGATGAAATGAATTTATGGTTAAGGACCTTCTGACAAAGAAAACTCCGGGCCCAAATGGCTTTACTGGTCAACCTACCAAACATTCAAGAAAGAAGTAATATCAGTTCTACACCAACACTTCCAGAACGCTAAGGAAAAAGTGACACCTCCGTACTCCTTCTATGTGGCTGGTATTATCTGGATTCCAAAACCAGACAGAGATACTTCTCCTAGAAAGCAAACTACAACCCATGAATAGAGGTGAAAAAAGCTTCCACAAAATGTTAGCAGACTGTATCCAGCAATGTATTAAAAGGATTACAGGGATGCCTGGCCACCTCAGTTGGTAGAACATGTGACTCCTGATCTTGGAGTCATGAGTTCATACCCCAGATTGGGTAGAGGGCTTAATTTAAAAAAAACAAAACAAAACAAAAAAACGATTAAACACCATGACCTAGCAGAATTTATCCTAGGAATGCAAGGCTAGTTTAGCATTTGAAAGTCAATGTTATGTGCAACACTAATAGGTTAAAAGACAAAAATTACATGATCCTCTCAACAATCACAGAATAGACATCTGACAAAATCAAACCCTATTTAATAATAAAAACGCTCAACAGATTAGGAATAAAAGGGAACTTTCTTAAAATGACATGGGATATCTAGGAAAAGTCTACAGCTAACACCATACTTAAGTAAAAAGGGAATTCCTTCCCTCTAAGATCATGAACAAGACAGAGATGTCTGTTCTCACCATTTCTATTCACCATTATATTGGAAGTTCTAGCTAGGGGAATTGGGCAGGGAAAAGAAATAAAAATCATTTAGAAAGTAAAACTCTATTTGCAGGTGACACGATACACAGAAAATCCTGAGGAATTCAGCAAAGAACTATTGGAATAAACAAATTCAGTAAGGCTGTAGAATATAAAATCAGTAACCGAAAATCCATTGTATCCACACTGCTAGTGTGTAGAATCTGAAAAGGCAATTAAGAAAACAATTCCATTTATGAGAGCATCAAAAAGAACAGAATTTTTTGGAACTAAAGTTAAAAGAAGCACATGATTTGTGCACCAAAAACTATGAAACATTGTTGAAAAAAGTTAAGGAAAGTCTGCATAAATAGAAAGACATTCCATGTTGTAGGGTCAGAGGAGTCAATATCGCTCAGAAGTAATATATCCCTAATTGATCTACAGATCGAAAGCAAAGCTGCAGCTGGCTTTTTTTTTTCTTTTGCCAGAAATTGATAAACCAATCCTACAATTCATACGGAAATGCAAGGGACCATGAATGGTCAAAAAAATCTTTAAAAAGAACAAATTCTGAGGGTTCACATTACTCAGTTTCAAATTTTGCTAAAAAGCTGTGATAATTCATCTAATGTGGAAGTGGCATAAGAATATACATAGAGATTAATGGAAAAGCTTTGACAACCCAGAAGTAAACCCTTATGTTTATGGTAAATTGGTTTTCTGCCAGAGAGCTGAGATAATTCAATGGAGAAAAAAGTCTTATCAACAGATGCTAAGAAAACTAAATATCCACATGCAAAGGAATGAAGTTGGACCCCTACCTCACACCGTATATGAAAACTATCTCAGAGTGGATCAAATATCTAAACATATACAACTTTTAGGAGAAAATATAAGAGTAAATCTCTGTGACCCTGGGGTAGGCAATGCTTCCTAGGTCTGACGCCAAAGGCACAGGCAACAAAAGCAAGACATAAATTGGATTTCACCAAAATTAAAAAATGCTGTGCTGCAAATAATACCATCAAGAAAGTGAAAAGTGACCCCCCAAATCTAACGATCTGACAAGGGACTTGTATATACAAAATATACAAAGACTCTGACAGTCCAATCAGAGAAAGACGAAAATATTTTTTTAAAGGAGTAAAGAAAATAGACATTCCTTCATAAAGGTATAGAGATCATCAATAAGCACGGGAAAAGATGCTCAACACCACTAGTCATCAGGGAAATACACATCAAAACCACCATGAGATACCACTTCACACACACTAGGACGGCTATAATTAAAAACACAGATAATAACAAGTGTTGGTGCAGACGTGGGGAAACAGGAACTCTCACACATTGCTGGTGGGGAAAAAAATGGTACAAGAATTATTGTTGAAAGCTCCACACTACACAAAGCAATCTACACATTCAATGCAGTCCCTACCAAAATACCCACAGTATTTTCCACAGAACCGGACTGACTCTAAAATTTGTGTGGAATTATAAAGACCCCGAAGAGCCAAAGGAATACTGAGAAAGAAGAACGAAGCCAGGGGCATCCTGCTCCCTGATGTCGTAACGATAGTAATCAAAACAGTGTGGTGCCAGTACGAAAACAGACACATAGATGAAAGGAACAGGACAGTGGGCCCAGAAATAAACCCATGCTTATACAGTCAATTAATCCAAAACAGAGGGGGCAGAAGTATACATTGGGGGAAAAGAGTCTAATAAATGGTGTGGGGAAACTGGACAGCTACGTACAAAAAAAAATGAACATGGACTATTCTTTTATACCATGCACAAAAATGAACTTAAAATGGTTCAGTCAGTTAAGCGTTCAACTTTGGCTCAGGTCATGATCTCATGGTTTGTGGGTTCAAGCCCCGCATCAGGCTCTGTGCTGACGGCTCAGAGCCTGGAGCCGACTCTGGATTCTGTGTCTCCCTCTCTCTCTCCCCCTCGCCTGCACACGCTCTGTCTCTCTCTCAAAGATAAATAAAATTTTAAAAAAATGGATGGGAGAACTAAATGTGAGACCTGAAAGCCTAAAACTCTTAACTGAAAGAAAACTCTTAGACATTGGCTTTAGCAGTATTTTCTGAATGTGTCTCTTCCAGGCAAGGGAAACAACAACAAAGTATTAGGACTACATTAAACTAAAAACTTCTGCACAGTAACAGAAACCATCAACAAAAAGGCAAGTTACTGAACGGGGGAAGCTATATGCAAATGATATATTTGACAAAGGATTAATAACTAAAATATATGAAGAACTTGTAAATTTTTTTTAATGTTTATTTTTGAGACAGAGAGAGACAGAGCATGAACAGGAGAGGGTCAGAGAGAGAGGGAGACACAGAATCTGAAACAGGCTCCAGGCTCTGAGCTGTCAGCACAGAGCTCAATGCGGGGCTCGAACTCACGGACTGTAAGATCATGACCTGAGCCGAAGTCAGACGCCCAACCGACTGAGCCACCCAGGTGCCCCATATGAAGAACTTCTAAAACTCAACAGTAAAAACACAAACAATTCAATTAAAACATGGGCAGAGGACCTGAATAGATTTTTTTTTCCAAAGAAAATCCATAGATGGCCAACAGACACATGAAAAGATGCTCAGCATCACTAATCATCAGGGAAATACAAATCAATACCACAATGAGATACCACTCACACCAGTCAGAATGGCCAGTATTACAAAGATAAGAAATAAGTTTTGGTGAGAATGCAGAGGAAAGGGAACCCTTGTGCACTGCTGGTGGGAATATAAATCAGCGCAGCCACTATGAAAACATTACTGAGATTCCTCAAAAAATTAAAAATAAAAATACCATACAATCCAGTAATATCACTGTTTTGGTATTTACCAAAAATAAAAACACTAATCTTAAAAGATATGTGTGCCCCTATATTTATTGCAGTATTATTTACGATAGCCAAGATAGTTTAGCAACCTGGGTGTCCATCAATGGATAAATGGAGAAAGAAGATGCGGGACATATACACGATGGTACATTAGTCATAAAAGTGGATTAAAATCTTGCCATTGAAGAAAACATGGATGGATCTAGAGGGTATTAAGCTACGTGAAATGAGTCATACTGAGAAAGGCAAATATCATGATTTCAAAAACAAAATGAACAACAAAACAACAAAAAAGAAGCAGACTCCTAAAAACGGAGAGCTGGTAGTTGTCAGAGGGGAGAGATTGTAAGGGGATGGGTGAAATAGGTTGAGGGGATTAAGAGGTACAAACTTCCAGTTATAAAATAACTAAGTCACAGGGCTGAAAAACACAGCATACAGAATACAGTTGATAACACTGTACTTTGTAGGGTGACAGATGTTAACCACTGTTATTGTCCTATTTCACGTTTCTAGTTGTTGAATCACAATGTCGTACACCTGAAACTTATATTGTATGTCAACTATAATCAAAAATAAAGAAAAAAAGTGTGAAAAGTAAAATACAAAACAATTTCCTCATGAACACAGATGCACAAATTCTGAACAAGACCATAGCAAGTCAAACTGCACAAAATATTAAGGGTATAACAATAAAGATAATGCACCCTGACTAAATAGGGTGTATCCTAGGAATGCAGGGTCAGTTTAATGTTCCAAACAATCGATCAAGTAATATATCATCGGGATTAATTTCCTAGGGCCGTCATCATAAAGGACTACCAAGTGGGTGATTAAAACAACAAAGATTTATTCTCTCACAGTTCCAGAGGCTAGAAGTCTAAAATCAATGTGTTGGCAGGGCCATGATCCCCAGAAGCCTCCGGGATGAACCCTCTCTTGCCTCCACCAGCTTCTGGTGGCCCCACGTGTTCCTTGGCTTGTGGCAGATGCCCACTTGCTGCCCCTCACGTCACACTGTGTTCTCCCATGTGCCCCCGGCTCCGTGTGGCCATCTTACTATAAAGACTGCAGTCATATTTGATGAGGGAGCCCAAACTACGCCAGTATGACCTCATCTTTAAAAATTACAACCGCAATGGTCTTATTTCCATAGAAGGTCACGCTTGGAGGTACTGGGAGTTAGAACTTGATCTTATCTTTTTTGAGGGATACAGTCAACCCACGACATCATATTAATTAGTAAAAAAGAAAAGCCATACGATCATCCCAATGGAAAGAATATTTATCAATATTCAACATCTATTTCTAACAAAACTTCAGCCAACTAAGATAGAAGGAAACTTCCTCAACCTGATAAAAGGCATGCTTCACCCTGAGATCGGACAATGACAGGATGTCTGCTCTCACCACTTCCATTCAACAGTGAATGGGAGGTGCTGGCCAGAGCAGTCAGGCCCAAAAACGGGGCATCCAGATTGTGAAGTGACCACAACTCCTGATTGGCAGAAGGCATAATCCTCTCTGTAGAAAATCCAATGGAATTTACAAATAAACCACTTGAGCCCATTAATGAGTTTACCACAGTTACAGGATTCAAGAGCAACATACAAATCAACTAAATTTTTCTATGTTAGCAACAATCAAAAATTAGAATGAAACGACGCCACCTAGAATAACACCTAAAAAATTGAAATACCTAAGGATAAATGTGATAAAGGATGAAAGACTCGTATATGGGAAAATACAAAATATTGCTGAGAGAAATTAAAAAGGACCAAAACAAAGGGAAGGATATGCCTTGCTCATGAGTCAGAAGACTCACCGTTGTTAAAATGGACATTCTCTCCAAATTCGTCTACAGTCAATGCAATCCCATTCAAAATTTCAATAGTTTTGGGGTTTGGGGATATTTTTTGTGGGGTTTTTTTTTGGGGGGGGGGGGGAGGAGACACTCACAAGCTGATTCTCACTTTCATATGGAAATGCAAAGGACACAGGATGGCCAAAACAAATCTGAAAAAGAACAAAGCTCAAAGACGAACATCACCAGCTTGCAAGACTTATTATAAAGCTAAATAGAACAGTGCTATTGGCATAAAGTCAGAGACCCAGAAATAGACCTGCACAAATATACTCAACTGATTTTTCAGAAAAGTGCAATGGCAATACGGTCAAACAATATGCCAAACATAAACTTCAATCCATAGCTTTTACCTTGTACCAAAATTAACTCCAAATGGTTGACAACATAGGTCAATTCTAGTGCTAAGGTGGCCCAGGATCACTGGGGAGCATCCACACTCAATGAAAGAAAACTAGGTCCTCAACAATCTCTGAAACTCATTTCATTAAAAAAAAAAAAAAAAAAGTGGTTCACAGACCTAAATACAAGACTTAAAACTATAAAACTTCGAAGACAAAGCTGGGAGAAGCCTTCTCGACCTTGGGTATGACTGCAAAGGCATAGTTTACAAAAGGAAAAAAGAAAGGTACAATGGACCTCATCTAAATAAAAAAATTCTCTTTGAAAGACACTGTCTAGCTCATAAAATGTTTAATAAAAGGTAGATAACACCACTCCTACCCCCATCAGAAAGTGTCCCTCCCTCTAAAGGAGACTCATTTAGAAGGGTTTCTTCAGACCCAAAGAACAGAAAATGTTTCCTCCCCTCAAAGAACTGTCCCCGCCACCCACCCCCTGCAACCTGTCCCAATTTCTGAGTAACGTACATCTCATAAATAGTTATATTTCCATTTCTGTGTGGCAACCGGGATCCTCGAGGCCAAAACCGTGGCCCAACTTGAGGAATTATGTTAGACTTCGTACTTGTATAGAAACTTCCCTCTATCTCATCTTTGTTATGTATGTTTTCCACTTCATTTAGAATTGCCAGCCTTAAAAACAAACAAAAAAGAGCACACCCAATTAAGTTTGAATTTCAGATGAACAATGAATTTTTTTAAATGTTTATTTATTTATTTGACAGAGGGAGAGAGTGTGTGTGTGTGAGTAGGGGAGGGGTAGAGAGGGAGGGCAAGAGAGAATCCCAATCAGGCTTCGTGCCGTTGGCTAGATCCCACAAACTGTGAGATCATGACCTTAGCTGAAATCAAGAGTCAGATATTTAACCGACTGAGCCACCCAGGCACCCCAAAAATGAACTTTTTTGGTGTATGTCCATCTGGCATCTTGTATTTTATCTGCCAACACTGAATTTATTGCAAACATTCTTCTTGGCCAACTCAGATGCTTTATGGAAGAGGTAACAAATACATATATACACACACATAATTCAGAAATAAAGTAAACTTACACTTGACTGCTTAATACTGTTTTAAAACAATTAAAAATTACAGTTGTGCTTCCCTTTATTCAATCTACACAATATAATGCCTTTGAAAATTGTTCTCATTTTACATTGTATTTTAAAAATACTGCCTGGCATACTATTTTGTCAAAAATATGTGGGAATATTTATTTTCACACAACAAATTAACTAAAAAAAAACAATAACCACTTATAATGCAATGTTTTCTATTTTTGTGCTGTCTAAAAGCACCTGGAGAAAAGACTCCCTCTGTATTGTTAGGACATCTTTAACAAGGTTTCACACTAGGCCACCAGTCCCTGTTCTTCTTCATTTTAATACATTACTCCTGCCCAAATTCAGCTAAAGAGGGAGCAGGAAATATCATTAAGTTGATAAATGGTGGTAATTCCAGATGACATCGCCCAAGGAAACACTATTGCCCACACAGTCCTGCCATTGCCCCCTTACCCTTGAGAAGTAAGGATACCCTTTAGTCTCATTGACCCCTGGCAAATTATACTTTTAAAGTGAAAATTTAAAGGGAAGAAAACCTGTCACTACCATTATCGATTTAGTTGTAAGTCTATATATCACAGACCAGAGTGCCAGGGTTAAAAAAAAAAAAAAAAAAAAAAAAAAGAAAAGATCCAAAAACAAGTTTAAAGTCATGAAAATCTTCACTTTAAACTTTTAAACAAGTTTAAAGTGGGTCTTGTCTTCTGGGGCTCCCGCACCATCCGGACCTTTGTAACAAAACTTCACATTTTCCTTGTCAATAACTACAGAGTAGGGAAACATTGCTTGTGTAAATAGCCATAACTCGGGGGTGCCTGGGTGGCTCAGTCGATTAAACAACTGACTTCGGCTCAGGTCATGATCTCGCAGTTCGTGGGTTCGCGCCCCACGTCGGGCTCTGTGCTGACAGCTCGGAGCCCGGAGCCTGCTTCGCATTCTGTGTCTCCCTCTCGCTCGCTCTCTCTCTCTCTCTCCCTCCCTCAAAATAAATACACATTAAAAAAAATTTGAAGCAACCATAACCAGTCAATATAGGAGATTTTTTTTTTTTTTTGGGGGGACAGAGAGAGACAGAGCATGAACGGGGGAGGGGCAGAGAGAGAGGGAGACACAGAATCGGAAACAGGCTCCAGGCTCTGAGCCATCAGCCCAGAGCCTGACGCGGGGCTCGAACTCACGGACCGCGAGATCGTGACCTGGCTGAAGTCGGACGCCTAACCGACTGCGCCACCCAGGCGCCCCATAGGAGATTTAAATGATTCCACTGAAGCAGCAAACTGGCAGAGACCATAGAGGGATTCAGGTAGATTTCATCGCCACTGGATGAGAGAAACATGTGCGAGATAGCCGCTCAAGAAGCAGGCAAATGTTCCCTCAGGCTGCCCTCTGTGCTGCTTGCAGTCGGTTTCCCACACGGAAGCCACAGCGGTTGTTTAAACTTTAGTCGCATCACATCACTCTTCTGCTTGGGGCCTCCGATGACATCTCCCTGCATTCACAATCCAATCCAAATGCCTCGCGCTGATCCACAAGGCCCTGAGCGACGAGACGGCGTGACTGGAGTCAAGTGCAAGAAGCCAGGCCAACGCAGTCACAGGGGACAGCAAGAGGACACAGAGCCCACAAAACGTCAGTTGGGTCCTCGTTCGCGGCCGGGACCACTACCGGCGGGGACGTTCTTATGGAGCTGTTGCAGGAGGTGGCAGCCCAGGGTATTCAAGTGTGGGGCTCAGGGGGCAGGTCACGGCTAAAGGTACGGATTCGGGTGGCAGACCGTCCCTCCACCATGGGTGTGGAGCTGGGGAAGCTCTGCTTTCGGGGAGCCACAGCATCACTTCCACTGCCACTGCCCGTCAGAAAATTAAGGAAGGCTGTTCTCGGTGGTCCTGGTTAATTTCTTCTCAGCTTCCACTTCTTTAGGGAAAAGTCCTGGCACCGTTTTGGAGGGCAAATACTAGCCTACTTAGTCTCCAGCATGTGAAAGCTGGAGAAGGGCATACGAAGGATCAAATCGGAGCTGTTGGTCAAACGCCCCTATTTTCATCCCCTCCCCTAAAACCAGACGTGCTGTGGGGTTTGGGTGGGAAGACCAACGCCCCCCCACCAGGCTGGCGCGTTTTGGAGCCAGGTTTTTCCTGCCCCAGTTTAATTCTTCTACGGGTTTCCTTCTGTCCTCCAGAAATATACTGAAATCCTTACCTGCTACTGACTCCCATGTACCCCCCCTTCTCTTCATTGTTAGAAGTTACTCCTTTTTGAGTCCCTGCACTTTTCCTTCAAAGGCATCTTGTGAGAGACAGGAGGTGAGTGTACGGAGGGAAAAAAAAAAAAAAAAAAAACACCAGTTGGAAAGAGGCCATCCTGGTGAAGATTTTCATGGCAAATCTCACATTTATTTCATAGGATCGTTTCCATGAACTAAAAAAGTGTGGATGGAATTCCGATAAAAACTAAATTTGTGTAAGATTTTGGGAGAGTGTCTATTTTTAAGTCTCACAACCAGGTACCCAGCACGCCTCTCCATGAATTTAAGTCATACATTATGTCTTTTAAAATGCTCTACAGTTATCACATGACTTGCATTTTCTTGTTATATTTCTTTTCGGCTTTTATTATGGGGTGGTTTTAGTCACTGCTGTAAAAGGGATTCCCCCCCATTTCTACTTCTGTCAGATTAACATCAGCAGAAAGAAAAGCTGCTGGGTTTTGTGCATTACGTTATGATACGCCAGCTTACTGAACTTCATTTTTGAGTTCCAACAGGTTTTTTATTTCAGTATTTTCCTAGGTATAAAAATTTTACCAACTAAAGTAATAATCCTTTTTTCGACTCAATATTTATTTATTTTATCTCACAGAATTATCTACAATATCCCACCTCTCATCCATCATTGCTGACCATTACTGGTAGTAGAAGATATTCCTCTTTCTCCAATTTTAATGAAAATACCTTCAGTGTTTGGTTTTTTTAATGTTTATTAATTTCTAGGAAATAAGTTTCAATATGTTTAGAAGCTTCACGCTATCTTAAATGGAGTTTTAAAAAATGAAAAATGGCTAGTTACTCTTTCTAGTATTATGACCATGTTTTTAATCTCCTTCTATTTCTTAAAACATTAAATTATGCCTTTCTAGTGCTTCTTTCTGGAGTTTCTGGATCAAACCCTATTTAGTTATATTGGTCCTTTAACATATTGCTAGATTTGATTTACTTTAATTTTCTTAGCTATATTCATAAATAAAAGTGATTTACAGCTGTTCTGTATTATTTTAAAGTAGGTTATGGCATTAAACTTATTCTCGTATTTTGAAAATGAATCAGAAAGCTTTCCATATTTTCCTGTACTCTAAATTAAACAGCACAGAACTTGTCTATTCCTTGAAAATTTAGAACTCACATGTAAAGCCACCTAGACTTGCAATATTTTAATGATAACCTTGTAGATGCATAATATTGCATTACCACAATCCAGTTGTCTGTTTTCTCTCTCTCTCTCTCTTTTTAATCTTGAAAGTTTTTTCTTTTGGTAAGTAATTAATGGAATTCTAGTATTTACCCTTCTAACTGCTTGTGAAAGAAATCTAAGCAGGATATAAAGAGAAAAATGTTCTCTCTTTCCTTTTAGCCGAAGAGCAGGTTATATTCTGTATCACAAAGGAGCCCTTGAAAATATCATTTCTAATAAACAAGTCTCGTAAGACATCTAGAAGACAAAAAAGGGTGATTGTATCCTGTGATCAATGTTTACCTTTTAAAACATAAATAACTCAGGAGCGCCTGGGTGGCTTGGTAGGTTAAGCGTCCGACTTCGGCTCAGGTCATGATCTCACGGTCTGTGAGTTCGAGCCCCACGTCGGGCTCTGTGCTGACTGCTCAGAGCCCGGAGCCTGTTTCAGATTCTGTGTCTCCCTCTCTCTCTGCCCCTCCCCTGTTCATGCTCTGTCTCAAAAATAAATAAAATAAATAAATAAATAAAACATAAATAACTCTGATTGGTCATCCTACCCAACAGTATTTGTTCTGGTGATAATACTTAAACTGACATCTTTGAATTTCTACACAGTGTACCTGCTAAAAGTAAGCCACTCAGAAGAGGTGATGCTGGTGATGATGTAGCAAACTTAGTACATTTCCACGCCTTTCATTGAATATAAACTGCTAAAAAATTTGGGAGGTTACATGGTAATTAATACTTATTGAAATTTAAAAGCACTTTTCCACCTACCCATCTCACTTCTGGGTGCTTCCAATTAAAGGAAATGCAGAAGCACCTCAAATTTTACAAAGATGTGTACTGTATGATGATTATAATAGCAAATAAGTGACAACAATGTGGATGGCCATCCACTGGGAGACGACTGAGTTGGAGAGAGAGTAATACATTCATACTATGAAATACCATACAATTATTAAAAAGAATGAGATTGATAAGTAAAGTACTGACTTGGAAAGATGCCCATAATACTGAGATAAGTAAAAAGTTACAAAACATCTACATATACTATGAACCTACTTTTAGGAATGAGAGCTAAAACAAAACAAGAAACAAAATCAATGATACAAGCGCATGTGATTGGAAAAGACTGGAAAAGAATGCAAGAATACGTGTCAAACGTAAACAGCGGCTACACGGGCCGGGGTGGGGGTAGTTTCGTTTTCCTTTAGGTGGAGACTTTAGTTCTTTGTACTTTAACCGTTTCTATATTGTTGCAGGTGTTATAATGTGCTTATGGCACCTTTTGTAACTTAAATATCTGAAACAGTGTCAACTACGCACATCCACAGATACATAAATATAAGTATCTGGAATAAATCTGCCTTCCCTTCCGGGAACTAAGATCTAAGAGAGGGTAAATCTCCTGGGCACCCTCTGTAATGACCCTCAGGTACTGACATGAGGCAAATACAAGACTTGCTATAACCAAATATAATGGCTGGAGAAAATGTGAAGGGCAGGGGTGTCTGGGTGGCTCAGTTGGTTAAGCGTCCGACTTCAGCTCAGGTCATGATCTCATGGTCCATGAGTTCAAGCCCTGTGGCGGGTTCTGGGCCGGAAAGAAAGACAGAAAGAAAAGAAAGAAAAGAAAAAGAAAGGAAGGAAAGGAAAGGAAAGGAAAGAAAACTTGGAAATGTTACTTTTTGGTTATAAGATTCAAAAATGTATTACAGAATTATATAATTTAGAAGCCTGTTAAAATTACAGTTCACTGACAAATACCTGAAGTCCTCTTCACACTAAAAGAATTCCCTTCTGAAGAGCTCACCTCTAAATAATACAGGCTTGAGGTAGAGAATGTACCCCAAAGGAAAAAAAAATAAAAGAGAACACATTTATCCCTAAAAAAGGTTTTTATTCCCATTCAAGAATGGCTATTTTAGAATAAAAGTACAAGGCTAATAAAATTTAAAAAACCACTTCCTAATAGTAAAAACTTATAAAACCAGGCAATTTTTACAACTGGAAGAAGAAAATTCTCCATAGGAAATCAGTTAAACATAGTTATGGCTTTATTATATAGACGTTTAGCACGAATTCCTTAAGGTAAAGTCTCGGTCTTATATAAACTAACGGTTCATTTATTCAAAGAGACTGATCCAGAATTAAAACTAACATGAGAGTGTTTGTCTAAAGTTTTATGCTGTAGGACTTTGTTGCCCCCAAAGCACCTTTACTGGGAGCTCTGCCCCATGCACCTTCGTGATCAGCAAGGCACTGCAGAAGACTCGATCAGCGGGGCTGAAGCAGCAGTTTCCCCACCAATAGAGCTGTTAGGGCAGCTAATTTTAGAGCTACAATGAAATCGCTGGAAATACCCCCGGGTCCATTATTTCAGCACATTAATGAGGCTGTTCACAAAAAGAGTTTATTACAATGAGATAGATGTTTATTAGATCAGTAATATGATTACAGAACATGCTGTATGGGAAGGGCCTCTGGGAGCCGTAGGCAGGATAATTTTGCAGGCATTAAACAAAACAAAAAAGCCAAACATCATTATCAAAACTGCTAACTTCGCTGTATCACGGTTACGGGTAAATATCCACACTATTAAGTATCCACATCATTTTCTTGCTTCAAGAAGAATGATGCATAGGCACGCTTTCTGAGTTTACAAAAAATCAAAGACGTTTTTGGGGGTAGCAAAAATAAAACGAAGCCAACTCAAGAGTGTTTACTGCTCATTTTAAATATGGCCACTTCTAAAGACACCCAGGAATTGTATTTCAAGGCTGTAGCCATAATGTGTTTTTCACTGCATGTTATTGTACTACTGAGTAATAAAGATAATACCACCATCCACAATGATACAACAAAGATAAAAACAGGGGGGTATTTACCATGTGCTAGTAAGTACTACGCTAGCGGCTCTTCACCCATTGCTTCTTTGTCCTCCCAACAACCCTGTGCGGTGTTACTATGTCCTCCTTTTATTAGATGCAGGAATGGAGACTTACTAACTCCCCCATGGTCATTCAGCTGGTGACCCACAAACCGAACTTAACCACAGGTAAATGAGTGGATGTTCAGAGACGACCCAACTGAATCATGGAAACGCCATTGTGTCTTGCCAAATGGCCTCACGTGCAATGTCAAATGGATTGGATGACTTTGTTTTGTATTCCCTTTATAAAGATGCGATCATTTCTCTTTTTGTTACTGTTGCCTGGACATGGACAGCTCCATGCACGCTATCAGGCTATTAACCCTACTGGCAACAGGGCAAAGCAGTTTCCACGGTTTAAAAATCTAGCACACGTTTTAGGGGGCCGAGATGTTAAAGACCAGACTGACAAAGTAAAATGCAATCAGGATGACCTTGAAGTAGGTCAAGTTTCATATAGACACATACAAGGACACATGCTACAGACATATCTGTAGACACATAAAATGCATGGCAAATTACCTGTTATCCATCATTGGAGTTTTAAATGGAGTTTTCTGCATCACCCCAAAAGAAACAGCATAACGTGTCTTGAGTCTGACTATTTCTCTCTGATGAACCAATGAAGAAAAGATGTCTTTCCACAGGGGAAACCAGTTCTGAAAATGCTACTTTCTCTGGAGGATCACATAACGTAAAAGGGAGGCTCTGCCGTGTAACACTTGGGGAATACGCCAGAATACTGGAGGCCACTACTCATCTCCCTTTCTGTGGTGTAAAAGAATATCTATGGTTTTATCCCCTTTTGTTTACGGTTATTAGGAAGACATCAAATTAGGTTAAAGAGATGAGGGTATCATCGGATACGCTTCGCTACTGTCTCCTAGCAAAGCTCCTACTACTAGTCCCAAATATTGAATTTTGGGGTGCAAAGAATAAACATAACCAACTGTATTCAAAGAAATGGTGTTTTCATAGGAAATCCGAGTGCTACTCCCACTTATCTACTCATTCTACTGTAACAGATAAATAGAACCGATTAAGTAAAATCTTAATAGTACATGATGTCTGTAATCTTTCACAAACATGCCACCACATGGACATCCACCTTACTCCTTATAACACAATCATCCTGAATAAATCAAATATCTAAATGTAGAACAAACAAAACATGAAAGCACTAGAAGAAAATATGGGTGAATATAGTTATAACCTTGAAATATGAAGACCTTTAAAACACGACATAAAACTCAAAAGTCAGGGGTGCCTGGGTGCCTCAGTGAGTTAAGTGTGACCTTTTGCTCAGGTCATGATCTTGCGGTTCGTGACTTCAAGCCCCGTGTCGGGCTCTGGGCTGACAGCTCAGAGCCTGGAGCCTGCTTCGGATTCTGTGTCTCCCTCTCTCTCTGTTCCTCCCCCATTCATGCTCTGTCTCTCTCTGTCTCAAAAATAAACGTTAAAAAAAAAAAAATAAAACACCTCAAAAGTCAAGAAGGAAAATACTAAAGAAATTTCACTACTAAATGGAAACTACTTTTATGGCTAAAATAACAGTAAAAATTAGAAATACAAAGATAAAATGAAAGCTAGTATTTGTTATAACAAAATAAGCTTAATATACAAAAAGCTTAAAAAAAAACAACAGAAAAAGGTAAGCTAAGTAGAAATAAATGGACAAAGATTACACTAAACCAATTTATAGAAAAAAACACACAAATGGTTAACTAACTCATAAAAGAGGATAAACTTCATTCACAATGCAGTGAATACAAGACATCAAAAACCTACAATGTTTCACATGTCAGAAAGGCAAAATGTTAGCAAAAAAAAAAAAAAAAACCCTCAGTATCAGCAAGGCTGTGGGGGAACAGGCAGTTTCTCTTTCAGTGAGAATGAAAATTGGAATTCTACCTTTTGAGGAGGACAATTGGGCAATAAATATCAAAATTAAAAATTTATAACCCTTCCACTTAGCATATTAGACAGGATTCTCCAGAACACAGAGCCAGCAAGAGATATACACGCATGCAGAAGACAGGTTTATTATGAAGGACTGGCTCACATGATTGTGGAGGCTGGCAAGTTCTACAACCTGCCACACCCACAGGCTGAGGGAAGCTGATGGTCTAGTTCCCATCTAAACCAAAGGCCAGAAATCCGGGGTTGCCAGGGCAGGGGCGGGGTGGGGGGGGCGGGCAATGGGGTAAAACCTACTCTGAGTCTGAAGAGCCCAGAACCAGGAGCTCCAACGCATGGGGGCAGGAGAATTTAGAGGTTCCGGCTCAAGCACAGAGCAAACTCGCCCTTCTTTTCCTTCTCTGTCCTATTTAGACCCTCAAGGGACTGGATGAAGCCCAGTCACGCTGGCGAGGACAATCAGCCTCACTGAGCCTGCCATTTGAAATGCCACTCGCTTCCAGAAACACCCTCGCAGACACACCCAGAAAAACGTTCCACTCGAAGTCACGCACATTCACTAGAAACTCAGAAGGGAGCTATTCTGCCCATACGTCAGGATGACTGCCTACTTTTTCCTTTTTTGTTTGTGCTTTGTGGTATCATGTATGTGAGACTCTGGCATGGAAATACCTTACTTTATAATTATTTTGTGTTGGGATTTTGTATTTGCTCAGTATTAATGCTCAAAGTGTTTGCAACTAATTATTAAACAATAACTGCTACACAAAAAGGAGTTTAGTTCTTCAATACTCAATTTATGTTTCAGTGATAAATTAAGAGAAACTGATCACTGGGTTAAACATTGAATTTTCTGTATTTGCAGTGTTTCTGCATGATGGATTTTGTAATTATCTTGGTCTCCACATTCCAAACAGCTTTGAGGTCTCATTTACATGAAATGTGAGTTTCCTGGGTTTTTTTTTTGCCTCAAGTCTATCTTTAATTATGTGCTAAACCATAATTACAAAATAAGTTATGAGTTGAAAATTTTACCCTTCAATTCACACTGACAAAAAGAAAGCCAGAAATAGCTTAACCGCACAACGTACACTTAAATTTACTTCTCTGTAAAACGAGAGGTTGTCTGCTCCATTTGAAAATGTGCAGGCCCACAGGCATGCCCCTGATGGTGGAATGATCACAGCCAATGAGCTCTGCATGCCATGTTTTCAGAGGGGTCACACTACTGTTCCTAAAGACAGCTTAATCCCAAGGACAAGCCAACTACAGAAAACCTCCTAGAGACTGCAGGGAATCCAGTCAAAGTGAAAATAAAAGTACCCACTAGAAGATACATACGTATGTTTATAATGCAAAGGAATGATAAACTGACTTCTAAGAAGTACGCTAATGAGGTCAAATCCAACAAGGTTGGTGTTACCCAATTATTTCACCAGATCATGCAGGCATGGCCTAAAGTAAGTCATAAATTGCTAAATAAAATTCTAGAGAAGAATCAATTGTAACTTTGATCTAAATAAGAGGACAATTACTTGTTGGCCCAAGGGATGCTCTATTTTTATTTTACTTGCTTTATTATTTGAGCACAATCGACACGATGCTACATCAGTTGCCTGTGGACAACATTCAACCTCTCTACACGTGGTGCAATGCTCACAGCTGTAGCTACCATGTCACGCCACAATGCTACTGCAATATCATGGTCTATATTCCCTAGGCTGTGCTTTTTATTCCCCTCACTTATTCATTCCATAACCGGAAACCTGTACTTCCCACGCCTTGTCACCCATCTCGCTCATTCATCCTCCCGCCCCCTTCCCTCTGGCCACCATCAGTTTGTTCTCTGTATTTATAGGTCTGATTCTGTTTTTTGTTTCCGAGATCTCACACATGCCTAAAATCATATAACATTTGTCTTTCTTAGTTTGACTTATTTCACTTAGCATAATACCCTGTAGGCCCATCCATGTTGTCATAAATGGTGACATCTCATCCTTTTTAACGGCTGAATAATATTCGTGTGTGTGTGTGTGTGTGTGTGTGTGTGTGTGTGTGTTTGTGTACACACATCTTCTTCCATTCACTTACTGATGGGACTTTTAGGTTGCTCCCATATTTTGGCTATTGTAAATAATGCTGCAATAAACACAGGGGTGCATATATCTTTTTAAATTAGTGTTTTCATTTTCTTTGGGTAAATACTCAGCAGTGGAGTTACTGGATCATTTAGTAGTTCTATTTTTAAGTTTTTGAGGAACCTCCATACTGTTTTCCACAGTGGCTGGACCAACTTACATTCCCACCAATAATACACAAGGGGTCTTTTTTCTCGATATTCTCCTCAATACTTGTTATTTCTTGTCTTCTTGATTTTAGCCTTTCTGACAGGTGTGAGGTAATATGTCATCGTGGTTTTGATTGGTAGTTCCCTGATGATGAGTGAAATTGAACATCTTTTCATGTGTGTGTTGTCTTCTTTGGAAAAATTCCTATTCAGGTCTTCTCCCCATTTTTTAATCAAAAAAAAATTTTTTGTGCAGAGTTCTAGAAGTTCTTCATGTATTTTGGATATTAACCTACTATTAGATACACCAACTGCAAATGCCTTCTCCCATTCAGATTACCTTTTTGTTTTGTTGATGGTTTCCTTTGCTGTGCAAAAGCTTTTTGTTTTGATGTATTCCTAGCAGCTTATTTTTGCTTTTGTTTCCCTTACCTTAGCAGGCATATTTAGAAAAATGCTGTTATGGCCAGTATGAGAGAAAATACCGTGTTTGTGCACTTCTAGAATTTTTATGGTTTCAGTTTTCACATTTAGGTCTTTAATCCTATTTTTGTGTATGGTGTTAAAAAGTGGTCCAGTTTCATTCTTTTGCATATAGCTGTCCAGTTTTCCCAGCACCATTTATTGAAGGGACAGTCTCTTCCTGTGGTATATTGTTACCTACTTTTTCATAGATTACTTATCCATGTAAGCATGGGTTTATTTCTAGGCTCTCTATTCTGTTCCATTGATCTGTGTGTCTGTTTCTGTGCCAGTACCATACTGTTTTGATTACTACAGTTTTATAGTCTATCTTGAAATCTGGAATTGGGTTACTTCCAGCTTTGTCCTGCTTTCTCAGAATTACTTTGGCTATTCAGCGTCTTTTGTGGTTCCATACACATTTTAGTATTATTTGTTCTAGTTCTGTGAAAAATTCTGTTGATAATTTGATAGGGATTGCACTGAATCTGTAAATTGGTTTGGGTGGTATGAACATTTTAACAATATTAATTCCTCCAGTCCGTGAGCATGAAATACCTTCCCATTTGTGTTATTATCAATATTTTTAATCAATGTTTTGATTGATTAAATGTTATAGTTTTCAGAATGCAGGTCTTTTACCTCCTTTCAAGTTTATTCCGAGGTATTTTATTATTTTGGCACAACTGAAAATGGAATTATTTTCTCAATTTCTCTTTTCTTTATTCTTACTTCATTATTAGTGTATAAAAATGCTACTAATTTCTGGGTATTAATTTTGTATCCTGCAACTTTCCTGAATTCATTTATTACTTCTAAAGTTTTTTCACTGCAGTCTTTAGGGTTTTTTTACGTACAGTATGATGTCATCTGCAAACAGCGACTGTTTAACTTCTTCCTTACCAATATGGATGCCTCTTATTTCTTTTTCTTGTCTGATTGCTGTGGCTAGGACTTCCCAACAGATTCTCTAAAAGTAGGAAAATGGAACTGCATATAACCAATATTTTTGAAGAATATTTCTGGTTGATACGTTTTAAAAACACTATGCCATTTCAAACTGATATTAGGTATTTATCATTATCTCAGGTGAATCTTAAAATCATAGAGTTTGAAGAGGCCCACAGAGCTCTTCTTATCCAACCACTAGTCTGGTGGCAGGAAATGGTCATTTTACCTCCTGGTCAAGCTTTCAAATGAACTGGATGATAATGCTGCCTTTACACACTGTGTCAACTGGTTGCACTGGGTCACTGGATAAGGACAAGGTGTGGGCTACCTGCCCCAAACAGTCTGCTTGGGAAGAGACTGCTGGTGATGTCCTCTGCAGCGAAGGGACACAATCCAGCTCCCTCAGGAAAGTCCTCAAACATCAATTACAATTAGCAATCATCACAAGTGATACAGATCCAAAAACCTCGTCTTCTTTTTTCTAAAGTCACTAATCTAGTCATTTCAAGGGTATAGCACAGACTCCAAGACATGGAACTGAGTCAGAAAGTAGACAACATTTTAACGTTCAACCTAGAGTTTTATGCTAAGTCATATCTAGTACTTATTTTGGAGACCCAATATATATATATGTGTGTGTGTATCATAGCACTTACAGAGCTTATTTACCGCCACAGGAAATCCAACCAAATTGTTCTCAGTTTCCACTCAACAGAACAGTATGTTGACCTTTACTGGCAGAGCTGGAGTGAATTCTGTCGATAGCAGCTACTGTGAGAATTGCAGAACTGGTAAATATTTATGAAGTTTTCCTACTGTGCTGGCCACTGGCAAAAAGACGGGGATGGATGTGTGCTTCTGAGTCACCCAAGAAGCTTGGAGGTACCTATCAGATTTGAGTCTGGCATTTCAAATCCTATATTTAGGAAAAAATTCACTGTTCACTAAAAATGATAAGGTGTATCTGGAAAAATGCTCAAGATTCTGAAGCTAAAGTACACTCCAGATATTTCTCTCCATCTGATGGAGAGACTGCCAGGTATCTTTAGCGGGAAAAGAGCTAGCACTAAGATGCTGCCTTGCTTGGTTTCTGTGTCTTAATACACTACACTCTGGGCAGACCAAACAGCCCCCATGGCTCCCACTGACACAGGTAAGGGGTGCCTCTGAGGTTAGGTTCTGGCCACTCTTGGAACGGAGAAAGGTTTCTGAGGCCCAGGTTGAAGGTCAACTGTTCTGTGTGTTCTTAGGAGCATCCCTGCCCCACCTCATGAACACCAAGCCTTTCTGTTTTACCACCTACACCCCAAATGAAAATGGAAACAATCTGAATGCCATCATTGACTTGCTAGAAACGCACGCACATTGATTTGTTAACTCTCCCAAGGAGGAAATCCAAGCCTAATATTTTGATTTCAACTAAAGGAATTTTAAGCAGTGTCAAGCAAATGGAATGACTTCTTGAAGGGATGTGAGGAAGAGATTCTATTTATTTTTTTAAGCCCTTTCAGTCCTTACGTTTTCTTTCAACCTGTTCTATCAAATATCAGGAGAGGGGTAGTGAAATCTCTGACTAAAATTGCATTTATCTTTTCATCCTTGTACTTCCAACACGATTTTGTTTCATGTAGTTTATTTAGGAGTAGTATGTCTACTTGATTAACTGATCACTTTATCATGAGAAAACAACCTTCCTGGGCGCCTGGGTGGTTCAGTCAGTCAAGCATCTGACTCTTGATTTCAACTGGGGTCATGATCTCAGTTTGTGAATTCAAGCCCCACCCTGGGCTCCGCGCTGACAGCACTGAGCCTGCAGGGCACTCTCTTTCTCAAAAATAAACATTAAAAAAAGAAAGAAAATGACCTTCTATATCCCTAGTAATATTCTTTGATCTGAAATCCACTTTGTCTCATATTAAAATAGTCACTCCAGCTTTCTCTGGACTCGTATTAGTAGGGCACATCTTCTTCCATTCTTTGTCTTTTAACCTACTCATGTCATTATGTTTACAGTAAGTTTCTTTTAGGCAGTATATAGTTGGCTCTTGGTTCTTGACCCAATATGACAATTACTGACTTTCATTTGAGGTGCTTAGACTGGTTACATTTTTTGTGATTGTTCATCCTGTTAGGTTTAAGTCTATCTTTTTGCCATTTGTTTTCTATTTGTTCCAGAAGTTTCTGTTCTCGTTTTTCTCTCCCTTTTTTTGTCTTCTCTTTAATAAAATATTTTTTATCATTCATCTCCTTGGTTGATTAGAGTTATGATTCTCTTGTGCAGTGGCTGCATTAGAGTTTAATAGTATCATCTTTAACATAACAAAGTCGACCTCTCAAGTCATATTACAGAATTTCACATTAGTGGAAGAATCGTTCAGTAGTAGACTTTCACTTTTTCCCTTCCAGATTTTGCATTTTACGTACACACATGCTTTTATAAAGCTCACAATACACATAGCTATTACTGTGGTTTAAATGGTCAATTATCCTTGGGAGAGATGCTAGACACTGTGAATTTAACCCTGTTGAGCGCTTGATAAATGTGCATTCCTGAAAATACTTGTGAGGTTTGTTTTCCCCTTGGAGGCAGTTCTGTTAATTAGAAACAGTTCGATCCCTTCAGATCTTGTTTTTATGATGTGTTAGGTGGGTCTGGAGCAGCATTCAGTCTAGGACTAATTATTCCCCACCGCTGAGCCAAGATCTTCCTGAGTATCTTTTCCAATGTTCCATGAATTAAGAATTTTTTCCAGTCTGTCTGATGGGAAAAAGAACTATTTTTGCCCATGTGTGAGTAACTGACACTACTCTCTAATCCTTATGGGTGTTTTGGTCCCTGGCCTTGGGTTGCTGCCTCACACACACATACCCTGCAGAATATCTAAGAGAAACCCTCTGTAGATCTCTGAGGTTCTCTCCTTGTGCAATTTTCTTTTTTTTTTTTTAAGAAATTTTTTAATGTTTATTTATTTTTGAGAGAGAGAGAGAGGGGAAAAAGGGAGGGGCAGAGAGAGAGGAAAACAGAATCTGAAGCAGGCCCCACGCTCTGAGCCATGAGCACATAGCCCGATGCGGGGCTTGAATGCATGACCTGAGCTGAGGTCAGATGCCCAACCGACTGAGCCACCCAGGTGCCCCTCCCTTGTGCAACTTTCTGTCCTGGGCACCCTGGTCACCTCGTTCTGTTCCTCCTCTCAGCTTCATTGCAACTCAGTACTCAGGCTGAAACAAAAACTCTGATAGCACGCTCTTGCTTAAAATTCTTCCAAAAATGCACCATTATTGCCCCAGAATGAGACTAAACACAGCTGTGTTGGATGATCCACATTAGAAAAAACGATGCCTCAGTTTCCCGTAGATTCTTCAAAATAACCTGAGAGCTGGCTCTCTGTGACATAAAAGCTTGAAGAACTGCGAGACAGGGAAGTGGCCAAACTACAAGAAGGGCTCACAACTGGGAAACAAGGGGCAGGCCACACAGGGCAGGTTTCAGAAGGGACTATCAGGAGGCAGTGCCTAAGAGCTAGGGACACTGAACTCCAAGCGCCACACTCTTGGGAAACAAGATAACCTTCAAGAATTTTACAGCGGAAAGTCAATTCAGGGAGAAGGGCTTTTGTAGTAAAAAAAAAAAAAAAAAAAGTGATGGCATATGGGAGCCAGATTTCTTCCTTTCTCGAAGTCCTTAATTTTTAATTTTTTATTCTGATACCGTTTGGGACTTAAATGAGCTACAACGAATAGAAAAGATGAGTGCACTTTACTGCCCTAAATAGTAACATCTTATAGAACCATAGTATAGTTACTACAAACAAGAATTGAACGTGGAGACATTATTATTAACGAATTTATAGACCTGACTCGAGTTTCGCCAGTTTTTCCACTAATGTCCAGGATCCAAGCCGGATTCAGATAGGATTTAGCTGCTGTGCCTCCTTAGTCTCCTCCAACTTGTGATAGTCTGTCTAGTCTTTCTTGGATTTTACTGACCTCCACACTTCTGAAGACGAGTGGCCAGTTAGTGTGGAAGATACTTTGATTTGTCTGATGTTTTCTCGTGATTAAATCTTGGTAATGCTTTTTTTTTTTTTTTTCCCAGGAATACCAGAGAAGTGATGTTGTACATTTTTTAGTGCATTCTATACCGGTAGGTACAGGATGTCCATAAAGCTTATCACTGGTGATACTAACTTTGATCGCTTGCTTAGAGTGGTGACAGTTTCGTGCACTGTAACAATCAAAATTGTTTCTTTTGTATCTTGCGGAGAAGTAACTTGAGATTTTATTTCTTATTTCTCATTCTACGTTTACCCACTAATTTCAGCATCCGTTGAGAATGCCAGGTTTCATCTGACTTAAAAAAAAATAAAGTGATAATGGTTATTTAATTAAGATTTACACTTAGTAAAAAGGCTTACATATTTTTTTCGCTATCTGTCCCCGACAACTTTGCAAAGTGCATTTCTTTAGAACACCCTGAGTTCCAACCCTACCGTTACCTTCAGAGCCTCAAACGTCCAATGATAATTTATGCCAATTAGTATGTCCTCTACCTGGGATGCACAGTCCTTCGGTCCTTCACCCATCCTCACGCCACATGTGGTTGGCACATTGTCAACCCATTCTTCCAACAAAATTAAAAAAGCCCTGGAGGATCTGGGTAAGAGTAAAAGGCAGCAGGAATCTGTCTCCCCACTTAGACAACAATTGCAGTAGCAGAATCTGTCCGATGCAACTACTCTGGAATTCTGGAACCTACTGAAGGCTTACAACGACAGAAGAAGGCTTGGACAGTAAACTGAGGTTAATTTTGTTCAATTCCAGCTCTCAGCACAGTGGTAGTTACCCATTCCCCACCCCAAGCCCCATGGCAGACAGTCATTCATGTGTTTTGGGGGCAGCTTATAGACACTAGCATAGACAAAAAGGATTCAGTCCTCCAAATATCAGGAATCTGTTCTTTAATCACTGACTGCTACTGCTTCTGATCACAGAGGTGCAGGCAAAAAGGCAGCCACTCTTATTATACCTCCCTCACTGTGGCAAGTTCCTCTCCCTCTAGATAAAGTGACTTCCATATTTAAAAGACAGCATCCTTCTCCCTCACCTCTCCTCCCAACGTCCCCCCACCTCATTTTTCTGTTTTCCCTCTTTTGAAAACCAGACGGTAAAAAGCAACTACACATACTGAGAAAATCAGAAAGGGCGCCTGGGTGGCGCAGTCGGTTAAGCGTCCGACTTCAGCCAGGTCACGATCTCGCGCTCCGTGAGTTCGAGCCCCATGTCGGGCTCTGGGCCGATGGCTCAGAGCCTGGAGCCTGTTTCCAATTCTGTGTCTCCCTCTCTCTCTGCCCCTCCCCCGTTCATGCTCTGTCTCTCTCTGTCCCAAAAATAAATAAATGTTGAAAAAAAATTAAAAAAAAAAAAAAGAAAATCAGAAAGTCACCACTTATGCCCGGGGAAAGGCGCACGCTCGGAAAAGACCTGAAAAGACCTTGTATTCACACAGCAAACTGATCCTTAGCATCAAGACAGCCTACAGCAACCACAAACATAAGTAAATGAACAACAAGAAAAAAATAGCAAACCCTGGGGAAGTTGGAAAATCTAATTGACGGAGTTATCATTATTAGATTCAAATGTCCAGCCCTCACAATTTTTTTTAAGACAGCATGGCATACGAAGAAATAGGTGAACACGGCACATTCAAAAGAGAAATGTAAATAAACAGCAACTGTCCCTGAAAAAACCCTAATGGCAAATGTACTAGACAAATGCTTTAAAGCAACAATCTTAAATATGCTCTAAAAGTACTAAAGGAAGTTGTATGGAAAAGTCAAGGAAACAGTGTATGAACAAGATGGAAACATAAATAAAAAGAAAAATCTAAAAAAGAAACCAAAAAGAAATTATGGAGGTGAAAAGTACAATAAATGAACTGGAAAATACACCAGAGAGATTCAAAGGCAGATTTGAGCAGGAGGAAAGAATTAGTGAACATTAAGAAAGGAAAATGAATATTATCGAGGCTGGGAAACAGAAAGAAATAGATTGAAGAAACGTGAACAGAGCCTAACAGACCTATAGAGCACCATCAAGTAGGCCAATACGCATACTGTGGAAGTTTGAGAAGAAAAAGAAAGAGAAAGGGGTAGACAGAATATCTGAAGAAAGATTGGTTGAAAATTTTCCACATTTGATGAAAGATATGAATATAAACATCCAAGAAGTTCAATCAATTCCAAGTAAAATGAACTAAAAAAAAAAAACCCACTGAGACACACTATACTTATAATTTCAAAGGCCAAAGACAAAGAGAATCTTGGAAGCATGAAAAGAGAAGTGACCTAACTCTCAATAGATTTAAAAAGATAGATGGGGTGCCTGGGTGGGTCAGTCAGTTGAGCATCCAACTCCTCAGGTCATAATCTCACAGTTTCATGTGTTCAAGCCAGGCATCAGCTCTGTATTGATGGTGCAGAGTCTGCTTGGGATTTTCTCTCTCTCTCTCTCTCTCTCTCTGCCTCTCCCCTGCTCATTCACGCTCTCTCTTTTTCTCAAAATAAATACATAAATAAAAATTTAAAAAAATAGGTATCATACAAATGATCTTGTCCAAAAACAACAGGATGAAGTTAGAAAACAGTGATAAAACAAAAACTAAAAAATTCCCAAATTTATGGAAATTAATAAATAAACAACCAATGGATCAAAGAAGAAATCATAAGGCAAGGTAGAAACTACTTAGAGATGAAGGAAAATGAAAACACAACATACCAAAACTTATGAGACATAGCAAAATCAATGCTAAGGGGGAAATTTATAGCTATGAATGCTTATATTAAAAAAGATATTTCAAATCAACAACCTAACTTTACAACTCAAGAAACTAGGGGGAAAGAAAAAGAAAAACTCAACCCAAAGCTAGGAGAAGGGATAAAACAAAAAACATTAGAGCAGAGATAAGTGAGATAAAGAACAGAAGAAGAGTGAAAAATCAATGAAACCAAAAGCTGGTTCTTTTAAAAGATTAACAGAATGGACACACCTTTAGCCAGATGGACAGAAAAAAAAGAGAGAAAAGACTCGAATTACTGAAACCAAAAATTAAAATGGGAATATTATAGCCAATTATGCAGAATTAAAAAGGATTAGAAGACCATACTAAGAACAACTGTAAGCCAACAAATTGGATAACCTAGAAGAAATGGACAAATTCCTAGACAAATGGACAAATTCTTGGACAAGTACAGAACCTACCAAAAACTAAATCACAAATAAATAGAGAATGTGAATAGAAGTACAACTAGTAAAGACTTTCGATCAATAATCGAAAATCTCGTGACAAAGAAAAGCCCTGGACCTGATGGCTTCACTGGTGAATTCTATCAAACATTAAAACAAAACAAAAAAAAAAGGCACGAATACTAATTTGTCTCAAAACTTTCCCCCAAATTGAAGGAAACATTTCCCAATTTGTTTTGAGAGACCAGGATCATCCTGATGCCCAAGTCAGACAAGGACACTACAAGAAAACTACAGATTAATATCCCTGATAAACACTGATGCAAAAATCCTCTAAAAAAAAAACAACAAACAAAACTGTAGCAAACCTAATTCAGCAACAGCATATTAAAAGTACTAGATGTCATGAACAAGTGGGATTTATTCCTGAGATGCAAGAATGACTCTACATATAAAAAGGGATCAATGTAATACACTATAATCTACCCAAAGCAACCTACAGAGTCAGTGCAATCCCTATCAAAATCCCGACGATGTTTTCTCTAGATATAGAAAAACCCCTCTACAAATTCATATGGAATCTCAAATGGCTCCAAATAGCCAAGACAATCTTGAAAAAGAACAAGAAAACTAGATGATTCAGACTTCTTGATTTTATTTTTTTTATTATTTTTTTTTAACGTTTATTTATTTTTGAGACAGAGAGAGGCAGAGCATGAACAGGGGAGGGACAGAGAGAGAGGGAGACACAGAATCGGAAGCAGGCTCCAGGCTCTGAGCCATCAGCCCAGAGCCTGACGCGGGGCTCGAACTCACAGACCGCGAGATCGTGACCTGAGCTGAAGTCAGACGCTTAACCGACTGAGCCACCCAGGCGCCCCCAGACTTCTTGATTTTAAAGCTTACTATAAAACTACAGTGATTAGGGCCGCCTGGGTGGCTCAGTCAGTTGAGTGTCTGATTCTTGATTTAGACTCAGGTCATGATCCCAGGGTTGTGGGATTGAGGCCCTTGTTAGGTTGAGCATGGAGCCTGCTGAAGATACTCTCTTTCCTTCTGCCCCTCTCCCCTGCTAGCACACTCTCTAGAACAAACAAACAAACAAAAAAAACCCAAAACTATAGTACTTCAATCATTGCAGTCCTGGCATACAGACTGACATAGAGACCAACAGAACATAGAATAGAGAGTCCAGAAATAAATCCTTACACACACACACACACACACACACACACACACACCCACACCTTGTTTTTGACAAGGTGCCAAGAACATCCAATGGGAAAAGGACAGTCTTTCCAACAAATGATGCTGAGAAAACTGGTACCCACTTTCAAACGAATGAAGGTAGACCTAACACCATATACAGAAATTAAATCAAAATGGATCAAAGACTGAAATCTAATACCTAAAACTATGAAATTCTTAGAAGAAACGTTGGGTGAAAGCTTCATGACACTGGATTTGGCAACAATTTCTTGGATATGGCACCAAAGGCACAGGCAACAAATGAAAAATTTTCACAGGCACACTGGACTTCATGAAAATTTGGGGCATCAAAAGATACTATCAACATTTTTTTTAAGTTTATCTATTCATTTTGAGAGAGAGGGAGAGAGAATCCCAAGCAGGCTCTGCACGGTCAGCACAGAGCCCAACACAGGGCTTGAACCCGCAAAATTGGAACATCATGACCTGAGCTGAAACCAAGAGTTGGACACTTAACCAAGTGAGCCACCCAGGCACCCCTATCAACATAATTTTTAAAAATCAACTGGGTTGCCTAGGTGGCTTAGTCGGTCAAGCATCCAACTTCAGCTCAGGTCATGATCTTGCAGTTCATGGGTTGGAGCCCCGTGTCAGGCTCTGTGCTGACAGCTCGGAGTCTGGACCCTTTTTCAGATTCTGTGTCTCTCTCTCCACTCCTCCCCTGTTCGCACTGTCTCTCTCTCTCAAAGATAAATAAACATTTCAAAAATTAAAAATCAGTCTACAGAATGGAATAAAATGTTTTCAAATAACATATTTAAAATGGATTAATATCCAGAATATATAGGGAGTTCTTAAAAATCAACAACAAAAAGTCAACCGGATTAAAAAATGGCAAAACCCTTGAATAGAAATTTCTACAAGAAGATATTCAAGTGACAATACGCACACGAAAAGAAGCTCAATAATACTAATCATTAGGGAAATGCAAGTCAAAACTATACTGAGATATCACCTCCCATCCATTAGGATGCCTACTATCAACAAGACAGAAAACGACAAGCTGGTTTGTTTGGATATAGAGAAATGTGTACTCTTGCATACTATTGATGGGAATGTAAAATGGAATGGCTTCCATGGAAAACAGATAGTGGCTCTTCAAAAAATTAAAAACAGCATTATCACAGGATCTGGCAATTCTGTTTCCGGGTATATATTCCAAAGAACTGAAAGCAGAGTCTGAAAAGACATTTGTACATCCGAGTTCACAGCAGCGTAATCCACAACAGCTAGGAGTGGGAAGGAACCTAAGCATCCATCAGCAGATGAATGGATAAGCAAAATGCAGGACACGCACACAATGGAATATTATTTAGCCTCAAAAAGCAAGGGAATTCTAACACATGGATGAACCCTGAGGACATTACGCTGAAAGACGCCAGTCACAAAATGACAAATACTGTATGACTCCGTTATGCGAAGTACTTAGAGTAGTCAAATCATAGAAACAGGAAGTAGAATGGTGGCTGCCAGGGGCTGGGGTAAAAAGGAATGGGAGGTTCTTGCTTAATGGGTATAGACTATCAGTTTCACAAGATAACAAGAGATGTCGAGATGGACAGTAGAGATGACTGTACAACATTATGAATATATTTAGTAACAGTGAACTGTATACCAAAAATGGTTCAAATGGTAAATTTTAGGTTTATTTTACCACAAGAAAAATCAAACTGGAAAAAAATTCAACCAGCCCTTCATCCTTGGCCCAACTCACATAGTTAGTTGTTCCCTCCACGGGCCCGAGGGCACCTGTAAGCCTATTAGAGGCTTTGCTATCTTTTGTTGTGTGATGAATTGGCTAGTCTGCGGCCATTCCTTGATCTTATGCATAATGCTTATGAAGATATACTGGAGATCCCGTATATTTTCGGAGGAGTATACTCTGGATCTCTGTAACTCAAGAATCTATTGTCAGGAAGCTGCAAGTCTCTGGCTGAAACTGCTGCTCCACACTTCACTGAAAGAAAAGTTGCCCTGAGGACACTGTGGAAGACGAAGCGGAAGGCGACTTCGCGTTGTAACAACAACCACAACAAAGACCAGCTGTTGGCTGACAGCAAAGGGAGGCCTCTCTTCCTACTACGAGAGGGTAGTAGGAAGCTGGGAAAGGGCAGAGAAGATAGAAATTCGATAGTATAAATTGTTTTCTGCTGAGTAAGATGGGATTATATAAGGTAGAAAGGAGCACTTAAAACCTTTTATGATTATGAAAGTAACAAACGTTCAATTTATAAAAGCTGAAAGCTACAGATGGTACTAAAAAAATAGAAATCACATGTCCTCCTACCACCCAGAGTTAACCACTACAGAGTACGTCTGTCCTGACTACCTACTCTGTGTGGTAGGAGGGGACAGAAAAAATGACCAGGCAAATTTTAACCATGCAAAATGACCTTAATGAGTGGGGAAGTTTCAACTGTGCCATGACCTTTAAAGTTTATCAAAACATTAAAAACTTTCAATATCAAGATTAAGTGTGTGTGTGTCTTATAAACGTGCAGAAGAATACATAAACGGTAAACCTGATATTTACTGCTGTAATCCAAAACATTACAAACAGTGAGAATTAAGGGTTTGTTTTTGTTTTTGTTGTTCTGAAAAAATACTTATCAAGAGTAGTTTGAATGGTGCTTGCTGCTTTTCGGTCATGTAACTCACCATACAGAAAGAGCATTTTTTCTATGCCTTGGGCAACTGTCATGCTCCTTTCTAACTCTGGCTCACCTCCCAACATTTTATCCTTTATGCTTTCACTGTTGGAAAATATCTCCCAGGATTCTCGTAATGTGAAGGTTTTCTTGTTTTTGTTTTTGCCTTTTTTTTTTCTTTTTGCCTGCCTTGCTCCCTCTGAGACTCCCTTCTTTTCTTCAAAATCACTTTCCTCATTTATGTAGATGACTTCACTTCCACTAAGTTCCTCTGGCTGCCTATCTAGAACCTCTTAACCATTGTCAACATTCCTGACGTCTGCTGTTCCTCCTGCAACTCCGTTTACATTAGTTTCAAATTTCCCTTGCATCATTAATCGCTTTTAGCTTCTTTGCTGCCCTTCTGTCTTTGTTGCACAATTCTCTCAATTATCTGCTTTTGTAAAATGCTTCATAGGTTTATCATTAGAAGACAAGGAGGCAACGTAACTACATGCTTTGCTGCGTGTGAACTAAATAATACATGTGACGTGACCAATCGCTGGCAGATTTTCACGTAAGTGCACGACTGGTCACTGATGATGATGCACACCAATTATGTACATGCGGAATTTTTCACTGAAGAGCTAGCAGCAAAGTCTGTACTTCACGCAATTACTCAGAGTGAATCCAACAAAGTGACTGAAAACCGAACGATCTTGCGGAGGACTGCTGTTATCTGGCTGAAATCTGTACATATTAAAGCCCCGTGAAAGTAAAGGATTGCCGGGGCGCCTGGGTGGTTGAGTCGCTGGGGCGTCCGACTTTGGCTCAGGTCGTGCTCTCACGGTTCGTGGGTTTGAGTCCCACATCGGGCCCTGTGCTGACAGCTCAGAGCCTGAAGCCTGCTTCAGATTGTGTGTCTCCCTTTCTCTTGGCCCCCTCCCCGCTTATACTTGGTCTCTCCCACTCTCTCAAAAATAAATAAACATTAAAAAAAAAAAGTAAGGATTGCCTCTGTGAGCATCATGACATACAGTAATTATAAAATGATGCTAATTTAAAATATATATACATTTGTGAATACATGTGAATTTTTTATGATACATACTTTAAAATTTATTACATTTTACATTAGCATCCTACAATTAATATATATTCTGATATTTTCCTTAGCCTTAGGTTACAAATATTTCCCCATGCTGTTAAATATGCTTGGGAAATATATTTAATAGCATAACAGCATTCTACCCTAAGAATGGAAATTATTTAATTTCTAACTGAGCAACACAGAGGTTATTACCAAAGTGTTTGATACCAAAGATAAAGCTGTGAAAATACCTGTTTACACAAGTCATTCAATATTTCTCTATTTTCTGTGCATAAATTTTCTAGAAGTGGAATGACTATATTAGGGAATATAAATAATTTTAAGGCTTTTGATATGGACCTATGTATATTTTTATTTACCTCTTTTTGTCCCCAAAGTAAGCTTCTAACTTTGAAGCCTGTATTGCATTTTTAAAAATTAATTTTCTGGGGCGCCTGGGTGGCTCAGTCAGTTATGCATCCGACTTTGGCTCAGGTCATGATCTCACGGTTGGTGGGTTTGAATCCCACAATAGGCTCCGTGCTGACACTGTGGAGACTGCTCGGCATTCTCTCTCTCTTTCTCTCTGCCCCTCCCCCATTCACACTCTTTCTCTCTCTCAAAATAAATCAATAAATTTAAAAAAATTTAATTTTCTGTTATTCATGGTGTGCTTAAATGCATTCAGTGAAATTAACATTGGATATTTGCACTTTTGTTGTTGTGAATTGTCCACTCCAATCTTTTGCCCACTTTTCTTCTGGGATATTTCTAGGTAATTTAAGTGGCCTCTTCCTAAACATCACCCCCTTACAGACACTGCTTCAAAAATGGACAAGTGTGGAACTTGAAACACTGCAGGCCGTTATTGCCTTCTGGTCATTTGTTACATAAGTGAGATGTGCAAATATAAAACCAAACAATTCTGATGTGTTTGTGGCTAGTTCTAATAACGTTTGGAGCCAGTTATAAGAGTCCAATTAGTAACACTCACTTTTCTCACGCAGGCACATAAAACACTCAACCATTAATTATTAAGTCAAGACAAGCGTGCTGGGAACAAAGAATAAAGTACACCCCAAAAACCTTTATTAACTAGACTTTGATTTTGGCATGACCCGTGTTTCACAGTTCCACATTCAGTTCTGTTTCTGTCCCTCAAACTTCCTCTTTTTCTTCCATTGCTCTGCCCTGCTGCCCCGATCTTCTTTTGTGAAACACGTGACATGCTTTCACGTTAAAGCATCGCTATTTGAAAGAAGGCGTGAAAAGAGGGCAGTAAGAATACAGGAGTTTGGGTGAGCAATGGGAGAGAACGATCTTTAGAGGGGTTGCTTTCTGGCACCCCCCACCGCATAGCTGAATGCTTGCCTACTCAACTTCACGCCGGCGGCTCTGGCCAACAACAAAATGCCATTAAAAAAGCCTACCACTGGGGCGCCTGGGTGGCGCAGTCGGTTAAGCGTCCGACTTCAGCCAGGTCGCGATCTCGCGATCTCGCGGGATCTCGTGATCTCGCGGTCCGTGAGTTCGAGCCCCGCGTCGGGCTCTGGGCTGATGGCTCGGAGCCTGGAGCCTGCTTCCGATTCTGTGTCTCCCTCTCTCTCTACCCCTCCCCCGTTCATGCTCTGTCTCTCTCTGTCCCAAAAATAAATAATCGTTTGAAAAAAAAAAATTTTAAAAAAGCCTACCACTATACTGCAACCTCTTCAAGAAAAGGTATAGGAAGTCATGGCAGAAAACACACCTGCAGCTTGGGGATGTTTCTTTCCTACAGCTCCCCAAGTGCAAACGCTGAATGTCAGAATCCTGCGTTGGGGGTCGGCGGGGGGGGGAGTCTCCTTTCAGAGAAAGTAATGATACTGAAGCTTCTATTTTGATGGCTCAGAGGATTTTATGCTCACTGCTGCTGTGGTGATTCCAGGGCTGGGTTTTTATATTTTGCAGTTACTATAAGTATAGCAATTTTCCAGAAACAGAAGTCCTTGGGCAATGCTACCTGCCCTTTGTATCCTTTCCTGTCAATCTAAGGTAGGATATGGGTTATTTCAGGAATATAGGCTTCCCGCTGAAGGTCAGGGCAACTCCTGCCAAGAAAGAGGTCAACCTCTAGGGAGAAATCCAGATGATGCAATTTTAAAGCAAACAAGCTCACAAGGCATCATGATTACCAGTCCTAGGAAGGGCTGGCTTAGCGAGGGCAGGAGAACAAGGGTGCAGATTAACTTTCTGGATAAATTTGTACTTGAATCTATGTCCTACCAAACATGGTCTATTCTTGGTTATACTGAGGAGAGGTAGAAAATATACTGCATTTGTCAGCAATTAGCTTGCTCTCCTACACAAATGTTTACCAAATCCCTCCTGTGCACCAGACCCAAGAGCCAACCTGGAAAGAAGAGACATCTAAGCCCAAGAGCTGAAAGCTGAGGGAGAGTCGGCCAAGTAAGAGGAAGAAGAGCATGTTCTGGGCAGAGACAAGGGAAATGGAGGAACATTTAAAGAAATGAAAAGAGTTGGGGTACAGAACACAGGGCAGGGCAAAGAGAATCAAGAGATGATGCTAGAAACTAAGTGCCAGATCATACATGGTTTTGTAAACCTGTTAAGGAGTTGGAATTTATCCACGAAGAGTGGGGGATCATTGAAAGGTTTTAAGTCAATGAGTGAGAAGACGAGTTTGCAGGAGTCTTTCTCTGAAGAGAAAGCACGCCGCCTCCACTGAAGAAGACGGTGGGCAGGGCGAGAGCAGGCAAAAATGCCAGGGAGAAGGCCACCGTGGCCCTGCACGCACAAGATGGTGGTGGCCTTCACGACACTGCCCATGGGAATGAAGAGGGATGGCAGTCTGAGTTTTGGTGGCTTGATGGAATGGGGCGGGATGGCAAAGGAAAAGAGGCCAAGATGATGCCTGTGTTCTTGGCTTGGGCCACTGGGGGGAAATGAATGTCATTCACTGACACAGGACACAAGAGAAACAGTTTCAAGGAGGCGATTATGGATTTGTTTTAACCCTGCTGAAGCTGAGGTGTTTATGGTGCATCCAATGGAGATGCCCAGTGAAGAGATGGGCAGTGGCGAACTGGAAAGAGAGGTAGCCCTATTAAAGGAGGCAGTAACTCCTTAGAGCAGCTGCTTACTAGAGAGCTAACGCGAGGCCCGATCTCTTGGCTTTGACTCGCAAATGGATGACTCAGGACCCCCAGCCTCCATCACCATAAAACCATCACCTGTATTTCAGGCCACTGGTGAGGCAGGCAGCATGCAAAAGAAACAACAGACAAGCCCATTACTATTTAAAGAGAAAAACCTATTTGGTTACTTCTTAAGGGAAAGAAATTAGAAAATGAAAAAAAGAAATTGCTTTTTCTCTCCTATGCTTTGTGGGGCACAATTTTTTAAATTGCACAGTGACGTCAGAAACACAAATTGGTAAGTATCTCGTGGCTATAGGCTAAAATGTTGTTCCTGGGAGAATCGTCAACTGCTTGGGAGACAGTGCAGGACAGGAAGCTTATGTTCTCATGCTCGGTAAGGACCTCCACTCTGACCACACTGCAGAGGGCCATCTTCTCAATGGCCAAGGAATGCATGGTTATTGCGAAACATATAAACCAGGCTACATATTGGCATCTCGAATGTATGCTAAGGTAAAAAAATTGAAAGCAATTATCTCTTATAGTTTTGAAAATACCTAATTGAGGAGGGAGGAGGCTGTAACATAATTTCTTACAGCAATTAGTTAGCTAGTCAGTTATAAAACTCATGTAGGATGTATAGCCTAGTTTTCGTTTTCTCTTCTTAAATAAAATATTACAGTCAAACAATTACCAAGTGCTGTCATTTCTTCAGGAGTCATGGTCAATTGGTTATACCTTTTCTTAGCCAGATCTTATACTATGGCTCCAATTGAGGGTCCAAAAATCCCACTGAAATTGTGAATTGTGTGCACAACTTTGCACATAAGTGAATCTATGCATTTTTCAGGGAAGAGGGTCTAGAATCCTCAGATTCTCAAAGCAGTTTAACAGTCAAAACAGACTAAAAAATCCCTGTCTCCTATCTACCTTCCACTATGACTCTCCTACAGTGTGTAGTAAAAATATGGGGCATAAATTAGGGGATGACAGGTTTTCTCTTCTCTCAAGGATATGTTCACTTTAATAGGACCATTATCTGGAAAGAACGTCAAAAGCCAACAAGTTCATCCACCTGCCTTTGGGCGAAATACCTCCAAAATTATCCACGTCAGATGCAAACTGAGAGCCTGTTTATTTCTCCCCATGGGAAAACAATTCCAGCACCTCATTCTGTAACCTATTACATTTTTTAACAACCACTGTAAACTTTATCTTTGGTCTGTATGTGCTCTAGTTTAGGTCCTCAATCGCCTTAGTACTATTTTTCTTCACTTTATACACAGCTATAAATGTGTGTTAATCTTTTCCAGAGAAGATATATTGCAATGTTCTTGTCACAGGCCATTTTTAAAAGCAATGACTCTGGTGATCAATGGGTATACACACCACACAGCTCACACACATTAGGCAGACGTCCGGCCATATACTAGAACATAAGGGTGATCAAGCTGCTAGGAGTAAGAGTTTGGAGTCTCAAGGAGCCGGGGAAAAATCTCTGAGATGACACATCCCAGGAAAAGGACGCTCTCCTGCTGTGTCTGTCAGTCGGAAGCGTCAATGTGAGGCATCTGGTGGAGATCCAATCTAACCATAGTCCAGAATGGGTGGTCCCTCAGCAACCCTCAGCTGTAGTCTGACCTGTGATGATGGTCGGGTCGCCCTCCCCAAGGGAGCCTGTGTGTCCCAGGCTTCCCACGGACGCTGGCCACCCGACTCCCCCTGCTTGCCTGCCACTCGCATAGCTTTGTTTCCTGTGGTCCTCTCTACACAAATCCTGGGTACCTCAGGCCTCCCAACAGTGGCACCCCGTCCCTCTGATGCCTGCCCCCTGGCTAGGATTCATCTGCATCCTCAAGGGTTGCTTGTTGTTTTCCCAGGAATGGTGAACCTTCTCTGGTCTGGGCAACCCAGCAGACTTGTCCACTGTTTTATGGGCTGCAAGTGTTTCCCAATAAGGTCTGACCCACAGCCTCAGTGTAGGGGTGTCCCTGGTCAAGGCTGTCCTTCCTTGACTACTCTCACTCAGTTTTAGGATACCTTATAGAGTTCTTTTTGAATCTTATGGTTACTCTTTTCTCATAGCTACTAATGTTTCATATTAAAATTCTCCTGTTTAATGCCAATAAAATGGGCAATCTGGAAGAAATGGACAAATTCCTAGAAACATATACACTACCAAAACTGAAACAGGAAGAAATAGAAAATTGGAACAGACCCATAACCAGTAAGGAAATCGAATTAGTAATCAAAAATCTGCCAAAAAACAAGAGTCCAGGGCCAGATGGCTTTCCAGGGCAATTCTACCAAACATTTAAGGAAGAATTAACACCTATTCTCTTGAAGCTGTTCCAAAAAAGAGAAATGGAAGGAAAACTTCCAAACTCTTTCTGTGAAGCCAGCACTGCCTTGATTCCAAAACCAGACAGAGACCCCACTAAAAAGGAGAACTAGAGACCAATTTCCCTGATGAACATGGATGCAAAAATCCTCAACAAGATATTAGCCAACCGGATCCAACAATACATTAAAAAAAGTATTCACCACGACCAAGTGGGATTTAAACCTGGCATGCAGGTCTGGTTCAATATCTGCAAAACTGTCAATGTGATTCATCACATCAATAAAAGAAAGGACAAGAACCACAGGATCCTCTCCATAGATGCAGAGAAAGCATTTGACAAAATACAGCATCCTTTCTTGATTAAAAACCCTCAAGAAAGTAGGGATAGAAGGAGCATACCTCGAGATCATAAAAGCCATATATGAAAGACCCAATGCTAATCTCATCCTCAATGGGGAAACACTGAGAGCTTTTCCCCTAAGGTCAGGAACAAGACAGGGATGTCCACTCTCGCCACTGTTACTCAACATAGTATTGGAAGTCTTCACCTCAGCAATCAGACAACACAAAGAAATAAAAGGCATCCAAATCGGCCAGGAGGAGGTCAAACTTTCACTCTTTGCAGATGACATGATACTCTATATGGAAAACCCAAACGATTCCACCAAAAAGCTGCTAGAATTGATTCATGAATTCAGCAAAGTTGCAGGATATAAAATCAACGCACAGAAATCGGGTACATTCCTATACACCAACAATGAAGCAACAGAGAGAGAAATCAAGGAATCGGTCCCATTTACAGTTGCACAAAAAAACCATAAAATACCTAGGAATAAATCTAACCAAAGAGGTGAAAAATCTATACGCTGAAAACTATAGAAAGCTTATGAAAAAACTGAAGAAGACACAAAAAAATGGAAAAAGATTCCATGCTCCTGGATACCAAGAACAAATATTGTCAAAATGTCGCTACTACCCAAAGCAATCTCCATATTCAATGCAATCCCTATCGAAATAACACGAGCATTCTTCACAGAGCTAGAACAAATAATCCTACAATTTGTATGGAACCACAAAAGACCCCGAATAGCCAAAGCAATCTTGAAAAAGAAAACCAAAGCAGGAGGCATCACAATCCCAGACTTCAAGCTATACTACAAAGCTGTAATCATCAAGACAGGACGGTACTGGCACAAGAAGAGACACTCACATCAATGGAACAGAGAACCCGGAAATGGACCCACAAACATATGGCCAACTCATCTTTGACAAAGCACGAAAGAATATCCAATGGAATAAAGACAGTCTCTTCAGCAAGTGGTGATGGGAAAACTGGACACCGACATGCAGAAGAATGAACCTGGACCACTTTCGTACACCATACACAAAAATAAACTCAAAATGGATGAAAGACCTCAATGTAAGACAGGAAGCCATCAAAACCCTCGAGAAGAAAGCAGGCAAAAACCTCTTTGATCTTGGCGATAGCAACTTCTTACTCAACACGTCTCCTGAGGAGAAGGAAACCAAAGCAAAAATGAACTACTGGGACCTCATCAAAATAAAAACCTTCTGCACAGTGAAGGAAACAATCAGCAAAACTAACAGGCAACCGACAGAATGGGAGAAGATATTTGCAAATGACATAGCAGATAAAGGGTTAGTATCCAAAATCTATAAAGAACTTATCAAAGTCAACACCCAAAAAACAAATAATCCAGTGAAGAAATGGGCAAAAGACATGAAAAGACACTTCTCCTAAGAAGACATCCATATGGCTAACTGACACATGAAAAAATGCTCAACATCACTCACCATCCAGGAAATACAAATCAAAACCACCATGAGATACCACATTACACCTATCAGAATGGCTCACATTAACAACACAGGCAACAACAGATGTTGGCGAGGATGTGGAGAAAGAGGATCTCTTTTGCATTGTTGGTGGCAATGCAAGCTGGTGTGACCACTTTGGAAAAACAGTACGGAGGTTCTTCAAAAAACTAAAAATAGAACTACCCTACAACCCAGCAATTGCACTACTAGGCATTTATCCACGGGATGCAGGTGTGCTGTTTCGAAGGGGCACATGCACCCCCATGTTTATAGCAGCACTATCACAAAAGCCTAAGTATGGAAAGAGCCCAAATATCCATCGATAGATGAATGGATAAAGAAGATGTGGTATATATATATACAATGGAGTATTACTCGGCAATCAAAAAGAATGAAATCTTGCCATTTGCAACTACATGGATGGAACTGGAGGGTATTATGCTCAGTGAAATTAGTCAGAGAAAGACACAAATCCTGTGACTTCACTCATATGAGCTCTTTAAGAGACAAAACAGATGAACATAAGGGAAGGGAAACAAAAATAATATAAAAGCAGGAAGGGCACAAAACAGAAGAGACCCATAAATATGGAGAACAAATAGAGGGTTACTGGAGGGGTTGTGGGAGGGGGGATGGTCTAAATGGGTAAGGGGCACTAAAGAATCTACTCCCGAAATCATTGTTGCGCTATATGCTAATTTGGATGTAAATTTTAAAATATAAAAAAAGAAAATTAAAAAAGAAAAAGAAAAAAAATGATGCAGTACATATACACAATGGAATAATACTCAGCCGTCAAAAAGAATGAAATCTTGCCATTGGCAATGACATGGATGGAGCTGGACTGTATTATGCTAAGTGAAATAAGTCAACCACAGAAAAACAAATACCATATTATTTCACTCATGGAATTTAAGAAACAAAACAGATAAACATATAGGAAACAAGCCACAAGAGACTCTTAATGACAGAGAACAAACTGAGGGTTGAGAAAGAGGTGGATGGGAGATGGGCTAGATGGGTGATGGGTACTAAGGAGAGCACTTGTTATGATGAGCATGGGTGTTGTATTTAAGTGATGAATCACTGAATTCTACTCTAAAACCAATATTGCACTATACGCTAACTACCTAAAGTTTAAATTCAAAATGGGAAAAGAAGAAGCAAAGAATAAAGAAACTGAAAAGATTAAAAGAAGAAAAAAAAGAAGTATATTATTTAAAAAAAAAAAGATAAAACTCTCCTATTTAAATCACTGTATGGTTTCTGCCTTCTGATTGCACCCAGACTGATACAATCACAATGGTTTATTCTTTTTTTTTTTTAATGTTTATTTATTTTTGAGACAGAGAGAGACAGAGTATGAATGGGAGAGGGTCAGAGAGAGAGGGAGACACAGAATCTGAAACAGCTCCAGGCTCTGAGCGGTCAGCACAGAGCCCGACACAGGGCTCGAACTCACGGACCGTGAGATCATGACCTGAGCCAAAGTCGGACGCTTAACTGACTGAGCCACCCAGGTGCCCCACAATGGTTTATTCTTTAACTACGCTCACAGATAGTATTTGCTAACAGTGCATCTTCTATTCTTATTTTTCCTTCCAGTTTAATTGCATTATGGTTGAAGAATGTGGTCTATACAATTCCTCCTTATTGGAATTTATTGATATGCTTTTAACATAACGCAAGACCAACTTTTCAAGATGTGTCTGGCAAACTGAACAGAAGGTACAGTTTGTTTTCAAGGTACAGAGACGGATATATTTCTCTTAGCTCCATTTTATTAAAATGTTTATACTCATTATACAGGCATAAACAAACTTCTTCTGTGAAGAGCCAGATAGTAAATAACATAGGCTTGTGAGCTATAAGGTCTCTACTGTAACTCCTCAACACTTATGAAGGTGCAAAAGCAGCCACAGACAATATGTAAACAAAAGGTCTATGTGGCTCTGTTCAATAAAACTTTATTTACGAAAATAGGCAGTGGGCCAGAGTTAGCCTGCAGGCCATGGCTTATCAACTCCTACTCTACATCATTATATTTATTCACTTGGTCTGTCAGGCGATGAGAAAGAGAAGTTAAATCTCTTGATCCTACAGTGTTTTTTGGATTTCCTCTGGTGTATTTTTGTTCCTTTCTTTACACAGTCCTATGCTCTAATATATGACACCAAAAAGTTCATAGTTGGTATATACTCCTGTGGATTTTATTCCAGATCTTTGTAGCATATTTTTGTTCTGTTAAAGACTTTTTTATACATTAAGCCTTATGTTAACGTTTAAACAAATTTAGAAAGAAAATATAAAATAAGACAGTAAAGTTAAGATCAAAGACAAGTTTAACAATATATCTAACTGGAATACATTCACCTGTTAAAAGAAAGCAAATCTGAGGATGTAGCAAATACCAAAACTTGGTCTATAAGATACATGTGAAAAAGAGTGTTCTAGAAGTTTTGCCTATAATGGATTCTGCATTTCTTTCTTAAGATAGATCTTCTTCATCTGTCTTGTTTAATCTTTATTCTCTATAAATATAATTACCTAATATATCATATATTGCATCAATTTATACGTATGTGTATATACACACATATATATTTTTTTAATTTCATGCTGTTTTGAATCTCTTATATAAAAGAGAGTCTGGTTTGTGTTAGTCTTTCCTCTGTTTTTGGGAGCCTCATCTGTTTCCTGCCCTTGGCCGAAGAGAGAGCTGGCTGTCAGAGTTCAGTCCCCATACTCTGAGCTGAGCAGTGAGTGTTCTATTTTCCATGTAGCTTCACACAAAAGATCTTCTACACTAAAGATCCTTCCACCGTTGGGTTTGAGGATGTTCCCTGGGGTTTGGGGCTATTCGCACACTTCATTATGAGCCCACCGACACCTTTTTTTTGTGACTGCTTTACTCCACATATGCCATTATTTGAAATAACCCAGAACTGACTGATTTCCCCACTTTTTTTACTCCACTGAAACAAATGTACATTTGTTGAACACAATTAAGTCTACAGAATTATTCATCCAAACTACACTTGCCTTCCTTTGAAAGCCACTGAGCAGAAAAGGACAAATCCTAGCAGTTCTGAGAGAAATGAAGGTCTGTCTCCATCTTTACTCGGTGGAGAGTGGAGGCCACAAGAGGTTAAGTTCCCTGGGGCTACAGGGGCCCCCAGTCCTTGGCTCCCCAAATCTGAAGAGGCTTTCAGGAGTCTTCACGGAATGTCACCAACCCACCCTCTGACTGAATGCTTTGTAGAAGTCATGTGTCTAGACACCGGGTCCTCTTTAAGTTTGGTTAAAACTGTTTAGTTGGTCCAAACCCCAAGTTCCTGCTGGGCTCTTTTCATGTATTCAGTGGTCTTGTGTAGTCTTACTTGTTTGCATTGAACCTCACTTATCTCCCACATCTGTGAAAATTTAGGGAAGTGTTATCTAGGTCAGCGTGCATGCTCCTATTTTAAGTGTGTTGATTTTGAGAGAGAACAAAAGCAGGGAGGGGCAGAAAGAGACAGACTCCCAAGCAGGCTCACATTCAGCACAGAGCCCGGCACGAGGCTTGAACTCACGAACCGTGAGATCATGACCTGAGCCGAAATCAACAATCAGACACTTAACTGACCGAGCTACCCAGGGGCCCCTGTGTGCATCCTACTGTACTCCTGCAGAGTCCTGCATGCCGAGTACCACTCTAAAATATCTTTTTGAGAAATACTGATAATAGCGAGTTCTTCTTCCTTCTTGGAATTCATTTCTCGAATTTTTGACCTCACGCTCATCAAGACGGATTTGAGAAATTCTGCCTTAAATACCTATTGAAATGAATAAGCCATCTAGTTTTAAAATAAAGTAGAAATTTAGTGTTTCTAGGCCAAATAATCTTCTGAAATTTCTTTTGGTTCTAGCTTTGAAAAGAATTAAAGTAGCATAAAAAAAAAATCACGGCATCGTGAAATTGAAATAAAATTACTACCACCTCAGGAGTGCTCTGAAAGACACACGAAGAGGTGAGCTCTTACCAGCGGAATGAGCAGGCTGATGAGGTCTGTCAGAGGTTTGCTCAGCAGAAGCAGGTCCTCCGCGGCTTGGGTGTCCCCTCCTGAGCCAGACTTCTGTGCCTTGAGCAAGAGAAGGGAAAGGGGTTCTTGGAAATTAGTCAGTTTGGCCAGAGGAGACAGATCCACTCAGTGTAGGAGAGGCACCCTGAGAAGTTACGCTGTGTTATAACATGACAAAGAGTACTCTCAGTGCCATTGCCACCAGCTCAGGCTGCAGAGACAGACCTAGATGGCCCACAGATAAAGCAAGACCAAGGCCGTCGTTGACAGAATGATGTTTACATTCATGTACTGTGGATGGGACTTTATGTTTCCAACCATGCTGAGATGAGGTGCCTTTATGCACATTTTTCAGGTGAGAAAACTTAAGTTCAGAGAAGTTAAGTAATTTGTCGAAAGCCCCAAAGACAACGAGTGACAAAGCCGGAATCCAAATCACGAGTGCTCATTTCTCGTGAGCATGATCATACACAGTATACGATGCATGCCATCATCGTATAATTCTGGTATGCTTTCCTTCCCTGCGTGCACATGCTTGAATAATATCTAGAAGAGCTGTCCAATGACCCAGTGCAATGTATCAGACATAGGTCTACACTGCTTAGGAGGGACGGGCTTAAACTGCAATGGAAAAAGGCAATGAGAAGTGAGGGGCTCTAAGGTGTGTCTGTTCTCAGGAGTTTTGCAGATCGGTCCGATCTCCATTACAGAGGTGAATAATTTTATGTTGAAAAAAGGCACTGACTATTTATTGTGTTTGCTGCAGTATGTGCACAATTCATTCACACATTTCTTGTTTTTAATTTCACTCAGAGGAAATACAACTACTTGTAAGTAATGACCTCTGCCAGGGCCTTCAGAGAAGGCTGTATAGACTGCCTGTCTCAGGTTATTAGCCTGGACTCCCAGACTCTGTTCATGGAGGCCCAGGTCCTTCCAGACTTCAGGCCTATGGGTAGAATTTTTTTTTCATTTTATATATGTATGTATTTATTTATTTTAAATATAATTTATTGTTAAATTGGCTAGCATACAGTGTGTAAAGTGTGCTCTTGGTTTTTAGGGTAGATTCCCATGGTTCATCGCTTCCATACAACACCCGGTGCTCATCCCAACAAGCGCCCTCCTCAATGCCCATCACCCACTTTCCCCTCTCCCCTGCCCCCTACCCGCATCAACCCTTAGTTTGCTCTCTGTATTTGAGAATCTCTTATGGTTTGCCCCCCTTCCTATCTGTTTGTAATTTTTTTTCCCCTTCCCTACCCCCATGGACTTCTGTTCAGTTTCTCAAGATCCACATATGAGTAAAAAAAAAATATGATATTTGTCTTTCTCTGACTTATTTCACTTAGCATAATACCCTCCAGTTCCATCCATGTTGTTGCAAATGGCATGATTTCATTCTTTCTCATTGCCAAGTAGTAGTCCATTGTATATATAAACCACATCTTCTTTATCCATTCATTAGTTGATGGACATTTAAGCTCCTTCCATAATTTGGCTATTGTTGAAAGTCCTGCTATGAACATTGGGGTACAAGTGCCCCTATGCATCAGCACTCCTATATCCCTTGGGTAAATTCTTAGCAGTGCTATTGCTGGGTCATAGGGTAGATCTATTGTTAATTTTTGGAGGAACCTCCACACTGTTTTCCAGAGCGGCTGCACCAGTTTGCATTCCCACCAACAGTGCAAGAGGGTTCCCGTTTCTCCACATCCTCCCCAGCATCTGTAGTCTCCTGATTTGTTCATTTTAGCCACTCTGACTGGCGTGAGGTGGTATCTGAGTGTGGTTGTGATTTGTATTTCCCTGATGAGGAGCGACGTTGAGCATCTTTTCATGTGCCTGTTGGCCATCTGGATGTCTTCTTTAGAGAAGTGTCTATTCATGTTTTCTGCCCATTTCTTCACTGGATTATTTGTTTTTTGGGTGTTGAGTTTGATAAGTTCTTTATAGATTTTGGATACTAACCCTTTATCCGATATGTCATTTGCAAATATCTTCTCCCATTCTGTTGGTTCCCTTTTAGTTTGTTGATCATTTACTTTGCAGTGCAGAAGCTTTTTATCTTGATGAGGTCTCAATGGTTCATTTCTGCTTTTAAATCTCTTGCCTTTGGAGATGCGTGGAGCAAGAAATTTCTGCGGCTTAGGTTAAAGAGGTTGTTGCCTGTTTTCTCCTCTAGGGTTTTGATGGTTTCCTGTCTCCCATTTAGATCTTTCATCTATTTTGAGTTTATTTTTGTGTATGGTGTAAGACAGTGGTCTAGTTTCATTCTTCTGCATGCTGCTGTCCAGTTCTCCCAGCACCATTTGAAATCAACCACAGGAGAAAGTTTGGAAAACCTCCAAAGGCACGGAGGTTAAAGAATGCATGGGTCAACCAGGCAATTAAAGAAGAAATTTAAAAATATATGGAAACAAATGAAGATGAAAACACAACAGTCCAAACCCTTGGGGATGCAGCAAAGGCAGTGCTAAGAGGAAAATACACTGCAATCCAGGCCTATCTCAAGAAACAAGAAAAATCCCAAATACAGAGTCTAACAGCACACCTAAAGGAACTAGAAGCAGAACAACAAAGAAACCCAGCAGAAGAAATCATAAAGATCAGAGCAGAAACAAACAATATAGAATCCAAAAAAAAAAAAAAAACAACAGATTAATGAAACTAAGAGCTGGTTTTTTGAAAAAATAAACAAAACTGATAAACCCCTAACCAGACTTCTCAAAAAGAAAAGAGAGGACCCAAATAGATAACATCATGAATGAAAATGGATTTATCACAACCAAGCCGTCAGAAGTACAAGCAATTATCAGAGACTACTATGAAAAATTATATGCCAACAAACTGAACATCCTGGAAGAAATGGACAAATTCCTAGACACTTACACACTACCACAACACAACCGGGAAGAAAGAGAAAATATGAACAGACCCATAACTGTGGGCAGAATTTGAGCCGCCTGCTTTCTCTGGCTCACAGGGGCTCGACTGAAAAGCAGACACCTGCCTTTCAACCTCTCTGTACTCAAGGGGAACCAAGGTAATCATAGCGTGGAGCTTCCTTCTCTTCACCCCACCCCCACACCTCCCGTTTTCCCAACTGACTTTACCAGAAAGGTAGAATTGCCTTCCAGAAAACAAATGTGCAGCATCACCCTGGAGGTCTGAACCCTTCTGATTCTTGGCTGTTGATCCCGTCTTCTGAAGCACGGCGTGAGACACAATCACGGCCTTTCCCCACTAACATGTTACCCTGTAGAGCAAACGGATTCTCTCTTGGGAAAGAGAAGGCAGTCTTGCAGACCAGCACCTAGGCCGTGCGGGGGCACGATGCCACGGCTTCCTTTCCGAACACACGGGAGCAAGCAGATGGGGCCACGAGAACAAGTACACACTGTGGGACTCTTCCCACCGGGACATCCAGTAGTCCTCCACAGCCTCTAAGATCTACATGGTCATTAGTTACTGTTACCAAGAAACATCTAGACTCTGCCCACCAGTACTCAGGTACCACCTCCCTACAAAGCTGCCAAGGGTTGTGGGGGAATGCTGCCTGTCTGCACAACAGAGAAGTTCATACCAGGACCACAATACAAACTCGTCTCCTTGCAAAAATGTGGCACCGCAATGGAAGCTCTGTGCACATGGGAATCCCAGCAGGGATGTAGGAGGAAAAAAAATAAAAATAAATCCTGAATAACCATCTCAGGGGCCCAGGCCCACCTCTCCTTTCAGTCTGTCTCCAGGTCCTTAACACCACACTCCCTAATGGCAGCCTCTAGATGGCCTGGGTCTGTGGGCCATTGTGTGCATTTGTAAGGGGCCCTTTCCGCAGCAAGAATATTCTCTCTCTGCTACGACATCGCTATTATCCTCTCCATCTAGGTCCTCTGCCTTTGCCTGTGGCCCATAACTCTCTTGCCCCTGTCACTGCCACACAGTACCTTACCCCCCTCCCAGCCATCCAATGTTCTTGGCCCACCCAGCTACAGCCTAAGTAAGGAAGGACGGTAGACTGAACTGGGGCAGTAGGGGTTGAGAGAAGTGGTTGGACGTATTAGGTATTTAAGGTAAAGTCTACATTATCTGGTGACAGATTAGATGTGGAGTATGAAAAGGAGAGAAAGTTTACGAATGACTCCCAGGTTGCTCGTTTGCACAGCAGGATGGGGGTGGCAGGCCTTGGGGCAGCGGGGTGATCGGGGGAGGCAAATCCCAGGGTTAGCTTTCAACAATGTTGAATTTGAGGTGAGGATGCGTTGTGTTGGCGATCATTTTGAGAAAGCTGCTGGGTTTCTAAGGATGCATTTCATGGGAGAACTCTGGACAGAAACACAAACTTAACAGCCTTAAACATATAAAACCTGGGAACGCCAACTTATGAGCCATCTTTAACATTAAATGACAACACAGCACTATCCAAAATGAGGTAAAGGAGTACAGCTGAAAAAAATAAAAGTCAACACAAGGCCAGGGAAACACAATTCTTTTTTTTTTTTTTAATTTACTTATTTAAATTCAAGTTAGTTCACATACAGTGTGGTACTGGTTTCAGGAGTAGAATTTAGTGATTCATCTCTGACCTGCAACCCTGAGCGCTCATCCCAACAAGTGCCCCCCCCATGCCCATCCCCCCATTCAGCCCCTCCCCCCACCCTCCTCCCCTCCAGCAGCCCTCAGTTTGTTCCCTGTCTTTCAGAGTCTCTTATGGCTTGGCTCCCTCTCTGTTTTTATCCGACTTTTCCTTATATCTAGCACTGCTACACGAGTCTAGTGCACACAAGTAGGTACTCAACAGAGGTCTGTTAAACTAACACAGAAGTAAGGATCTGTAGAGAACAAGGGACAGTCAGTTCCTCAGGCAGTTGAGGTCTGATGTCCCCAGCGGTTTAAGCACAAAATGGAGCGCTGCCTACAATGGTGGGGCCCAGACAATCCAGCACTCGCTGTGCACCCTGGATTATCACCACGCGCGTGCTCACCATCCGCGGATGACATAATTCGGGTCCCCACTCTGTAGGGTCTCACGGTTTGACCAAAAGAACAGCATGCTTCCAAACAACTGTGCTGAACGAAATAAGTCAGTCAGAGAAAGACAAACACCATATGATTTCACTCATACTGAATTTAAGAAACAAAACAGATAAACACAGGGGAAAGGAAGGAAAAATAAGGCAAAAACAGAGAGGGAGGCAAACCATAAGAGTTTGTTCTCTTAAATAGAACAAACTGAGGGGTGCTGGAGGGGAGGTCAGTGGGGAGATGGGTTAAATGGGTGATGGGCATGAAGGAGGGCACCAGTTGGGATGAGCACTGGGTGTTATATATATGTGATGAATCACTAAATTCTACTCCTGAAACCATTATTATACTGTATGTGAACTAACTTGAATTTAAATAAAATAAAAAAACAAAACAAAAAACAAACAACTGTGCTCAAGGCAGGGTGTGAAAACTGCCACAGAGGTAGACACAGTTTGGGTGGTCGGGAGGGAAGTAAGAGGAGGTGACATGTGACTTCACATTCGTTGGTGGGAATGGGGTCTACAGAGAGTAGTGTGGACAGCAGTGTTTCAGGTGCCGGGAACCACAGGACAAAAGGCATGGAGTGAAATACTGAGAGTGGACTGTTTGGGGTGGGTATGGGGAGCACGGAGGCCTGGCAGGAAAGGCTGGAAGGCACCCTGGGGCTGGATCTTACAAGGCCTTGAATGACGCACCAAGGAGTTAGAAAATTATATCACAGATAATGAGAGGTCACTGAAGTTTGCAAAGGAAGGAGAGACATGATGAGGATTATGGGCAAAGGCAGAAAAGTCTCTCTTGGATTCAGCAACCAGGCGGAGGGTAGCTCATGGGAAAGAACAATGAGGGGAATGCCACAGAGGAGACCAACTGGATAATTTCAAGAGGTACTAAAAACAGGGGCATCTGGGTGGCTCAGTCAGTTAGGTGTCCAGCTTTGGCTCAGGTCACGATCTCACGGTCCGTGAGTTCGAGCCCCGCGTCAGGCTCTGGGCTGATGGCTCAGAGCCTGGAGCCTGTTTCCGATTCTGTGTCTCCCTCTCTCTCTGCCCCTCCCCCGTTCATGCTCTGTCTCTCTCTGTCCCAAAAATAAATAAACGTTGAAAAAATAATAATAATAATATTAAAGATATACTCAAAACAGATACGGCTTCCACCAAGGATGGCCTTGAAGTGCGTGTGAGTCGAAGGAGGACTCATGGCCACATTTCAGTCTTTCGGCAACACCAACTCTGCACGGAAACAGCAGTTTAATGGTTCTCCATCACTTCACAAATGATAGCCAAGGACCAGACTGGGGAGTCGGGTGACCTTGATGTTAATCCTGAACTGGGCTCCCTCCCCGTCAAGTTAGGCTCTCCTCTCCCACCTTCACGCTGCGGCATCCCGTAACTCCAGCAGCCGCACCCTCGCAAACGTAACGGGATGATGATTTCCTCCCCATTTGTGTGGTGACGGTCTTCCCGACGAAACTGCGAGCTCCTTGACCGCTAACACCCTTCCTCTCTGGATCCCTGCTGAAATCACAGTGACCCGGCCCTGTTCCAGGCTAATGCGTACAAAAAACAAACCATAAATTATTTCACAAGCCTGCTAGGAGTCAGTTTAGTCAGGAAACATGGCCCGAGTGCCCTCCCATGTGCCAGGACACAGACAGGAGGAAGTCATGGGCCACAGGAAGCCTTCTGTAAACAGGAATGTGAGGCGTGCACCTTTCTTCTTCTTGCTGTTAATGATATAGCAACCATTTACCGCTCACCTTCCCTAAGCCCGGTATATACAAGGCACCTCATATTTACATATATTCGCATACATTTTGGTCTCTCAGTAAAGTCTTGGGACAACCCTGCACAGCAGTTTCACCTTTTTTTTTGTTTTGTTTTTAAACATTTATTTATTTATTTTTGAGAGACAGAGAAAGACAGAACGCAAGCAGGGGAGGGGCAGAGAGAAAAGGAGACACAGAATCCAAAGCAGGCTCCAGGCTCTGAGCCGTCAGCACAGAGCCCGACACGGGGCTTCAACTCATGACCCGAGCCAAAGCCGGTAGTGCGACCGACTGAGCCAGCCAGGTGCCCCCAGTTTTACCATTTCTACTCTGCAGATGAGGAAACAGTACTAAGCAGGTGAAGAAACTTGCCCAGGGTCATATAGGTAGAAAGTGGTGTGGCTGGGACTTGTATCCAAGGCATTTCAGCCTGCGAGGCCCATACCACACCAGCCAATCTGGAGCCTGTATTTGTCTCTGCTTCCACATCTCTCCCACACAACCCTCCAGAGGTTAAACTAGGACCGATTTAGAATCACAAGGCATGTTGGAGGCAGGGACTGAACTCCTGATGGAGATTCGAACACCCGCCTTCCCATGGTCCCTGCCTCCCTGGTATATATTCCTGCATCAATCATATCACTCTCCTCCCTGAAAAGAAAAGCTAGGCACCTATCATTTTAAAGGCTGGCAACCCTCAATTCTTCTACTTTACAGTCGTTCCTGTTAGAAGTAGATCAGGTTTTGAATGCAAAAGAATCTCCAGTGGGGAGCATGTTTATAAATGGAAGAGGTGACTGAAGGTTTGGAAAGTACTTACAGCCTGTGTTCAAGGAGGATGGGCCTTTGATACACATGCCATTTCTTTTCCCAGCCCTTTCCCCAAATTCAGTCTCAAAGACTCTACCTCTGTCAGACTGACACCAGGTATTACGAAGATCAAAGTCAGTGGTCAAGGCCAAAAGCAATACATGGCAGATGTTATGGGGGAGGATTTAGAAAGATGTTAGCTGTAAAATATACAGTGGTGGGGAAGAAATTTAAAAAGTAGACACAATGATCTATCGGTACAATAGAATATAAAAAAAAAACGAATTAGAAAATATTTTGTACTAAGGAGTTTTCTTTTAAAAACCCTTGAAAATCTATCCTTTGTAATAAAATGATTTCTAATGTTGTGGAATTTTTAAACGTCTGATCCCTTTTATCTACAATCTACAAAACATAATCTTTTGCAGATTGATATCATCAAAGCATCTTGCAAGAGTACCTATTGACTGCACCTTGAAGAATTACCTAAAATCACTACAAAAACTGAAATTAGAGAGGTGCCTGGGTGGCTCAGTCAGTTAAGCGTCCGACTTCAGCTCAGGTCATGAGCTCACAGTCCGTGAGTTCGAGCCCCGCGTCAGGCTCTGTGCTGACAGCTCAGAGCGGGGAGCCCGCTTTGGATTCTGTGTCTGGCTCTCTCTCCGCCCCTCCCCTGTGCATGCTCCGTCTCTCTCTGTCTCAAAAATAAATAAAAACATTATAAAAAAAAACTGGAATAAGAAACAACATTCTCCAAAAAAACTCTAGAAAAGAGAGGACAAGCTAAGAGAAATCCATAATTTGGGATTTCCTAAGTACTTAACAGTGCTGTTATCATTAAAGATGAGCAAATAAAAACAACCAGGTAGTGTGAAGGCCATTTCCATCTACCGGCTTGTCAAGATTGGGTTAAACACCGGCTATCATGTTTACTGAGGGGATCTTGGAATTATTTATTAAACCACACTAGACAAGCTAAACACTTGACCAGCTCAACTGGGGATAAACGATAGCATTTATCAGAATGATGAATAACAGAGGTTAACCAGGGTCTGGGGAATCATTCTTGGCTCCACTGCTAGGACTCCTGGCAAAGAACCAAAACAGCTTGCTTTCAACTCGAGCTTCTGCACCCACCCAAGGTGGGATGCGGCTACCACCTGATGTACATCTTTTGTAATTTTACCAGGATTTAAAATACAGCCATGGATTCATACTGGCTGTGTGCTTTCACATAATCTAAGTATCAGCAGACCTGGTTGGTTAGAGAAATAGGCATGTGCAGGCACTTAACATCCAACACAGAAAGTACTCCATAAACCCGCATCCCTGGCCTTCCTTATAGCACGATGCTAAGTAAGTCCAGGTTATAGTTTGGGGTGAATTGACTTTTCCATAGGCACTGAACACACTTCTAGTCCTCAAAGTCCTAGTTATTGCTCATAAGAGAAAGCAAGAGAGTTTATGTGTTGTATGTGTATGCATGTGTGTGTACACAAACACGTGTGTTATGTGTGTGTGTGCGCGCGTGCCTAAAATCTCAATCCACTGACCCTAACAAGCTAATTCATCCTGGTGAGGGTGGGCTGGAGCGCCACCCCTAGACAGGAAAGATGGCACACTGCTTGGCCGGCCCTAGGGTGCCTGTAAGGCAAATGATCCCCTCCATCGGGGGACTTCCCCAGCCAGAGCTTGGTGAGGTCTTTCCATAGGCTTCTCCTGCTTTCCTTTCAGATTCCGTGATCACACTGTCCGTCCTTGACCTTGGTCGCCCAAAGATGGCTTACCTGGTAGTCTTTCTCTACAGCATCATACGTTCTTTTTCAAACCTAAAGACACAGCAGAGGAAGCTTAGGTAGGAGACGATGAAAGAGAAGGAGCACCACACGGTGCAGTGCTCCAGACACGGGAGGGGAGGTCCCATACCTGCAGAGCCAGCCGTACGACACAGGCCGTATAGGTCAGCATGCCGTGCAGAATATCGAGCAGGGAGAAGAGCAGGGTGGCGGCCGTCTCACTGTGGTTCTTATTGTCCACGTCCAAGCACAGCGTGGCAGTTTCAGTGAACAGGTCACAGACATGACGGACCAGTCCTGAGGGTAAAAAGAAGGGTAAAACATGCCTCATAAACTCCAACAATAGGGGCACCTGGATGGCTCAGTTGGTTGAGCATCCGACTCTCGATTTTGGCTCAGGTCATGATCCCAGGTTCACAGGATCAAGCCCCGAGTCGGGCTCCATGCTGAGTGTGGAGACAGCTTGAGATTCTCTCCCACTCGCCCTCTCTCCCGCACGCTCGCTCGCTCTCTCTCAATAAATAAATAAATAAATAAAGTGTCACAAAACCCAACAGAAAAGGCATGTGTATTCTATGTTGTATAAACTCCAAGCAGTCCTTCAACTGTACTCATACCAGATACCCTTGGGAAAGTTTTAAAAGTGCAGGTTTCCAGGCCTCACTCTCAGAGTCTGCTCAGGAGCCTGCGACAGGGCCTAGGAATATATGTCTTAAATAAGCTCCCCAGGTGATATGATGCCACGGTTCCCCAAATTACACTTTGAGAAACACTATCCTACATGAACAGGCTTCACAAGGACAGAGGGCTGCCTGACGCCGGAAGATCCCGTGTTGCCTATGAACGTCCTGCTCCCAGGTTCTCTGAAAGTACAGTTCTTCACAGTGTAGGTCAGAGATGACAGGCGGACCCAGGGGATATAAGGATCTACGAGTAATTGGGTCATTCCAAGAGGATAAACCAATGAAACATTTTTTTTTTTTGCATGCATTCCAAAAATATATTGAAATATAAGATCAACTATGATTTTAAGAAATTTGGAATTTGGGGCGCCTGGGTGGCGCAGTCGGTTAAGCGTCCGACTTCAGCCAGGTCACGATCTCGCAGTCCGTGAGTTCGAGCCCCACATCAGGCTCTGGGCTGATGGCTCAGAGCCTGGAGCCTGTTTCCGATTCTGTGTCTCCCTCTCTCTCTGCCCCTCCCCCCTTCATGCTCTGTCTCTCTCTGTCCCAAAAATAAATAAACGTTGAAAAAAAAAAAAACAATTTAAAAAGAAATTTGGAATTTAAAAACCTCCAGGTTCTATCGTTGTGTCTCTGCAGACCTCATATTAAATTAACAGTGCAGTGGTCTGCAACTTTCAGTTTGATGTAGTCTGTCACAAAAAATGCATTTTCACAAGTAGGGGCCATTACTGTTTACACTTAATTTGGCATTTTTATTGATACTATTATGTAGCATTAGCCTTCGAATTAAAAAAAAAACGATTCAGATGTAAATGCAGTGAAAATACAGCACGCAGTGTTACAAACCTAAAATGGCGAACAGGACCTTTAGCATCAGGAGATCATCTGACCTGGTGATGATCAAGTGATCATCTGATCACTTTTCTGGGAAAAGTGAATCTTCAAAAATGCATATTTTACACAGCAGCTGGTGGGGGGAGCATGGTAAGGAGCTGTACCAGAAGCTGGATTTCATTGGTCCTGCAATCCATTTGTCCCTAGTTCCCAGAAGATCAATTGGATGGGAACTGTGCCAAGCGCAGCCATCTAAGCTTTACTATCTTTTCCAAGCACTGCCATTGCCGTTTCCAGTAAAGCAATTTAGGTCTCCGAGACAAGTAAACAGAGTAAATCTTGGACTTTGAAAGTGATTAATTTTGCCACTAACGGCAGAGAGGAACCAAAACTACAAAGGCCTCATGCAAAGTTGTACTGCTCATGGCAAAGACCGGTCCAAGTCACAAAGCTGAAGGTAAATACACTTGAAGAGAAGGTAGAATGAATTACTGGCAAAGTTTCTTTATCGATGACAAGGTGTGATCACACGTATCACCAATGACACACAGCACAGCAAAGCGATCGTTATGGCACGTCCATGACCAGGGGCTCTTGTCTGAGTTAGGCAGCATCGCTAACATGCATGCCATGAATCAGCACTTGGCCTTCATGGGCTGCAGAAAGGGCAGAAGGGCTTTGAAACACAGGACGCGGTGAACGCACGCTGCAAGACGTTTTCCTCTGGGGGGTCGTGATCGCTTTGTGACCTCCATGTAGATGGTCCGAGGTGCAGAGGGGTGAGTACTGGTGAAGTCTCACTCTGTGAACAGCAGAGAAGGACGTGGCTCCTCAGAAGGTGGCAGTGGACCCTTGGACACCCATCTCCAGGCTGCTTCAGACTAAACAGCTGGTGGGCAACAGGGAGCGATCTACCCGACCTCACTCAGTCTTCAAGGAAAGAGGGCAAACGACGAATGCCATCGTGTCCCTGCTGGGATGGAAAGTCTTCCCAGCCTGCTGTGCGAAAAAGCAGGCAACAAATGCCAAGCTCTGACCTGACACGCTGAAGTCACCAGCTGTCAGGGAAGGTGCTCACAGGAGATTAGAAATGAAGCAGGACACAAAATATTTCTTCACAGCAGTGATAATGCCAGCAAGCTCATTAGTACGATGTCAAGTGGTCTATTCCCAGCCATATATCCCAAGTTCTTCATCTCCGGAACGTTCACGTCAGGGTCAAAGCACACATTTTTCTCATTTAAACTTTTTATTACGAAAACAAAGAAAGTCACAAGACAGTTCTCCGATGATTATCAGCATTTTTGCTCATCTTGTTTAATCTATCCTCATCTTTTTCAGGAATTTAAAGCAAATACCAGACATCATCTTATTTCTCCTGTAAACACTTCTGTACAGTCTACAGAGAAGGGTTCTTTTCTTTAGCATTATTACCACCCAATAAAACGAAACCTACTTAATATAGGCAATACACAGCCTACGTCCAAAACTCAACGGTCTCAAAACTGTCTTTTGTAGGATTAGTTTGTTGAAATCAGGATATAAACCAGGTCCACACATTCCATTTGGTTGCAGACCTTAAGTCTCCTTTAATGTCTAACAGTCTTTCTTCTGCTTGCAATTTGCATGCCTTTTGTTTCTGGAAAAGTTAGAACACTTGTCCTGTAGATTTTCTTGTGGTGGTATTCCTCTATCCCTGTATTTCCTATAAAATGGTAATTATAGTGACTGGAGACCCCATTTAATTCAGGTTCAATTATTTTGGCAATAATACTTGGGGCTGGAACTCTGCATGTTGTATTGCATCATATCTGGAAGGATATACCGTCTGGCTATTCCACACTTAACAATGTTAAAAGTGATCAAGGTCAGGGGTTGTTAGCCTAACCCAATCATTATAAAATTCCCCATCAAATGTTACCTACTAACGACCACTGTCTAGTCCCATCATTTCATTAGAGGTGGCAATATAGTAAGTTTCAAATTCTATCACTCTGTTTGTACTTTTTTCAGCTCATTTTGCTCTATAAGGAATCTTCATTTAACTATTTGGTTATCATAAAATATGGTTTGTAAAGGAAAGGCAACAGAGATGTTTGACAAATGTTTCTTTGTTGCCATTTACCAGTTTTCAGACCAATGATTTTGGAGTATCAGCAATTACCAAATGTGACTAATGGAGGAATGGGTGGGGGAGCAAGAAACTACCAGCAGTTACTAATGAATTCATTTTGTAGCATCATTGTGAATACAGTGGATGTTTAAAGAATACGTTTTATGGATTTCAACTGATTCAATCACTTTTTTAAAAAAACGTTCAACTTGTTTCCATTTTTGGCTACTGACAGCCCCTTGAAAGTGTCCTGACTTCTGCTATAATAGGTCCCAAGTTCATCTTAAGAACTCCCGCCTCAAAGGCACGAATAGACACTTCTCCAAGGAAGACATCCAGATGGCCAATCAACACATGAAAAGATGCTCAACATCACTCATCATCAGGGAAACACAAATCAAAACCACAATGAGATACCACCTCACACCTGTCAGAATGGCTAACATTAACTCAAGCAACAACAGATGTTGGCGAGGATGCAGAGAAAAAGGATCTCTTTTGCATTGTTGGTGGCAATGCAAGCTGGTGCGGCCACTCTGGAAAACGGTGTGGAGGTTCTTCAAAAAACTAAAAATAGAACTACCCTACGACCCAGCAATTGCACTACTAGGTATTTATCCAAGGGATACAGGTTTGCTGCTTTGAAGGGACACATGCACCCCCATGTTTACAGCAGCACTATCCACAATAGCCAAAGTATGGAAAGAGCCCAAATGTCTATCAATGGATGAATGGATAAAGAAGATGTGGTATATATACACAATGGAGTATTACTTCGCAATCAAAAAGAATGAAATCTTGCCATTTGCAACTACGTGGATGGAAGTGGAGGGTATTATGCTAAGTGAAATTAGTCAGTCACAGAAAGACAAAAATCATATGACTTCACTCATATGAGGACTTTCAGAGACAAAACAGATGAACATAAGGGAAGGGAAACAAAAATAATATAAAAACTGGGAGGGGGACAAAACAGAAGAGACTCATAAACATGGAGAACAAACAGAGGGTTACTGGAGGGGTTATGGGAGGGGGGGATGGGCTAAATGGGTAAGGGGCATTAAAGAATCTACTCCTGAAATCATTGTTGCACTATATGCTAACTAATTTGGATGTGAATTTAAAAAAAAATTAAAATAAATAAGTAAAAAGAATTCCTGGCTCAACAAAATTAAATAAAATAGATTAAAATAAAATAAAAGGCTTTATGAAGGGTTTCAAAAAATAAGAAATCCCTGCCTCAGATTGAGCATTAGCTACTTCTCCAAGAATCCCTAGTTTCTTTCAAGAAGAAACTGTATTTAGAAACCAAGGTCTGAGCACCAGTGACTCTGCTACTGAGTCACTGATTAAGTAGATAGAGATAAGAAGTATACACCTATTAGAGAAAAATAATGACTTCATGCAAATATTTTCAGTATCAGTGTCCAGAAATGGACCCGTACGTATATGGTCACAAACATTTCAACAAGTAAATTCTTTACAAAAAATTCTTTTCAACACAAAGGGACAGAAAAACTGAGTACCCATATTAAGAAAGGAATCCTTGACCACTACATCATATACTATGCAAAATTACCTTCACACAAATCATAGATCTACACATAAAAGCTAAAACTGTGAAGGTTCTAGAATAAAATGTAAGAGAAGATCTTTGTAACTAGGAGGCAGGCGAGATTTCTAAGGTCTCAAAAAGCATGGATCATTTAAAAATGAGTAAATTAAACTTCATCACAAAATTAAATATTTACAACATAGATATCTAATGAAGAACTTAAATCCAGAATACGTAACCAGTTCCTACAACTCAATAATAAAAAGGCAATCAATTTTAAAGATGGGTAGAAGACTTAACCAGTCAGTTCACAAAAGATATGTCAATAAGCACATGAAAAATGTTCATCATTAGTCATGAGAAAAATGCAAATTAAAATTATGACGAGATGCCAGACACAAACAGAAATAATTATAATGAAAAAAGCAGACAACAGCAAATGTTGGTAAGGATATGGAGTGACCACATCCTTTTGTCACATTTACTGATGGAAAACAGTTGCAGTTTTCATTTATAATTTGTTTAAACATGTATTTATTTTCAAGAGACAGAGAAAGACACAGCATGAGTGGGGGAGGGGCAGAGACAGAGGGAGACACAGAGTCGGAAGCAGGCTCCAGGCTCTGAGCTGTCAGCACAGAGCCCGATGCGGGGCTTGAACCCATGAAAAGTGAGATCATGACCTGAGCTGAAGTCAGATGCTTAACCGACTGAGCCACCAGGTGCCCCCAGTTATAGTTTCTACAAATTTAAACATACAGTTAGTTCATTACCTAGAAATTCCAATCCTAGGTATTTTTCCAAGTAAAATGAAAACATGTATCCACATAAAGTCTCATTAGACCTTTATTCAAAATAGCCCCAAGCTAGAGATAGCCTAGGTGTCCATCACTAGGAAAATGGATGAGTAGATTAAGATAGACTCATACAATGGAATCCTAGTCAGCAACAAAAAGAAATGAGCCACTGAATCCCACAACAACATGAATGAATCCCAAAAAGGAGGCTGATAGACACCAGAAACAGGTGTATAAACTCAGTGGTATGAATACACTTACCCAAGGTTCTGAAAAAAAAGTGTCCATGTGGATTGAGATCAGAATGGTAGTCGCTTAGTCTAAGGAAGGGACAGGATGGAACCTTCTATGATGATGGAAATCTCCCACACTTTGAAGATGCAGTCTGTGCTGGGATGATAGCAGCATTTACTGAGGACTTGCTCTGTGTCTGGCAATAGGCCTTTACTTGGCTTTTACACTTACCACCTCACCTGACTTCTGTAACAGCTCTGTGAGGCAGATGCTGAGATCTCCATTTCATACATGCAAAAACAAAAACTCAAGTAACAAGTACTCAAGTAACGTGTTCAAGGTCACAGAGTTAAGTACAAGTCACAGAAGTGAAGGGATCCCATGTATAACTCCCAAGTCCATGTACTTTTATAAATATTATGGAGCCCCTTGGGACCCACCAGTGGGGAACTGAGACCAGAAGGCCAAGGAGTAGGTTGCTGTGGTCATGCAATAATCAAGTGGGGTGGGGGGAACAAGGAGGAAGGCAGACACATCACTAAAGAAGTGTGATTTGCAACCTGACCACAATAGTGGGTAGGGCCATAAAGGGTCAATAAAGAATAGAACTATATCGTAACTGGAAGAAATGGGGAGTACTCTAGAAATCATAAGTGGGCTTTTAAGACATGGTAAGTTTGAGATAATATACAAAAGCCAAAGCCCAAAAGCAACTGGAGATTAAAACCTAGAAAGCAGGTGGCAGTCAAGACTGGGAAAGGCTGAAGTCAAAGATAAGCAGGGAAAGTGGAAAAGCTCCCAAACAGTAGTTAAGACAGACAAGCAAGACAAGGAGCATTGAGAACACCCCAGACTGGGCAGGGGTTATAGAGGAAAGAAAAGGTACTAATAAAGGAATAATCATGACAATACAATCATGCTATAGGTAAAAAGGAACGACTAGAATTTAAAAAGAAAAAGGTGTCAAGGGTGTTTAATTGCCACAGTTCCAAGCCTGAGGCAAGTTCACCGGTTGGGTCATCTCCAGGCCCTTGACGCTAGCCACTGGTAATCCTGTGGCCCGAAGTCAAACTTCAAGATGTCAATCTTTCTTGGTGCACTTTCCCCATAAACCCATAGGTTTGGACATATCTGCTCCCACACTGTGTCCAGAATTTCCCCCTAGAGGGAGTTAGGAAATACCATTTTTCTTAAAGTTTTACTTCTTCATTTTGAGAGAGAAAGAGAGAGAGAGAGAGAGAGAGAGAGAGAGAGAGTGTGTGTGTCAGTCAGGCAGTCAGTCCGGGAGGGGCAGAGAGAGAGAGAGAAAGAGAGAGAATCCCAAGCAGGCTCCACACAGTCAGCAAGGAGCCCAATGTGGGACTCTAACGTGAGATCATGACCTGAGCCGAAGTCTGAAGTTCAAATGACTGAGCCACCCAGGCGTCCCAGGAAATATTGCTTCTTAGAAGGGCGGGCTTGAACGTGCATTTGCACAAGGCTGACAACACCAGCTGCCGACAGCCATAATGGAGCAAAGTGAGATACTGCTCTTTGTCCCCGCCCCTTATGCCCAGGGACTCAAGGATTAGATAGCTAATACTGGCAAAGTTCCGTGAATGAGATAAAACACGATGCATCTTACTAAAGTGGAGGAAAAAATCTAAGGAGGTGGCAAAGGGAGGGAAAGGGAGTTAACATTCTCCCACTTCTGCTCTTTCATTCTTCTCCACAGAGAAGTGCTAATCAAGAGAAAGATACTCCACCTCCAAAGAAAGTGAAGTTCAAGGATATTTCCAGGGCTGTATTCTCCAGAGTGAAAAATTTCCAAGTGATTTGACTGTCAGTGGACATGGCACGTATGGCTCTTTCCACTCTCTTCTTCCACTAAGAAGGCTGGTATACAGCATAGCCAGAGGCCTCCACTCATTGGAAAGGCCTGGACATTCTTTTGTTGTTTGGGGGATTTTTTTTTTCTTCCTCTCCTCTCTCATCCAGACCCAGTCTGGGATTTAGTAGCTATCTGTGGCTTAGGTCAGCTCTGCTCCAGACCCCTGGGCAAGTGCACAGCCCCTTGCTGTGTCTCTTGCCTCTCTCCATCCGTGCTAGCTCGTATGTACCTGTGTGAAGGGAAAAGGGAGACCCTCCTTCATGGGTGGTGAGCTACAAGACTGATGTTTCAACACTGAGGCAAACACCCAGGGAAAGCCACAGGCAACTCTGTTTCTGGTCTGGCAGGTGGACCTAAGGTAGGAAGTAAAGCTAAAAGCAGCCCTCTAGGTAGACCAGCACAAGAAGATTTCTGCCTTGCTTGTGCATAAGCTTCCAGAGAGATGCTGTACAAAGGCATCTGACATGGTGCTCCCTCTAGCATTTCCCAGCCCCCTGCTCCAATGCCATCGTAAGAACTTCTTAATACTCCACTCTAACACTTCCAAAAGAAATCAAAACTCATTAAGCCACGGAACCCAAGCATTATTTTGCATTAATTACAACCAACTCATCAAAAAAAAAAAAAAAATCTAAGAATTGTTTTGTATTAATTATAAGCAAATCTCTAAAGGAGTCATCCCCATAAGTTATTTTCAAGTGTTTAATGTTCTGGGAATATTAATGTGCATGAGCTGTTCCCAGCTCCGGTCATTGTGTCCTGATTACAGTATTACTTTTTCAAAATCTGTTGGAGAGATAATATGAGAGTATTACTTTGAAATCCTGAGCTTTTGAAAGCAACTTATATTTCTATCATTTATGATTTGAATACAACATTCTAAATTCAAATGTAACCTCCCCAAATTGAGGCTTCCTTGTGGATAATTTTGTATTTGCATCATGCAACCATGTGGCCATTTCCCTAGGATTCATTAAAGTCGACCTGAGCAGACAATCTGGAAGAGGAGTATAAAGGTATCTGTGAAATCTGATGTGGGAAAATCGTTCTTTCCCAAATTGATCAGTGCTGTACCACCAAATGCAGAATCACAACAAACCAGATGAGTTAAAAGTCTGCTTTAAAAACAGAAAAACACAGAAGTTGAAAGTGGCAAGGCCCATCCTGGGCACGCCAGCAGGGTGAACGGAGGCATCTGTGGACTGCGACCTGAGCCACAGCGCCCAGACACACGACACCTGTTCTGGTTGAGGGTTAATGAGCAGCCACCCCCACACAGACATGACCCCAAATGAAAATATGTCCCATCTCTCGGGCTATAAACTTAGCAACTATCTTAGTGCAGGTTTCTGCCTGTTATGCTAGCCCCTTCCTAAGAGATCCTGGGTGTCCATACCGTGCCCTGGCCTGAACTCTCCCCATGTATTTGTGCCCCCCAGCACACCCCCTGCCTTGGAGTGTTGGTTTCCACTCTGCATCGCAAGACTTCCCCCTCACACTCTGCCCAAACACCGGGGCCCATGGGAGTCCGGCTTTCCCCACTTTGGAGAGGGACACCGGACAAGTTTCACTTGACACAAATGACTGGACAACGGACAACCGTGTATTCTACTGAAATAAAGTGATCTATCAAACCTGTATACTGGAATTACTTCATGGTGAGAGGCTGGGCCTTCTCAAATATGACAGAGGCTAATGTTTTAATTAAAAAATTTCCCCCCAGGGTTACCTGTATGGCTCATTTGGTTGAGCATCTGACTTCATTCATCTCAGGGCATGATCTCACGGTTCAGGAGATCAAGGCCCCCATCAGGCTCGCTGCTGTCAGTGGGGAGCCAGCTTCAAATTCTTTGTACCCCTCTCTCTCTCTGCACCTCCCCCACTCAGGCTCTCACTCTCAAAAGTAAATAAAGCTTGGGAGGAGCCAAGATGGCAGAACAGCATGGAAGTTTTTTGTGTGTCTCGCGTCCATAACATGGAGCCAGACCAACACTAAACCATCCTACACACCTAGAAAACTGATTGGAAGATGAACACAACAATCTGCACAACCTGAACGACTGAATTCGGTAGGAATTCACCCCAAAAGAAAGAGCACGAAGAAACAACAGGCACGGATTTAACCAACACAGATACAAGCAAGATGTCTGAATCAGAATTTAGAATCATGATAATAACAATACTAGCTAGAGTCGAAAATAGATTAGAATCCCTTTCTGAAGAGATAACAGAAGTAAAAACTGGTCAGAATGAAATTAAAAATGCTATAACTGAGCTGCAATCACGGATGGATGCAGTGGCAGCAAGGATGAATGAGGCAGACCAGCGAATCAGCAATACAGAGGACAAACTTATAGAGAAAAATGAAGCAGAAAAAAAAGAGGGAGATGATGGCAAAAGAGCATGATTTAAGAATTAGAGAAATCAGTGACTCATTAAAAAGGAACATCAGAATCACAGGGGGCCCAGAAGAGGAAGAGAGACAAATAGGGGTAGAAGGGTTACATGAGCAAATCATAGCAGAAAACTTACCTAACCTGGGGAAAGACACAAACATCAAGATCCAGGAAGCACAGAGGACTCCCATTAGATTCAACAAAACCAACCATCAACAAGGCATATCATAGTCAAATTCACAAAACACTCAGGCAAGGAGAGAATCATGAAAGCAGCAAGGGGAAAAAAACCCCAAACCTACAAGGGAAGACAGATCAGGTTTGCAGCAGACCTATCCACAGAAATTGGCAGGCCAGAAAGGAGTGGCAGGATATATTCACTGTGCTGAATTAGAAAAATATTCAGCCAAGATTTCATTATCCAGCAAGGCTGTCATTCAAAACAGAAGGACAGATAAAAAGTTTCCTAAACAAAAATTAAGAGTTTGTGACCACTAAACCGGCCTTGCAAGAAATTTTAAGGGGGACTCTCTGAGGGGAGAAAAGATGGGAAAAAAATATAAATATATATATTTATATATTTATATATATTTATATAATATGTATAAAACTTAAATATAAACAATAAATTATTATATATATAATACCAAAAGCAACAAAGATTAGAAAGGACCAGAGAACGCCACCAGAAACTCCAACTCTATAGGCACCATAATGGCAATAAATTCATATTTTTCTTAATGTTTACTTTTGAGAGAGAGAGAGAGAGAGCATGAGTGTGGGAGGGGTACAGAGAGAGAGGGAGACACAGAACCTGAAGCAGTCTCCGTCTGAGCTGTCAGCACACAGCCAGACGCAGGGCTCAAACTCACAAGCTGGGAAATCATGACCTGGGCTGAAGTCAGCCGCCCAACTGACTGAGCCACCCAGGTGCCCCAAATTCATAATTTTCAGTACTCACTCTAAATGTCAATGGACTCAATGCTCCAAGCAAAAGACACAGGGTAAAAGAACGGATAAGAAAACAAAATCCATCTATATGCTGTTACAAGAGACCCACTTTAGACCTAAAGACACCTCCAGATTGAAAATAAGGGGATGGAGGGGAGCCTGGGTGGCTCGGTCGGTTAAGCGCCCGACTTAGGCTCAAGTCATGATCTCGCGGTAAGTTCAAGCCCCGTGTCGGGCTCTGTGCTGACAGCTCAGAGCCTGGAGCCTGCTTCGGATTCTGTGTCTCCCTCTTTCTCTCTCCTCCCCCGCTCATGCTCTCTCTCTCTCTCTTCTCAAAAATAAATAAATGTTAAAAAAAAATAAAAAAAGAAAAAAGAAAAGAAGGGGATGGAGAACCATCTATCATGCTAATGGTCAACAAAAGAAAGCCAGAGTAGCCATACGTATGTCAGACAATCTAGACTTTAAAATAAAGACTGTATCAAGAGATGCAGAAGGGTATTATATCATAATCAAGGGGTCTATCCACCAAGAAGACCTAACAATTGTAAACATTTATGCGCCAAATGTGGAACACCCAAATATATAAATCAATTAATCACAAACATAAAGAAACTCATTGATAGTAATACCATAATAGTAGGTATTATTGGTAGGTTGAAGTAGGAGACTTCAACACCGCAATCACAGCAATGGACAGATCTAATCAAAAAATCAACAAGGAAACAATGGTTTTGAATGACACACTGGACCCGATGGACTTCACAGATATATTCAGAACATTTCATCCTAAAGCAGCAGAATATGCATTCTTATCCAGTGCACATGGAACGTTCTACAGAATAGACCATATACTGGGTCTATCAGCCCTAAGTAAGTACAAAAAGATCGAGATCATACCGTGCATATTTTCAGACCACAACGCTATGAAACTCGAAATCAACCACAAGAAAAAATTTGGAAAGGTAACAAATATTTGGAGACTGAAGAGCATCCTACTAAAGAATAAATGGGCTAACCAAGAAGTTAAACAGGAAATTAAACAGTATATGGAAGTCAATGAAAATGATAATACCACAACCCTAAAACCTCTGGGACGCAGCAAAGGTGGTCATAAGAGGAAAGTATATAGCAACCCAGGTCTTCCTAAAGAAGGAAGAAAGATCTCAGATACACAACCTAACCTTATGCCTTAAGTAAGAGCTGGAAAACGAACAGCACATAAAATGCAAAACCAGCAGAAAACAGGAAATAATAAAGATTAGAGCAGAAATTAATGCTATCAAAACCAAAAAAACAGTAGAACAGATCAATGAAACCAGAAGCTGGTTCTTTGAAAGAATTAACAAAATTGATAAATCACTAACCAATTTGATCAAAAAGAAGGAAAGGACCCAAATAAATAAAATCAAGAATGAAACAGGAAAAAAAAAAAAGAATGAAACAGGAGAGATCACAACACAGCAGAAATAAAAACAATAATAAGAGAATATTATGAGCAATTATATGCCAATAAAATGGGCAATCTGGAAGAAATGGACAAATTCCTAGAAACATATACACTACCAAAACTGAAACAGGAAGAAATAGAAAATTGGAACAGACCCATAACCAGTAAGGAAATCGAATTAGTAATCAAAAGTCTCCCAAAAAACAAGAGTCCAGGGCCAGATGACTTTCCAGGGCAATTCTACCAAACATTTAAGGAAGAATTAACATCTATTCTCTTGAAGCTGTTCCAAAAAAGAGAAATGGAAGGAAAACTTCCAAACTCTTTCTGTGAAGCCAGCACTACCTTGATTCCAAAACCAGACAGAGACCCCACTAAAAAGGAGAACTAGAGACCAATTTCCCTGATGAACATGGATGCAAAAATCCTCAACAAGATATTAGCCAACCGGATCCAACAATACATTAAAAAAAGTATTCACCACGACCCAGTGGGATTTAAACCTGGCATGCAGGGCTGGTTCAATATCTGCAAAACTGTCAATGTGATTCATCACATCAATAAAAGAAAGGACAAGAACCACAGGATCCTCTCCATAGATGCAGAGAAAGCATTTGACAAAATACAGCATCCTTTCTTGATAAAAACCCTCAAGAAAGTACGGATAGAAGGAGCATACCTCGAGATCATAAAAGCCATATATGAAAGACCCAACGCTAATCTCATCCTCAATGGGGAAACACTGAGAGCTTTTCCCCTAAGGTCAGGAACAAGACAGGGATGTCCACTCTCGCCACTGTTACTCAACATAGTATTGGAAGTCTTCACCTCAGCAATCAGACAACACAAAGAAATAAAAGGCATCCAAATCGGCCAGGAGGAGGTCAAGCTTTCACTCTTCTCAGATGACATGATACTCTATATGGAAAACCCAAACGATTCCACCAAAAAGCTGCTAGAATTGATTCATGAATTCAGCAAAGTTGCAGGATATAAAATCAATGCACAGAAATCGGGTACATTCCTATACACCAACAATGAAGCAACAGAGAGAGAAATCAAGGAATCGGTCCCATTTACAGTTGCACAAAAAACCATAAAATACCTAGGAATAAATCTAACCAAAGAGGTGAAAAATCTATACGCTGAAAACTATAGAAAGCTTATGAAAGAAACTGAAGAAGACACAAAAAAAATGGAAAAAGATTCCATGCTCCTGGATTCCAAGAACAAATATTGTCAAAATGTCGCTACTACCCAAAGCAATCTCCATATTCAATGCAATCCCTATCGAAATAACACCAGCCTTCTTCACAGAGCTAGAACAAATAATCCTACAATTTGTATGGAACCACAAAAGACCCCGAATAGCCAAAGCAATCTTGAAAAAGAAAACCAAAGCAGGAGGCATCACAATCCCAGACTTCAAGCTATACTACAAAGCTGTAATCATCAAGACAGTACGGTATTGGCACAAGAAGAGACACTCACATCAATGGAACAGAACAGAGAACCCGGAAATGGACCCACAAACGTATGGCCAACTCATCTTTGACAAAGCACGAAAGAATATCCAATGGAATAAAGACAGTCTCTTTAGCAAGTGGTGATGGGAAAACGGGACAGTGACATGCAGAAGAATGAACCTGGATCACTTTCTTACATCATACACAAAAATAAACTCAAAATGGATGAAAGACCTCAATGTAAGACAGGAAGCCATCAAAACCCTCGAGGAGAAAGCAGGCAAAAACCTCCTTGATCTTGGCGGTAGCAACTTCTTACTCAACACGTCTCCTGAGGAGAAGGAAACCAAAGCAAAAATGAACTACTGGGACCTCATCAAAATAAAAACCTTCTGCACAGTGAAGGAAACAATCAGCAAAACTAAAAGGCAACCGACAGAATGGGAGAAGATATTTGCAAATGACATAGCAGATAAAGGGTTAGTATCCAAAATCTATAAAGAACTTATCAAAGTCAACACCCAAAAAACAAATAATCCAGTGAAGAAATGGGCAAAAGACATGAAAAGACACTTCTCCAAAGAAGACATCCAGATGGCCAACCAACACAGGAAAAAATGCTCAACATCACTATCATCAGGGAAATAAAATCAAAACCACAATGAGATATCACCTGACACCCGTCAGAATGGCTAACTCAGGCAACAACAGATGTTGGCATGGATGTGGAGAACGAGGATCTCTTTTGCATTGTTGGTGGAATACAAGCTGGTGAAGCCACTCTGGAAAACGGTACGGAGGTTCCTCAAAAAACTAAAAATAGAACTACCCTATGACCCAGCAATTGCACTACTAGGCATTTATCCACGGGATGCAGGTGTGCTGTTTCGAAGGGACACATGCACTCCCATGTTTATAGCAGCACTATCACAAAAGCCAAAGTGTGGAAAGAGCCCAAATATCCATCCATGGATGAATGGATAAAGAAAATGTGGTATGTATGTATGTGTGTGTGTGTTTGTGTGTGTGTGTGTGTGTATGTGTGTGTGTATATATATATATACACACACACACACATACACACACACATATATATATACATATATACATACATATATATATATGATGGAGTATTACTCGGCAAACAAAAAGAATGAAATCTTGCCATTTGCAACTACCTGGATGGAACTGGAGGGTATTATGCTCAGTGAAATTAGTCCGAGAAAGACAAAAACCATATGACTTCAGTCATATGAGGACCTTAAGAGACAAAACAGATGAACATAAGGGAAGGGAAGGAAAAATAATATAAAAACAGGGAGGGGAACAAAACATAAGAGACTCTTAAATATGGAGAACAAACAGAGGGTAACTGGAGGGGTTATGGGAGAGGGGATGGGCTAAATGGGTCAGGGGCACTAAGGCATCTACTCCTGAAATCATTGTTGCATTATATGCTAACTAATTTGGATGTAAATTTAAAAAAATAAAAAATAAAATTTAGAAGAAAACAAAACCAACAAAAAGTAAATAAACCTTAAAAGAAATTTTGCCCCCAAACCTGAAGGGACTCTGCATATGAGAGTATCTTACAAACAAACTTGCCGCAGCTCCTCCAAACCCAGAGTGGTCCAAAGACACCCATGATTAGCACTGGCACAACTGGTCTGGCACTTGGCTCCCAGAGGAGAACACTGTAGTGAATTATTTCAAGTGTACGATTTATTCTGGTCACCTGTCCCAGGAGACTGCAATGCCCTTTTTGGTTTTAAGCAGAGATGCTGCATTTCAGCAACATGTAAGCCCACTTCTCTGTGTCCCCTGCCCCCTCATGCACACGTGAGAGAGAGAAATTTTGGATAGATTAAGCTCCATGACAAAGTCATTGAAAAGAGAGGTTTAAAACTTGAGCGATTTATGCACTGAAGATATATACTCCATCTGATTATTCGGATAGCTAAAGTAGCTTAGAACTGATTTCCACAAACATATCTGGAGCCATTTTTGAAAGGAAGAACACAAAAAGTAGACGGATGCTAATTTCATATCCCGAACTTAAGATACATTATTTATGACTAATTCAATGAGTAAATTTTATTAACTCAAAGGGGCGTAAACTTCCTAGTTTCTACCAGGAAATGAAAGAACAACAAATGACTGATCATAGATGTGCAATGCCCACAAAGTACTGGAAGAGAGTGGGGAGGAACAGGGAAGGACACCTTCTCAGGAGGGAGTGTGACCTCGCTGAGCAGCAACACAGCCCAGGGTCTGCCCCGAAAGCGTGAAAGCTTTTTCGAACAGAATTCTGACGTCAGCGCAGCACTTGCTGGCTTACGTATGAAGTGGCTTTTAGGAGCTGGGCCCTGGGCTGGAGCACATCCTCTTGAGTTCCACACGCCAGATCTTCTGTCCTCCCCTTTGTCCTTCCCTGTGATCTCTGAGATGGCAGGTAAACATTCAAGAGAAAACAGGCATCATTCATTCAGCCCCTGGTTCAAATGCAATATGCTGAGCATTTGTAATATAAATTTTACAGTGCTCGGCAATAAAGGAGCTAGGGGGAAAAATTCAAGACGTGGTCCTTTTCCTTCAGGGTCCACAAAAAAAGATATCCATGTGTGAAACAGATCTCGGAATAAAATGCCCACGTGGTGCTGTCAGGCAGAGGGAGTAATGATCCAGTTCACTCTTGTCATTTTTTCTTATACTCTGTAAAAGTTCAATTAATACAAACACATGTATTTGTATGTAAAAAGTACAACACAGACAATACAAAGTTCCCCGACATCCCGTATCCTCGCAACTCACCATACATAAGGGTTCGCTGTAGGGGGGGCCTGTGAAACATACACAACACACATATAAATATGCATGGAAGACAGTATACCTTGCTAGTTTTCACTGAAGAATATATCAGAGACTTAAATGTCTTACCATGTTATATATATAGATACGGTGCTAACTAGTTCTTTTAAGTGACTGTACAGCCTCTCTTTGTAAAATCAAATTCCAGGGGCGCCTTGGGTGGCTCCGTCAGTTGAGCATCTGACTTTGGCTCAGGCTATGATCTTGCAGTTCATGAGTTCGAGCTCCACATCAGGCTCTGTGCTGACAGCTCGGAGCCTGGAGCCTGCTTCGGATTCTGTGTCTCCCTCTGTCTCTGTCCCTCCCCTGCTCACATTCTGTGTGTGTGTGTGTGTATGTGTGTGTGTGTGTGTGTGTGTAAATAAGTAAGTAAGTAAGTAAATAAATAAATAAATAAATAAATCTCTATCACACAGTTAACAATCCCAGGAAGAAAGGGTGAAGTTCATGTGCCACCTGGTTGCTCTGTAGCAGCCACTCTACACAAAGTGACTATCCCCAGCCACAGCCAACTGTCTCCTTCCCCTACAGCTCCAGAGAAGGGGCGGCAAAGGCAAGAGTTCCTCTCTAAGGAACACATTTCGACATCTGAAACGGAGAGTGGCAGTGCCGATGCCTCATCGCAACGACCAAGGAGCAACAACAGTAGGCGGTAGTGAGGACGGCAAGGAAAATGATGGGGAAACCTGGCAGGGCAGGGGCTCCAAGGGTCCCATTTGGGCCTCTGGGCCTCTGGCTCTAGCTGCTTCTGGGCCCAAGAGCGATTCTTGGCTTGGGTTCCACCAGATCCGCACTCACTGGTAAGACATCTGCTCTTTTCATGTTGGCTAATCTAAGTTTCTGACGTACGTAGGTAAGAGTCCGAACCAGCACAGTGGACTGGGAGTTAGAACTGTTTTTTTCAAATCTTCTCTTAGTGGGACAGAGTAGCAGTCTCCCCGGCGTTAAATTTCATGTTACGTCGTCATCTTCAAAAGCATGCTTTCTGGACTCCACACCCTATCCATACCCCTCACCTTCCTTTTCTTTCAATCTATATGTATTGTTTAATTTTTTATTTTTTTCAGAGTCAAAAGTCTTACTGCAATCCCAGGTCACTTTCTTCTCCCCAGAGGCAACTGAGTTTCCCTTGTTTTAACTACTTATTATTGACCTCTATTTCTCTAAATAATACACACTTGGCATTGTTTGGGTTGCAGGCACCTGTTCACTTCCTCCCATGCGGTAAGGAAGCTGTGGCTCTTTCCCCACCCCCTACTCACATGCAAACAACTCTCCCTCCTCGTCCCGCTATAGTTATCTCTTACTTTCAATCAGATTGAAGGTCAGTGACTACATTGCTATGACCGTATAAACATTATTCCCAATTAAGTCACACGGAAAACTGTAATTATTTTTCCCTTCCTGGGCAACTTCATGTTTTCTCTAGAGTTAATCCGTTCGTAGACTTGACTCTCATTTTAATGGTGTTTTCGGAGTGTGGTAGGATGAACAGTGCCCCCTCCCCCACAGATATCCATATCCTAATCCCAGGAAACTGTGACTGTCACTTTATATGGCAAAGGGAACTTTGCAAATGTGATTTGGTTAAGGACTTGGAGAGATAGACTATCCTGGATAACACAAACGGGTTCATTGTAATCCCAAGGCTTCCTGTAGGAGGGAAGCAGGAAATGAGAGTGAACAGGAAATGTGAAGACAGAAGCACGAGGTTGCGGTGATGCAAGAAGGGCCAAGAGACAAGGAACGCAGGCGGCAGCTAGAAGCTTTTCGCCTTGGGTTTTCAAGGCAAAGAAACAGAAGCCCCCAAAAGGAATGAAGCCTGCCAACAACTCGACTTTAGACTTCTGACCTCTAGAACTGTAAGAGAATACAGTTTTGGGCTGTTTTATTTTTTTATTTTTTTATTTTTTATTTATTTTTTTTAGTTTTGGGTTGTTTTAAGCACCTAAGCTTGTGGCTTTGTTACAACAGCCACAGCCATAGGAAACCGATACAAGGAGAGAGCAAGAGTAATAACCTTGGCAGGGTCTGCCGTCTTTACCCCGAAGTCCTCAGCCACTTCCTCCCGATAAGATGTACTTCTGAGTCTGTACCAGCTGATGAACAGGAACTCTGCGAACCTGGGGTGGATAAATACTGGAGACACTCTACATTCACTGTATCATTTTAGGGGAAACGTTTTATGAACCGGCTCATCTTTGGCTGGCCAAAAATAGGGGCAATGTATCAAACTAGAGCACAGGAAGCTCGCTGGACTGGGAGCCCCACATGCTGGTCTCAGCACGACCGGGACCTAACAGAGGGACTGACTGCGGTCACCTCACTCCATTTTCCTGAGCCTTAATTTCCTCGTTAGAAGTTCAAGAAGGCGCGCTCTGTGATACTGGAAGCTTCTCCTGGCTCTAATACTTTATAAGTCAGAATGTGGCAAATGAATATTAAATAATATTCATTGACTTCAAACCTATTAAAACTGCACAGGGAAAATTATTTCCATACAACCCATAAAGACACAGGACAACAAACTGGTACTATTATTTATAAATCAATACTCCAAAGCTAAAACTCAGGTATCAGGATAAGTCATGCAGAGAAACAATGACACTGACAGACACCTATGCGTCTCTTACCAGGTGGCAAGTACCATTCTAAGTGCTTTAACAGACAGCCCCTCAACTCCATTTTACAGATGATGAAACTGAGGCTTGGAAAGGTTGAGTAACTTTGTCACAGCCATCTGGCTCCACGGCCTATGCTACCGCTCACTCTGCAAGACTGCATTTCTATAGGTGAAATGGCTGAAAACAGAAAAGGAAGAAAATAAGGACTATCTATGAAGTTTTCTGTGTGAACACAGAACAAAACACAAAAAACCACAGGCTTAAAAAGATGTAATTTGGAACAGGTACGGATGATAAAGGTGAGGGGGAGGGCGGCGTGTACCAAGTTGAATCTCTGCCACCACTAGAGAAATACAAAGGGCGGAAAAATAAGCAAACAAAAAGAAAGGATAGAAAATTGCCACACCGTGCCTTGACAACAGAACCGCCTCGTTAAAATCTGATTTTGCAAAAGTTATTTTAGCATTTGTACACAGCAGGCCTGTTATCCCGTGACAATCTTCTACTTCAATGACATCTTTCTGCATTAGTTAATTAACAGGTGCCACTCACAGAGCGAGCCCATCTCGCTTATGCTGCAGGAGACGCAGAGCACTATTAGATATTCAACACCCGTGCTGTCAAGTAAATGACAACAATCAGCAGGGAATGCATTTCATTTCCAGTTTTCTGGCAGAGAAAACGAATATTAGTTAGGAAGAATTCGATAGGCACCTTCTATGCATCAAATTCCTGAAAATTTTGAAGTCACATTGGGAAGCAATTCAAGCTATAAAAGAACTTGTAAATGCTCACTTATATATGAATGTAAAAAAAATGAAGCCTGCAGAAAAAACTGTAGAGGAAAATAAATGAGGAAACGTGGTTAAAAAAAAAAAAAAACGTAAGAGCACAATACTCATTCTTTACCTCCTTGCACTTGACTACCTGATGGCTCTTGTCACATCTGATCTTTTAGAAGAGCTTCTCTTGGCTTACAGGACACCCCACTCCTCTGGGTTTCCTCCCTGCCCATTCCTTCTCAGTTTCCTGGAGCTCTTTTCTCCAAAACCCCACAATCAAGTGTGTGCACTTATCTGCTGAATGTCTGTATTCCTTACCAGGCCATAAATTCTACAAGAGCAGAAAACACGTCTATTTGGGTTCTTCCTATCTTATCTAAGCCTAGCACAGACCTTGGCTCCTAGCAGGTTCTCCAGAAACAGGTGTTGAGTAACTAACGTTACATGACCAAAGAAGGACACATTCTAGAAATTTAGCTGATTAATCATTAGAAAACCCACCAGTGGAAATTATACTTAACAGTGTATGGAAAGAAACAAAGATCACCCAAAAGAGAACAAGCAGAGGCTATTCAGAGCTTGCTAGACTAGCAAGGGGGTCAGCCACTACCCCTCGCATCTGGCAGAGACTCAAAGGCAAGGCAGGGGAGTGGGGAAGCTTTAGAGTAAAAAGATGGGAAGGGGCGCCTGGGAGGCTCAGTCGGTGGAGCGTCCGACTTCGGCTCAGGTCATGATTTCGCGGTTGGTGGGTTCAGGCCCCGCGTCGGGCTCTGGGCTGACAGCTCAGAGCCTGCTTCCCATTCTGTGTCTCCATCTCTCTCTGCACCACCCCCTCACCCCCACACTCCCACTCTGTCTCTCTCTCCTTCAAAAAAATAAACAAACATTAAACAATTAAAAAAAAAAGATGGGAAGGCTTTGGGTGTGCACTGACTGGAGGTTGTTGGTACAGGGTAGGTAGATTCAGGTTAACTAGGAGGAGGACATGTTATGCTATTGGTTTGGGAAGCATATTTGCTTTTCTGTGGTTGATCCTGAGTTGGAAGGAGGGGCAAAAATTTAAGGAAGCTGACGGCTGCTGACCAAGTCCTGGCCAATTTGTGCCAATTGCTACAGAGGTGGTGGTGTGGCTTCCTTGAGTGGTTGCCGCAGAGGTTGTGGTTTGGCTTTCTGGGCTAGGTGCTGCAGAGGTTGGGAGTCAGGGCGTCATCTTCATATATGAGCTGGCCATTGGCCACATATATACAGCCTCGCAATAGTAGAGGCTTCCCCATTCAGGTCCGCAACTGGAAAAGGATGCCCACTCACAATCTTCATTCAAAATTCTGTTGGCTAGTCTGGCCAAGGCAATGGCAATAATAGTTAACGACTCTGATAGTTAACAGGCTTCTCTAAAGGCCTACTGAGGGAGGGGATCAATGAGATTTGAAAGCATTAAACAAGGTGAAGCAGAACTTCGCACGCTGCCGTAGACATAGATCACATAAAACATGGAAAACCAAGTTAAAAAACAATACACCTAGAATAACAGCATATATAGGAGGCATTTAAGAGTCATTTATTGAACACGTCCTATTTTTCAAGCACTGTACCGTTTTACATGAGATATCTTTACACACGTTATCTCATCCACTTCTCCATGCAGATAAGAGGGTGGGGACCCTCCAGAGAACTGGAGAGGCGGCAAGGCCCCAGACCTTGGTTCTTCCTCACCACCTACACTGCTTGGTAAGCCTTACACACAAGGGGAACCCAGCTCATCAACCCGGGGGAGCTCACTTTTGAACCTCATACCCTTCTGCGTTAGTGTACGTTTATATTGAATACCTGTTGCTTTTATGATCAGAAGGGTTACAGATATTTTACATCTTTAAAAATTAAAGATAAGAGGAGCGCCTGGGTGGCTCAGTCGGTTAAGCAACCGACTTCGGCTCAGGTCATGATCTCGCAGTTCGTGAGGTCGAGGCCCGCGTCGGGCTCTGTGCTGACAGCTCAGAGCCTGGAGGCTGTTTCAGATTCTGTGTCTCCCTCTCTCTCTCTGACCCTCCCCTGTTCATGCTCTCTCTCTGTATCAAAAATAAATAAACATTAAAAAAAATTAAAGACAAGAATGAACGATAGTACTTTAAACACTTTCAGACCTGAGAATAAAGGCTACTTACTGTTCAGGGTCCAGACAGAATCCCTGTACCACCATGGACTATTAGTCCATCCTGACACCTTTGTGAGGCTTGTTCCATCTCGAAGAAAGTCTCAAGTGTCTCAGTCCTGAGAAGCTTGATGCCAAGAAAAGAAATACTACTTAGCCTCTTGGGGGACATCCGAGTGCTGGCTTGGCCTGTCTAACTGGGACGGCTTTAGCACAGGGGCAGAGCACGAAAATCAAGGAGCTGAAAAAATGACCGCCTCTCATCACCCTCCCTGGAGGTCTCTAAGCAAAAGCAGGCCTCATCCCTGTTAAGGACCCATTCCTCATTCAGAAGCTCCACCCCAGTCCCTTCTGCCTTCTCCAAGCCTTCCACCCCCGGCCTTGCCGTCCAAACCACTCACCTCATGTAACTTTCCCTCATCTCTCCCCTCACCTGTGTCTCCACTAAGCCAATTTCTCGGTTCCAAAGGGAAACCTTCAACTGGCCTTGCTGCCTCCTGAAAATATCATCCAATCCCTCTTTCTTTTGCCGACAATGTAAACAAATCTATTTCCTTTCTATTTTTTTTCTGTTAGTATCGTCACCATTAGATTTTTCAATAGGTACTTCACCACACTCACTTCATCTCTTCTCACTGTCCTGCTGGATTCTCTGTCCCTCATCGCCAGTTGGTTGGTGACAGAATACTTGGCTGGGCACAATGGGACGGTAACAGGATCTCTGCGACGACCAGAGCGTCCAGGGGGCAGGTATATCGTGCTTCTAATCTCCAGCTTGGCCCAACGCCCGGCGATCGACAGGTGCGCCTCCTCTAATAATGGAGCCAAATGCTACTAACAACTTGATGAGACAAAGAGCAACACCATCTCCCTTCCTGGCACAATCCTTTCTGCCCTTACCCCACTTGGGTAGCAGTGGACTCTTTCCCCCTAACCTTCATCTCCCCTGGGACTATCTGCAAAGTTCTTTCCAGCGTAAGAAATGCGCCTGCTGTATGCTCAAGGAGGTCAGCACTAACACACCCTGAGAGCCAGTAAGCAAGCCCTACTGTGGATCACTCACCTGATCCCACTCAGGAAAGACAATGTCTCAGAGGTCAGTCTCCACCCCTCCTGGCTACCAAAAATTCTAGTTGCTAGACTCTAATTATAAAGCGTAGGGGTGCCCAGGTGGCTCAGTCGGTTGAGCGTCAGACTCTCGAGTTTTGGCTCAGGTCATGATCCCAGGGTGGTGGGACAAACACCCACGGTGGGCTCCATGCTGAGCACGGAGCCTGCTTGGGATTCTCTTCCTCCCTCCCTCTGCCCCTCTCATTCTCAAAATAAAAATTAAAAAAAAAAAATCCCAAAACATAGGATATTAACACATGGGCTATGACTGGAATTAGCCTCACAAATGAATTCTTTCACTTTCCCAACTTATTAGCCCAGTTCAGAGGACAGGGCTCCCAAAATGACATCTTCAGGAGGCGGCCAAAGGCGTGATGAGTTTTCGCATCGCTGAGATCTGAAACCTTGTCGGCGATGCCATCTCTGCCCTCTCAACCCAAACACCTGAGAGTCCCCGCTGTGCCCCTTTTGCTCCGGCTCTGTGCGCTACACCAGCTCCTTTCCTGTTCTGGGGTTGACTTGGATCCCACACACCTACGATCACTGTTTTCACCTCCCACGTTTCGGCTTCCAATCTCCATCCTACCAGCAGGGCAGCCTCATCTCGTTGGGCATCACCGATGGAACGTCCCCGCACCGCTCAGGGAGCCTGAGCACCGGCCCCACCACCCCTGACCCGACCCTACATTCAAAGCCCTCCACACTCTGGCTCCAGCCAGGCCTGCGAGCACAGGCCCACTCCTCCAGCCAGGATACACAGGCCCTGCCCCTGCGCCTTGTCCTTTACCCCTGCCTCCGCTCTGTTCCCTCCGCTCTTTCCGGGTAAGGTGGCCTCTCTTCCTCATGTTGCCTACAGCCTCCACCTCCCTCAAGGTCCACTTTCACTCACCGCTTTCTCCTCGGAAAGCTTCTGCTTACACCATCCATTTTTGCAATATCATCTTGCATTGCCACTTATGTTTCACCTAAAGTGTTCCTCCCCAGTGAGACTACAAGCTCCTCAAAGAAAGGAACTAAATGGAACAAAAAACGCATTTTAGAAATATTGAATTTGAAATATTTGAATTGCACAAAGTGCTTTTTGTAAGTTTTACAGGGTCTATCATGGTGTTTTGAATAGAGAACGTATTCAGTAAATACTTTCCGAATGAACAAATAAATGACTAATCTAGGCCACTGGCACCTGAGGGTAGGAATATATCTTGTGCATCGTCCCACCCAGAGCCCATCTCACTGGACTAAATGTCTGTGTGAATGACAGTAAGAAAAGCAGACAGAGGAAGGGGACGATATTTACCTGAAGGTTATGAATATCACAGTTCAGAATTTGTTGCAAAAAGAAAAACATTTAGTGGAAGAGTAATAGTCACTTAGAAGACAAAAGATCCGGGGCGCCTGGGTGGCGCAGTCGGTTGGCGTCCGACTTCAGCCAGGTCACGATCTCGCGGTCCGTGAGTTCGAGCCCTGCGTCGGGCTCTGGGCTGATGGCTCAGAGCCTGGAGCCTGTTTCCGATTCTGTGTCTCCCTCTCTCTCTGCCCCTCCCCGGTTCATGCTCTGTCTCTCTCTGTCCCAAAAATAAATAAACGTTGAAAAAAAAAATTAAAAAAAAAAAAAGAAGACAAAAGATCCCATTTACAATAGCAACAAAAGAAGATGAGACACTTAAGAATAAATGTATCAAGGACCCTACAAGGTCTACATGAGGAAACAAACATTACTAAGGGATAAAGAATCAGACGAATGGAGACTCATACCATATTTGGGGCTAGAAAATCTCAAAATATATTTCTATATTTTGAGAATATTTTCTAAGGCTAGAAAATAATAAACCTGTTGATTCTTCCTAAATTAATCTATGAATTTAAAGTAACTGCAAAATAAATTAGGAGTCAACATGTTTTGTTTTAGGAAGAAAAAGAGCATGAGAAGGGGACAGGGGAAGATGGGGGAGGGGGGGGAGAGAGAGAGAGAGAGAGAGACAGAGAGAATCTCAAGTAGGCTCCATGCTCAGCCCAACATGGGGCTTAATCCCACAATCCAGGGATCATGACCTGAGCTGAATTCAAGAGTCAGGTGCTCAACTGACTGAGCCACCCAGGCGCCCCGAGTCAACATGGTTTTTGAAACCAGACAAATTACAAAGTTATTGTGGCAAAAAATTTCAAAAAGCAAAATAGCAAGGAAACTCCTAAAATAGGTAAAGTAACTAGAAGTGAGAACTACCCCAAATGAATGTCTAACTACATAACAATGCCACAAAAATTAAAGAGTTTGGCAATGACATGTGAGTAAACAAAATCAAAGGGAAAAACGTAAAGGCTGAAAATCTGTTCAAAAATATACAGAAATTTAACACAATGGCATTTCAGACTGATGGAGAAAAGGTGGAACATTCACTTAATGGTATTGGTACTACTGAGGCATCATAAAATAATAAATCCTACTCTCAACACTTAAAACCAAATAAATTCCAGGGAGATCAATGATTTAATAATCAAAACTGAATCCATACAAGTAGTAGAAAAAAATTAAGGAGAATTTAGAGTTAAGAAAGCATTCCTAATAGAACACAAAACCCAGAAGCTGTAAGAGATTTATAAATAATATTTATGAAGAATCTCCTAATTTCCGTGGCAAAATACAACATGATAAATGTGAAACAACAAAATGGTAAATATCTGCATACCATTTCACAGGAATCAATTTTCACTTACTTGGAAAGAACACTGCCAAACTGATAAGAAAACACTAAAAACACAGGAGAAAAGCGGTCAAACAAAATGAACAGAGAAATGTGCCCAAGAGAAGGAAATACAAATGGCTTCTGAATAAAGGAAGAGATTCTCATAATAAGTAAACTTCAAAATAAAAACAGACTGAGAGAGGCCTGTGACATCCGGGCATGATGGTATAAATGGTAGCAAACTGCTCCTTCTATATAAATAAAATTAAACGTAGACAAAATATATGACACAACCCTTTTCAGACATTAGACAACAAATAGCACAGGACTCTGATTCCAGAGAGAGAGAGAGAGAGAGAGAGAGAGAGAGAGAGAGAGAGAGAACACGCATGAAGTAAGCCCTATAATCACCCTGATATTTTTTCTGTCTTTCCTGGCATTCCTCATGTTGAGGTACTTTCCAGACTAAGGCGTGTGGTTGTGAGATTCAAACGGAGCACAGCAGCCTTACTTTGCTGAGCGGCAGGAGACTGGAGCTAAGGTTTGCTGAGGCAGCTCAAGTTTACCAGGTAGACCAATGAAGAGCATGCACCTGCTCAGAAAAGCAGCTTGGGAAATCTGCATAGCAATACCCTCAAGTCTTTGGTCACGTCCTAAGAGGTATATTGCGTAAGGTTCCAGGGCATGTGATAGACAACAGCCCCCTGGAAGCTGAGAGCTGAAGGGAGGTTCTGACAACAGCACAGAGCTGGGAGACAAAGAGTTCTGGGAATCCACAGAGAACCAATCTTGGTAAACACTCTGAGTCCTCAGAAAAGCCTTATTAATAGTCCCATGGTAACAAAAATTAAAAACAAGGCTTGAAAGGGTCAAGCTGATCTACCAATAAATCAAATGATGGCCAGAAAAACACTCAACAGTCTCTAAAGAAAGACACCAAAATGCAGACTCCCTATTGTGCTTTCAGAATGGTCACTGTGCAATCAAAAATTATTAAACATTGCAAAAAGTCAGGGAATGAGAAAATGTAACCCATAACCAAGAAAAAAAAAAAGCATTAAACGGAGATAAAAAGATGACCCGGGCTTTAAAAGCAGCTAATGAAAACATATAGAAAGACACAGAAGAAAATATGGTCATAATGAATGAACAGATCGGAACTCTTTAAGAAATGAAAACAATAAACCAAATGGAAATTCTAAAACTAAAAAGTATACTACCTGAAATGAAGTTTTCACTGGTTGAGATCAAGAGGAGACAAAGATGGCAGGAAAAAGGTCTGTAAACTAAAACATCTACAGAAATTATCCAGTATGAAGAAAAGAAAAAAACATTAAATTTTAAAAAATAGAGACCATGATACATCTAAATAGACTAATGCATATACACACATATGTAGTATATACATAACAATTGGAGTTCTAGAGGAAAAAGAGAAATAATGGGGGCAGGGGGAAGAAATATTTGGAAAAATAATAGCTCACAGTTTGCCAAATTTGGTAAAACAAAACATACACTTGCAAATTCAAGGAGTTCAGCAAACCACAAGCAGGAAAATTACAATTAAAAGCATAGGGCGCCTGGGTGGCTCAGTCGGTTGAGCGCCCGACTTCGGCTCAGGTCGGTGTCTCACAATTTGTGAGTTGGAGCCCCGGGCTGGGCTCTGTGCTGACAGCTCAGAGCCTGGAGCCTGTTTGGGATTCTGTACCTCCCTCTCTCTGCTCCTCCACCACTCGTGTGCTCGCCCACCCGCCCGCCCTCTCTCTCTCTCTCTCAAAAATAAGCAAACATTAAAAAAACTTTTAAAAACCATACCAAAGTACATTAATAGTCAAACTTATGAAAATCAAATATATTGTACCAGAAGTAAAAAGGAATAGAAGGGTGAAATTGTCAGGAAGACCTGACAATCATAAATGTTAAGAGCGCTTAAAAACAAAGTTTCAAAATACATCAAACAAAAACTGGTACAACTAAATGAAAATCGACAGATCCAGTCATAACAGGAGATTTTTAATACTTCTCTCAGTGATTAACCACTTTAAGAAAATCATTATATAGAAAATGAGCTTAAAAAATCTGAACAGCTCCTCACAAGCACCTTGACATCTACCATTTTTATAGGCTACTATACGCAACAACTATTGCAGAATTCACATTCTTTACTGGTACACACGAAACCTTCAAAGACAGACCACATGCAGGGCCAAAATGATAAGCCTCAAAAATTTCAAAAACTTGAAATCTTACAGAGTGTGTTCTTTTAACACAGCAGCGTTATTGACAAAAGCCATGATACAGAAGCAACTTGAGGGTCCACTGATACATGAATGCATAAAGAGGATATGTGTATATAAACATACATATGTATACACATGTACACACACAATGAAATATTATCCAGCCATAAAAAAGGAAGGAAATCTTGCCATTGGTGACAAGATGGGATTATGCTAGTGAAGTAAGTCACAGAGAAAGACAAATACCATATTATTTCATTTATACATGAAATCTAAAAAACAAAACAAAACAAAACAGACTAAACTACAGAGAATTAGTCACTGCCAGAGGGGATGGGGTGGAGGGATGGGTGAAGTAGGTGAAGGGGTTAATAGGTACATATTTCCAGTTATAAAATAATTAAGTTGTGGGGGGGGGATGAAAAGTACAGCGTAGGGAATATAGTCAATAACTATAATGACAGATGGTGACGACACTTATCTTGATGGACACTTCATAATGTATATAAATGTTAAATCTCTAAGTTGAAATTTATTCACTTAAATTCAATTAAATTAAAAATAGGAGCGCCTGGGTGGCTCAGTCAGTTGAGCAACCAACCGACACTCGATTTTGGCTCAGGTCATGATCCCAGGGTCATGGGATTGAGTCCCTCATCGGGGGCTCCACGCTGAGCACGGAGCCTGCTTGGGATTCTCGCTCTCTCCCTCGGCCCCTCTCCCCAACTTGCGTGTGCTCTCTAAAAGATAAATTTAAAAAAATGTCATCACCACCACCACCACCACCACCAAAAAAGCAAGGATCTGAAAAGAGAAGTCAGAACTAGAAACCCCGAATTCCAGAACTTCAACATTCAAAACTAGTCATTTGAATCAGTGCTTTGATTTCAGCAACAGTAAGGGCCATTTTGGTTATGTCCAAAAATATAAAACCAAAGCAAAGAAAAAAAAACAACAAACACACTCCATAGAAATATTTAAAACATTTTTATTTTGGGTGTTTTTTTTTTTTTCAATTGGAAGTGTAAGTAACATACAGGGTTATATTAGTTGCAGGTACACAATATAGTGATCCAATACTCTACATTACCCAGTGCTCATCATGAGAACTGTGCTCTGAGCTCCCTTCACCTCTTTCACCCATCCCCCTACTCGCCTTCCCTCTGGTAATCACCAGTTTGTTCTCTGTATGTAAGGGTCTGTGTTTTTGTCTCCTTTGCTTTGCTTTATTTCTTAAATTTCAGCACAGATGATTTGATTTTGAATTAAGACGAGGGTGTGTTGAGTTGGTCAGGCAGACAATGTGTGTCCTTACACATTGGTAAGATTCTTCACATCTCTGCTCAAATGCCATCTTAAAAGACAGGCCTTCCTCAGTCATCCTGCATAACCCCCATGTCACATGTCCTGCCCCCTTATCGGTCATGTCATGATCTAACATATATTTGACACACAGATCGTATTCTGGGGGAGAGAAACCGTAAAGAATCACTGTGAAGACAAAAAGCCTTTCTTTTATCCACTACCCAGTGCCCAGAATAGTGGCTGGACTCAGTCAGTTCTTGACAAATATTTAAATAAATGAATATGTCAATGACTAAGTGGATGGAAATAAAAACCATTTCCATTATTTTAGACTATAAAATGGCTCAGGTCTTCAGATTGATGTATGCAAATATGGAAATGTAGAGCATAACTTTGAATTTCATTTTCCATCAATGTCTGATTACCTACTGATTAAATGTGACAAGTTGCAAAGGGAGAAAGATAATTATTAGATCCCAACATATCATCTATAACCACCTAAATGTAACTAATGATACATTTTATTATACATAACAGCTTTTAGAGGGGAAAAAATATATGGCCATACTGTCACTGTAAAAAAATTTCAATGAACTTTGCTCTATAGTTGAGCATAGCCACATAAACGCAGGGTTATGCTTGATTTATAAATGTGAACTGTAAACATATTTAAAGTTTCATTTGTAGATACATCATTTTGAATATAATCATGAACTGTAATTTAAAATTCACTGCTCTCTATCACAGGTATATTATGTGTATATACACATACATAAATGCACACGGTGTCCCTTAAAGGGAAGGAAATGAGCTTTTTTCTCAATGACATCTACACGCCATATTAAATTCTCAATATAACTAAATAATGACGATATTATCCACCTTACAGATGATGAAGTAGTTCACACATGTGCTGGCTGGGTGCACGAGGCCATACAGCTATTACGTATCACTATCACATGACAATCCAATCTGACTGAATGAACCTAAGGTATCTATATACACAATGTTAAGCTACTACTATCCGCATATATAAGGAGTACTAGATTTTTTTAGAAAACGTTTTTACTGATGTGTAGTAGACATACGAAAAGGTATAAATACCCAAACACATAGTTAGATGAATTTTCCCTAAACTCAATATATGTAAGCAGCCCACAGCTAAAGAAGAACGTCCCTAGCACCCAGATTCCTCTTGTGCTCCCTCTAGACATTATCTCCCTCTCCAAAAGTCATTACTACCCTGACTTCTAACATCAAGAATTAGCTGCTCATTTTGTATTTTGTATAATGAGAATCACAACTTATGTTCATGAGGTCCACCCGTGCTACACTAACAGTAGAGTATTGCTACGTATTGTGACTACACCACTGTGTATTTAAATATCTTAATGTTGATGGGGATTTGAATAATCTACAGTTTCTTGTTGTTATGTTATGAACACCCTCGTACATGTCTCTCAATGTTTTATAGCTTTGAGTATGTAAGTTGTGCCCATTAGATTTATTCCTAAGTATTTGATTTTTTGGATACTACCATATTTAAGGAATCATCCTTAAATTTTTTGTTTACTGTTAGTAAAAACCTGTTTTTTATATTGATCTTATATTGATATTTTATAGCGGCCTTATACCTGGTGACCTTGACAAATTTGCATATTAATTTCATAGTGCATGGATTCTTTTGAATTTTCCAGGTTCACATTCATGTCATCTGAAAATAATGTTAGTTTTATTTCTTTCATTCCAATTCTTATGCATTTATTTCTCTTTATTTCTCCATATTTTTTTATTTTAAAAAGCAGTTAAAAATTTTTTTTTATTCTTAAATATAATTTATTGTCAAATTGTTTTCCATGTAACACCCGGGGCTCATCCCAGCAAGTGCCCTCCTCAATGCCCATCACCCCCTTGACCCTCCCCCCACCCCCCATCCACCCTCAGTTAGTTCTCAGAATTTAAGAGTCTCTTGTGGTTTGCCTCTCTCCCTCTCTGTAACTTTTTTCCCCCTTCCCTTCCCCCATGGTTCTGTTAAGTTTCTCAGGATCCACATATGAGTGAAAACATACGGTATCTGTCTTTCTCTAACTTATTTCACTTAGCATAATACCCTCCAGTTCCATCCACGTTACTGCAAATGGCCAGATTTCATTCTTTCTCATTGACAAGTAGTATTCCATTGTATATATAAACCACATCAAATGACAAATGGATAAAGAAGATACTTTTAATTTTTTGAGGAACCTCCACACTGTTTTCCAGACCAGTTGCACCAGTTTGCATTCCCACCAGCAGTGCAAGAGGATTCCCATTTCTCCACATCCTCTCCAACATCTCGTTTCCTGAGTTGTTCATTTTAGCCACTCTGACTGGCGTGAGGTGGTATCTCAGTGTGGTTTTGATTCGTATTTCCCTGATGATGAGTGACATTGAGCATCTTTTCATGTGTCTGTTGGCCATCTGGATGTTTTCTTTGGAAAAGTGTCTATTCATGTCTTCTGCCCATTTCTTCACTGGATTATTTGTTGTTTGGGTGTTGAGTCTGGTAAGTTCTTTGTAGATTTTTGGATGCTAGCCCTTTATCCGATATCTCATTTGCAAATATCTTCTCCCATTCCATCGGTTGCCTTTTAGTCTTGCTGACTGCTTCCTTTGCAGTGCAGAAACTTTTTATCTTGATGAGATCTCAAGAGTTCATTTTTGCTTTTATTTCCCTTGCCTTTGGAAACATGTTGAGTAAGAAGTTGCTGCAGCTGAGGTCAAAGAGGTTGTTGCCTGTTTTCTCCTCTAGGGTTTTGATGGTTTCCTGTCTCCCATTTAGATCTTTCATTCATTTTGAGTTTATTTTTGTGTGTGGTGTAAGAAAGTGGTGCAGTTTCATTCTTCTGCATGTTGCTGCCCAGTTCTCCCAGCACCATTTGCTTAAAGAGACTTTTTTCCATTGGATACTCTTTCCTGCTTTGTCAAAGATCAGGTGGCCATACATTTGTGGGCCCAATTCGGCGTTTTCTATTCTACTTCTTTGGCCTATGTGTCTGTTTTTGTGCCAATACCACACTGTTTTAATGATTACAGCTTTGTAGTAGAGGCTGCAGTCCAGGACTTTGATGGCTCCCACTTTGGCTATTCAGGGTCTTTTGTGGTTCCACACAAATTTTAGGATTGTTTGTTCTAGCTCTGAGAAGGAAGCCAGTGCAATTTTGATTGGTACTGCAGTGGATGTGTAGATTGCTTTGGGTAGTATTGACATTTTATGCATCTATTTCTTTTTTCCACCTATTGCACTGGGTAGGGCCTTGAATACAATGTTTAAAAGTAGTGATGGTGGGCATCTTTCATTTGCTCCAATGTCAGGGTGAAATTGTTAATATTCTGGTATTACAATATTGAGTATGACCTCTGCTTTTTTGGAGGTATCATCAAACCAAGGTAATTCTCTTCTAATCTTAGCCAATAGTTTTAAAATTATAAATAGGTGTTGTATTTTTGTCAAATGTATTTTTTGCAGTGTTATTCTTTAATTGTCTATATAGCAAGAAAAACCAAGCTAGAAATGCCTGTCTCACGTAACCAGTACATAAATTGATGCAATCATCTTAAAAATTGGATTACAGAGTTCATTAACATTTTTTATCTACATTATAGCTCCTTCATCCTACCTTGCTGGTACTAATTTCATTTTTGTGGAGGCAGGAAGCCGGGTGAGAATCTCAGGGCTCCAGGTCACAGAAAGAGAAGACTAAGAGAAGGCACTTGGGTAGCTACACATGCCTTTCTTCTCATCTTCTGGCACCGGATAGAAACAATTATTCCAGAAATCCAAACAATCTGAGAGCATGGTTAGATGTGTGTCCCAAGTGTGGATACAGTGAATACTGGAGGGAAAAGAGTGGAAGCTGACAATGACTGATGTAACATTCTTTCCAAGTTTTGAGACAAGAAGCAAGAGAATTGCAGAAATTCTGGATCACAGTCTTTTTTTTTTTCCTTGCTGCTGCTTTTTCTTCTTCTTTTTTCTTCTTCCTTTTTTGAATTCTTCTTTCTTCCACGGTTTTTCTTTACCTTTCCACCAATTTTTCATCACCTTCTCTGTTAATTTTTTCTCTCAGATCTCTTTTCTCGCCTTCCAAACTTCAGTCCTTCATGAACAAATCAGTTCCCTGTTCTCTAGCACTTAAGCAAGTGTTTTGTTATTTTAGACCACAGGTCTCCAAAGTGACCGATTGGAGTGTGTTTAAAAAAATATTAGAACTTGTCAGGGGGCCTGGGTGGCTCAGTCGGGTAAGCGTCCATCTCTTGATTTCAGCTCAGGTCATGATCTTGCAGTTCATGAGATAGAGTCCCATATCAGGCTCTGTGCTGACAGTGAGAAGCCTGCTTCGATTCTCTCCCACTCCTCTCTTTCTCCGCCCCTCCCCACTCATGACCTCTCTTTCAAAATAAACACTATAAAAATATTGGAACTTATATATTATTTATATATTATATATACATATATACATATATATGTGTATGTGTATGTATATATATAGCGCCATTTATTTTTACCAAACAAACAAGAAAACCCACCAACAACTGGTCTTTTCACTGAAGGTATCATTCTTCTGCACAAAGCCAGGGGTACCTGGGTATCCAGGTGAAAGGCTGGGGGCAACAAGACTCGGGGAGGCAGAGTGGGCAAGGAGTTATTGCAAAATTTCACCACACAGGGACATAACAGCAGTTCACGTACCTCTGCTTGAATGGACGTACCAATTATATGACCTCATTTTGACTAAATTAATTTAATAATTAACAAATTAAACAGTAGAGAAGTCCTTGTAATGCTACCTGCAACAAACCCACAAGCGGAGCTGAAGGGAATACTAGTAACACGAGCACAAGAAAAGACTCAGAGCCACTCTGCTCCCTACAGCTCTCCTCGACCACATTAGGATGTTAACAACAATGACAAGGTAATGGGATCTGAAAAGCTTAAAAAATGGAAATTCTGACAACTACCTACTGTTACGAGGAGTTTGCTGTGTATTCTGTCTTGATACTTTAGCTAGAAATATGGACCTGTCATAATTAGCATGAAAATGTAAAACTAAGCACCTGAATAGAAAAACGTCTTTATTTCAGGTGATCTTCCGTCTAGTATCTCTCAACATTTTATGAAACTTAATGATCAATATACAGAAGCTCCTATGAGGCTTCATACTTTACAGTAAAAGAAAGAAAAAGCATAAACCATCTGGCAACACTTTTCTTCTCATGGTAAAAATGGCTGAAACAATATCCTCCCCCCTCAAAAAAAAAAAAAAAAAAAACAGAACCTGGAATTTAATCCTTATCAATAAATACTGCTGGCAATATTTTTAAAATACTGCTGAAAACTTGAAGGAGCAAGAACAAATTATATATCACGAGAGGCTGGATCACAATATAGCTACTTCAAAATTGATTCTACATTCCTACCCAAAATACAGTCAAAGAATTACTTTTTCTATGAGTCGCTGAAGAAAAGATGTTCTGGAAAAGATCTATTCTTGACAGTAAATAATTTATTTACTAGAGATGTTTTTATTAAAAATGGTATAAGTGAAATCACTTACAGAATATCTGCTTTGATATCAATTTTTTATAAAATTATTCTCAGGGTAAGGTTACAAAGATAACTCCACAAGTAAAATTTGTTTCTAGATCATTCCCTGACAAACTGCTGCAGTAGGGTTACTGAATGGCAAAGTACACAATGTGCTAGAGGAAAAATCACAAAATTAAATAAACACCCATACATACCTGACTATATGCATATAAAATATTTATGGAATATTAACTTTGTGCAAGACAACATTCTGACTTCTTTATATTCATTTTTATGTAGTATTTGCACCAATCCCCTATACTGGATATTATAATTAAACCTACTCTTACAGGTGAGGCCACTGAAGCACGGACAAGGTTAAGAATTGCCTAAGGTCATAGTGACTATAAGTTGTACAACCAGGACTCAAACTCAGGCAACCCGGGTTAAGAGTGCCCCTCCCCAAACATTAGGCCACTCATGTGGTTAGTTTTATAAAAACAGAATCCTGGGGCACCTGGGTGGCTTAGTCCGTTGAGCGTCCCATTTCGGCTCAGGTCATGATCTCATGGTTCACGGGTTTGAGACCCGCATCGGGCTCTGTGCTGACAGCTCGGAGCCTGGAGCCTGTTTCAGATTCTGTGTCTGCCTCTCTCTCTGCCCCTCCCCCACTTGTGCTCTGTCTCTATCAAAAATAAATTTAAAAATAATAATAAAATTAAAAATAAGATCTTCTCAATGGGCAAATCTTTATAATGTTTTTTTACATTTAAAAAAAGATTTTAATGTTTCAAAAAATATTTTTAACCCCCCCCCCCGGATGTCGGGCTCGAACCCACAAATCATGAGATCATGACCTGAGTCAAAGTTGAACGCTTAGCTGACTGAACACACAGACACCTCATAACATTTTTTAATGAGATGTAGAGTGATCAGAAAAACGCATGGATTCACTGCTTATCTCATGGCTAAGACCTTAAAAGAGTTGCTAAACTTGATGATTTATGCAGTTTTTTCTTTACAAAAAGGCACTTGCTAAGACTTTGTGATAACAAACAAGTTGTCGGCATGTATATAGCTGATACTTACACACACACGCACACTCTTTTCCTTAACATATACATTTCACCCATTCCTTCAAGGTAAAGAAGTTTAAACACTGAGTGAAAAACATTAACTACTACAGAGATCATTCAAACAAAGATATTTGATGAAGTTTCTACAATCATCTGACTGAGTGGCTGAAAGTATTGTAAGACTGCTCCCTAAAGACCTCAAATTATACCATAAGGAAAATCAGACAAAGAGAAAAAGACTTTAAATACACAGTGCCACAGATTAAAAAAAAAAAAAAAAAAACAGCCATGACCATTATATCCTACTACACATAGAAATTAATTTGAGATGTTTCATAGATCTACATATGAGAGGTAAACGATAAAGCTTCTAGAAAAAAGCATAGGAGAGTGTCTTTGTGACTTTGGCAAAATTTCTTAAACATGCCTCATTAAAACATTAATCCTAAAAAATATAAGATTTCTTTAAATTATGAACATCTGCTCATTAAGTTTGCTGTTGAGGAGTATAAAGAACACCACAGAACTGAAGAAAGTTATTTGCAATATACATATCCAACCAAGGAATCTTACCTAGAAACATAAGGAATCCTATAAATCAATTAGACACCAAACAAGCCAATTTTAGAAATGAGTGAAACATATTCACAGGCACAAAAGTAGATATCCAAGTGGCCAGTCAACATATGAAAATGTTACAAATTAAAAACATAACAAGATACTACTACACGCTAACAGAAAGACTAAAATTCAAAAAAACAAGTACCACATACATAGAACAACTGCAATTCTCTGACATTGCTGGTAGACACGCAAATTAAATTAGCACAACACTTTAGAAAACTGTTTGGCAAAATCTACCGAAGACTAATGTACATTTTTCCTAAGATTCAGCAAGTCCACTCGTATGCGTACATATGCGTGCGTGTGCACGTGCATGCGTGTGGTTCTGTATGCATCCAAGACAAATGAGGGAATATGGCCACAAAAAGACGTGCACAAGAATATCAAAAGCAGCTTCATCCATAATAGCCACCAAGTGAAAACAAGCCAAATGCCCAACAATGGGAAAAGAGAAACCTGCAATATAATCATACAATGGGATACTGTATAGCAATTTTTTAAATGAAAACACCCTCATGAAAAGGAACCATGTGAATTACTTTCACAGCAATTATGCTCTGAAAGTAGCCAGACACAGAAGCGGGTGTATTTTGTATATCTTTTATAAGAAGTTCAAGAACAGACAAACTAATCAATTGTTCTAGAAATCAGAATACTGATTAGCTCTGGGTAAAGCATGGACTGGGAATGAATTTGAAGGAACTTTCTATTGTAGTAAAAATGTTCTTTCTCTGGATCTAGACGTAGGTTTTACATATGTTTTACATATGTTCATACACATGTAAAAAATCATTAAGCTGCATGCTTAAAACTGGTCTACTTTGTTACTGCCTGTTAGAGCTCAATAAAAAGTAAATAAAATATGACCCAAAAAATTGAAAGCTGTTTTCACACCCATTTAAATGTTTTCCAAGTAAATCTCAGTAGGTCTTGAATCTATATAAGAATGCAAAATGTTCCAATTAGTTTGTAAGAATAGGCAATGTTCTGGGGAAATGATATTTTGCTAAATAAATTATTAACAAATCTTTGCATAACCGGTTTATGGGCTTGAAAATGAGTATAATTGAGCAAGCAGAGTCAATGGTGCACCTTTTCTACACAGATCTATGCACTGTTAGGAACATTTTTTCACCGATAACCACCATTAAAACCAAAATTAACTAAACCAGAAGAAAATAAAAAGAGCACAGACGGGAACAAATATTTACAAAACATGTATCCGCAAAAGGACCTGTAGCCAAAATATACCAAGAATCCTTAAAGCTCAACAGTAAGAAACAATCCAGTTAAACCCCCCACCCCCACCCCTCAGAAGAGCTGAACACAAACTTCAACAAAGAAGATACACAGATGGCGAAGAAGCATATGAAAAGATGTCCCACATCATATGGTGTTAGGGAATTGAAAATTAAACAAGATACCACCACAACTTAATGGAAGAGTGAGAGTTCAAAACACTGACCCGAAATGCTGGTGAGGATGTGGGGCAAGAACTCTCGATCCTTTCTGGAGGGAACACAAAATGATTCAGTGACTTTGGAAGATGGTTTGGCGTGTTTTTTTTTGTTTTGTTTTGTTTTTAATGTTTACTTACTGATTTTTGAGAGAGAGCACGAGCAAGGGAGGGGCAAAAAGAGAGAGAGGGGGAGAGGGAATCCCAAGTAGGCTCTGCGCTGTCAGTGCAGAGCCCCTTGCAGGGCTCGAACACATAAACCATGAGACATGACCTGAACCAAAATCAAGAGTCGGATGCTCAACCGACAGAGTCACCCAGGTGTCCCTTGGAACTTTCCTACAAAATTCAACATAAGATTGCCATACAGTCCAGTAACTGTGCCCTTTGGTATTCAAACGGGCTTTGGTACTCATATGGGCTGAAAACTTAAGTCCACACAAAAATCTGCACACAGATGTTTACTGCAGCTTTATTCATAATTGCCAAAACTTGAGAGCAACCAAGAGCCTTTCAATGGGTAAGTGGATGCACAAACTGTGATAACCCAATGGAATGTAGATCGTAAATACAATGGAATATTATTCAGCAATAAAAAGAAATGAGCCATGAAGCCACAAAAAGACATGGAGAAAGGTCCTAAATGCATATTGTTGGGAAAGAAGCCAATATGAAAAGGCTGTTATGATTCCAAATATATGATATCTGGAAAAGGTAAGACTATAGAAATGTTAAAAAGATCAGGGGCTTGGAGTGGGAGGGAGAGAAGGATGAACACATGGAACACGGGGGATTTGGGGAGTAGAGCCATTTAATATGCTACTGTACTGGTAGATACAAGACAACATGCATTTGGTAAAACCCACAGAATTAAACAACACAAAGAGTGAACTCTAAAGTAAACTATGGATCTGATATAATACTAATGAATCAATACTGGCTCACCGAGTATCGATGAGCACACTAATGTGTGCTCCAGGAAGAGAATCTGTGCTGGGGGCTGGAGGAAGGAAACAGGTGGGGGGCTTCTCTGTACTTTCTGTGCAACTTCTCTGTAAACCTCAAACTGCTTTAAAAAAAAAAAAAGTCTACTAATTAAGAAAAAATAAACCAAATCTGCAAACTGCTCTATCATAAAATGCTAAGTCATATTTTCAAAAATAATGAAGCGCATTTGATTAAAAACTAAAAGGTCATTTCATGCCATTAAAGTAAAGTCAGTTACAAAATGTTTATTTCATTTTTATTTCATCCTAATGGGATTCAAGGAACCCCTGTCCCCACAAGAACATACAAAGCACTGCTGTAGATCCAGACTCTGCTTCAGGGAGGAGAGAGGAATGGATTTTGAACAGACCGTAAACAGACTTAAAGTCAGGCTATTTGCAACCAGAAAAGGATTAGACACATTTAACTGGGAAGTTCACGTTTGGGAGAAAAATTAAAGTTTTGGTTTTTTTTTTTTTTTTAATTTGGGTTTTGCTATGAAGTTGAGATGGGGCCTGTGAAAGAAAATGGTTTCCTTTATATGTAACATTTTTGCCCCTCGACAGTATGAGTCTGTAATATCATTAACAACATATGTTGGACATGTCACCTTAGTAAAATAACCCACAAGGCCAAAACCAGGTTTCACCCATGCTGCCATTGTCAAGGCCCTCTGGGGGCTCTCTGGATTTCGGTGGCTGGTTTTCCTCAAAAGAAGACCACCCTGCCTGGTGGACAACTGGGCTCAGAAGCAAACCCCGTTAACATTGTCCGATGCTAGATAGCTGTATCTTTGAAAACGAAATGAAATTTGGGGCCCCACTTCTCATTGTCACTGTTGTTGTTGCTATTATTATTATTATTATTATTATTATTATTATTATTACAGGAACTGTTGTTCTCTCCTTGTCTGATTGACTCACAAGTACATACCTTATGCCATCATCTTTAATTAATATAATTTTCAAATTCATTCATTCTTTCACTAATTCATTGAATAAATATTTATCGAGCAAAAATGACATGCCTGGGGCGCCTGGGTGGCGCAGTCGGTTAAGCGTCCGACTTCAGCCAGGTCACGATCTCACGGTCCGTGAGTTCGAGCCCCGCGTCAGGCTCTGGGCTGATGGCTCGGAGCCTGGAGCCTGTTTCCGATTCTGTGTCTCCCTCTCTCTCTGCCCCTCCCCCGTTCATGCTCTGTCTCTCTTTGTCCCAAAAATAAATAAAAAAACGTTGAAAAAAAAATTAAAAAGAAAAAAAAATGACATGCCTGATGTAGTACCAGAAAAATCTAGATGAGCATCCCTTTATCCAATCACAAATACCTGATTAGGCTATCTTAGTAAAACCCTGAGGATTGGCCATTCTGTCAAGATATGATCAGGAGGACTGAGCAGCACTGAAAGGTCTTACCACCCATCTGCTTACCGCTTTAATTTCATAAAATAGACATGTGCCCAAACGATTGTGCTTTCTTTTGTCTTTATTGTCAGAGCCCTAAGGTCACTGCCATTTCCAGCTGGAGTGCGGTTGGTAGAAGCCCAGGATTAAAGAATACGTGTTCTTATTCTCTAGGCAGAGATGCCATTTCTAAACACTGGCCACAAGTCTCAAAAAGGAAGAAAATGCATACCACTGGTCACCAAGGACATCAAGAGAGAAGATGATGAACCTGGTCTATAAAGGAGGGCCCTCAGGTTACCAGTAATATCTGCCTCAAAGAGGGAGGGCAGTGTTCCAGTCCATTTCACCGACAGCACACGAAACTAAAGCAAACTCTTGGTTCCAAAGGTGAGGCAGAGAAGAATACCGAGCGGCTGTTACCAAGTAGCTTGTATCAAATACTTGGTGTTCCGGAGGCAGAGGTGAGCCAGCCCTTGCTGAAGGCACAGTGAGCGAAGGGGGCTCAAGTTTAGAACCTCTGCATCTCAGGGTCATCCCAGATGCTTTTCCTCTGGGAGCCCCACCCCCCAAGGCAAGTCTCTGCACCTGTTGGGCCCCGCTTTCATCATTCACATAATGAGGGGTTTGAATAAGTGACTTTTAGGAATATTCCAACTCTGGACACTGTGAGTTGAAAAACGGTTATTGAATGAAATTGGAACGAAATAAAATCCAAACCAGACAACCGTCCCCAACAGGAAAGGAAATCTGGACACGGGGCAGTAAAAGACAGCTGTTAGGAAGGAGGTAAGGACAAACTATAATGCCCACACAGACTCAATCGTGGTACAAGTTGTTAGCAGAATGAGAGATAAATGGACTGATTTATTCAGCCACTTATAGCTAATATCCACGAGACACCTAGAGAAAAGGACTGGATTCAATCCAAAGTTTGGTGCTTATATAGACAAAAGATCATTTTATTGTTTGCCAATCACTCATTTATGTATCTGTAACTGGAAAGAGCTGACACCTAACATTTTATTAAAAATGTTAATGCTAGATCATTGCTCTTTGGGGACTCATTTTTTAAGCATGCAAAATTCTACCTGCTTTAACAATAAGATGCACATACTGATGTTTGAAATCTAAGTAATCTCTTGACATTTAACTAAAAGTCAAAGCAGTGGACCACAGGACAAACAGAACACTTCACCCATGAAGGGTGACTATTAGCTTTGTTTCATGGTCTGTAAATGAGTTATTAAACTCCTCTATAAAGTTTTATTACTGTTCTAATCCCATTAATAACTGTCCTCAGTTTAAATGGCCTACTGTTTGCTGAATATGCCAGCAAAGTACTGTAATAATTGCTGCCCGACATTAGATTTTTTTCCTTCTAAAACTAAGGATAGAAAAGAGCAGGCGTCAGAGACACTATGCAACACTGATTATACCCTTTAAAGGAAAAAAGGAAAGAGCCAGATGTTAGCGGTCTCTCTTTGTATGGGGATAACCTGCTTGATTCCACATTTCCATCTTTAGTTCCCAAGTGTTTGCAGCCTAGACAGAAGGGAATAAAAATGAATGTATGTTTCAGCACATCTCGAAAGCACTTATGGGGGAAAACAATTTACATCTTAATAGCTTCCTTTCATTACATTAACTCCTCCTCTGCTTTTCATCTTGGAGACTGCAGGAATGTTTGCAAACATTGGCAAGTGCAGGAAAGAATCACAGACTCTCCAGAGCTGCTAAAAGCTCTAGAGGCCATAAGCCGGCTTCCCACGAGCACTGGAATCGCTTCTCCGTCCGGTCTGCCTTCCAGGCTTGTGTCACTCACTCTGCCCAGAAGCTGACCTCTCCATACCCGAGTCTTCAAACTGCTGGAAAGATCTTTCTCGTGTTGAACAGGAAGTGGTTGCCCTGGAACCTTCACTAGGGCTCCAGGTCCTGCCTTCTAGAGCGACTCACCGCATGAACCTCCTCCCATTTCACAGGAGAGGTGGACACCTATCTGAAGACAGTGCTGGGAGCGCATCTGGCCCTCGAGCCAACGTCCCAGCATCTTCTGCCATTTCTTAAGAGGCCTGGCTTCCATCCATTCCTTCCTCTCCATCATGGATGCCTTAAGCTAAGCAGCCTCTAGTGTTATCTGCGGTATTTCTTCCATGCGTCACCCAGAAGTAAACTCAACATTCTTCCTCAAAGCAAGGAGACATCTGAAGCCCCACAGCTGGGACAACAGAAAGTACACCCCTTCTGAAATGCAGTGTGGGACAGAATTTGAGTTTAAAATATATAGGAACATGTGGGGAAAACAGGGACAGGAGAAGCAAAGTCAATTCACGAACGCCTCACTGAGACACGGAGCACACATTAATGTAAGAAACATTTTAGTCATTATAAACATTTAATGCACTTAAAATTAGTAAAATGGGAACCTTAATATTTCTTTCACTCAGTTCATGTTTGATAAGAAATTTTCAGGGTCTTTTGGTTCTACCGTTTCAAGAGGCTGCCTTCTAAACTGGATTTATACTATCTTGCAACATACACACATACCAAAAAACATTTTAAAACTTGATCTCTGTGTCTAAAATAGCTGGCCGTTCACAAAATATTCACTCTTCTTTCCAAACTGTGCCATCATTGCTGGGAAGAGGCTGTTCAATCATGCACTCCGCTACTCAAACTCTCTGCAACCTAAAATGGCCATACCACCCATGGAATGTGAGCAAAGGAAATGTGCGTCATTTCTAGCCGAGTTTCTCCCTCAGTTGTGGTAAAATATACACTACATAAAATTTACCATCTTAACCAAAAAGTCTACAATTCAGTGGTAGTAAATACGTCCTCAATGCCGTAGGACCATTGCCACTGTATCCAGACCACTTTCATCATCCTAAATAGATTTTGTACCCATGAAACAGTAACTCCTAACCCCTCTCCTCCCCGCCCCTGGTAACTGCCATTCTACTTTCTGTCTCTATGAATTTGTCTATTCTAGGTACCTCATATAAGTGAAATCATACAGTATGTGTCCTTTTGTGTCTGGCTCCTTTCAGGTAGGGTAATGTTTACAAAGTTCATCCATGTTGTGGTGTGTCAGAATTTCATTCCTTTTTATGACTGAATAATATTCCACTGCACATATATTTGTTACGGACACCACACTGTTCATCCATTTATCTGCTGACGGACATGTGGGCTGTTCCCACCTTTTGGCTTTTGTGAATAACACCACAACCGACACTTGTGTTTAAGTACCAGATTCCTCGTTTTCAATTCTTTTGGGCATACACCTCAAAGGGGGATTGCTAGATCATACGGTAATTCTGTGTTTGATTTTTTTGAGGAATCACCGTACTGTTTTCAATAGTAGCTGTACCATTTTACACTGCCATCAGCAATGCATAAAGGTTCCAATTTCTCCACACCCCTTCCAACATTTATTTCCCTTAAAAAAAAAAATCAATGGTCATCCTAACCGGTATGAAGTAGCATCTCATTATGGTTTTGATTTGCATTTCCCTAATAACAAATTACACTGTGCATCTTTTCATGTGCTTACTGGCTATTCGTATGTCTTCTTTTGAGAAATGTCTATTCAAGTCCTTTGTCCATTTTTGAATTAGGTTGTTTGGGTTTTTGTTGTTGAGTTGTAGATGTTCTTTATATATTATGGAAATTGATCCCTTATCAGACGAACGATTTTCAAGTATTTTCACCTTTAGCTGGGGTTCTTAATAAGCAGGCCTGCCCTCTCCACTATTTTACTATTCTGCCTGCTGGATGTGAAGGATGCTAAGACCCAGGGGAATAACAGAGCCATGAAACGGAAAGAGATGGGCACCGCATGGAAGAAAGCCACCCGCTAACCAAGAAGACCACATATTTTACTATTACATAACTGATAAACTTCTTTTGTATTAATCTACTGAAATTTTGTTCCTTTTCTCCATAAGCTACCATTACCCAACCGAACAGTTCTCTTTCCAAATGTTCACAGTCTTTCTTAATTGTATAACCTAGGAGTTCATGATTTCCATCCTCTAGATCACATCTCCATTAGTGCCTCCTTTTTTTTTTTCCTTCAACGTCTACTCATTTGAGAGAGAGAGAGAGAGAGAGAGCGAGCGCACACACATGCCAGCGGGGCAGGGGCAGACAGAGAGAATCCCAAGCAGGTTCCACACTCTCAGCACAGAGCCCCACACAGTGCTCAATCCCACGAAGCATGAGATCATGACCTGAGCCGAAATCAAGAGTCAGATGCTTATCCAAGTGGGCCACCAGTTACCCCCCATTAATGCCTCTTAATTAAGGTCTTGGGCATTCCCCGATCAACCTTCTTTTTCTCAATTATCATAAACTAACAGCATCATCATTTTAAGACAGCCTTACCTAGAGTTCTGAAGTCCTTCTCAAGTCCTTCCCTACTTTTGTAAATGGATCTTAGGCAACGCTATTTCTCTGTAACTTCTTAAGAACAACGGCTGAGTAAAAACTTTCAGTTATAAGATGAATCAGGTCCAGGGCTCTCACGTACAGCATGGTGATTATGGTTAACAGTCCTGTATTGTACACTTGCAAGTTGCTAAAAGAGTAGTAGTACTTAAGTGTTCCCACCACAAAAAAGGTAATTATGTAACATGGTATAACTCTGCAATGTATGTGTGCCAAATCAACACATTACACACCTTACAAACATATCATTGTTACATGTCAATTATATCTCAGAAAGAAGGAAAGAGAAAGAATCTCACAAATAAATATCTAATTATAAAAAAAAGAACAATGGCTCAGAGATCATATTTGGGGATATTTCAGCACATTGCATTACAACCTATTTGAAGTGGTAAAGTTTAACTCATTTTAAATGGCTGGCAGGGTCTTAGAATCGAATGACTTATCTCGGGCTTCACTTCCAATGATCTGCTTACACGGTCCCACGTGAGGACCACTCAGCTGTTTTTAGTACTTACTTTGAAATACACTAATTTTATTAATTACACTTGAAAATTTTATATGTATTATAATGTAGTGCTCGAAACCAACACATGAAATAGGTACCATTATCCTAAAGAGATTAGGACCCAAAGTATCTCACAGGTAACTTGTAGACTTAGGATTCAAACCTGGCTACTCCAATTGCCAAACTGTGTGCCCCTCTTTCACTTCCATGCTGACTCCTCCAAATCCTTCCCTAAATGATGGGTCTGTATCTTTTTTCTTAAAGCAAGTTGTGAAAACCTTTCTCAGGAACTCTTTGAAATATTTCGAGGAGGCACAACTCATTCGATGCTATTCCCTGACACTAATATATAGATTCACACCTTCTGTTCTATATCCCTTCCTCCTATGTAACATGTTTTTAATCTGATTTAATAAAAAAGCTTGTTAAGTGTCTTTTTTTCCTTTTACTGAAAAAACTTTGGTAAGGGATAACATGGTTTTGCTATTTCTGAGTATTTCTGCCATTAAGAAGCCTAGCTGAGGGCTGGTGAGGACGTTCTTGGGAAGGGGAAGAACGGTGCACGGGCCCTTCTGCCTCAATGAAACATTAAAGAAAGATAAGTGGACAGTGCCCTTTACCACCCCGCTCTCCTTATTTTAAAATTAAATACAATAAAAGATGCAAGATGAGATCACTGCAAGTTTTTAGCTCCCCGAAATCGCTCTGCTAAACCCAAGATGATGGTCTCAGCCTCTGACAGTGATCTTCAGTGTGTTCTCAAAGCATCGGATCTGCCCGTAGGAGATCAGCCAGCTGGATCCCAAAAGTGAGGAACTAGGTGAGAAGTGAGGAAAAATCAGTAGGATGCTCAAATTTCATCCGATTCGGTGGCCTTAAAAGAGTCTAGCACACGACGTCTTATGTAAATATGGGGCGGGAAGAAAGATACAAAGCCTATCACTACAGAGGAGGCCAGCAGTTGGACAACACACGTGGCCAGGCATTCTGTGGCTGAAACTGTGAACAGAGGGCAGAGACTCAAAGCACTTATTCTAGAAATGGAACATAAACACTACACTGGGTAATCCACTATCACTCATCCCATCAGTGCACATTTACTGAGCAAATACCATGCACCAGGAACTACGCAGGGGAGACCATCGTGAATGGAACAGGCAGGTTCTGAACTTCATAGGGATTTCGCTCTGACAGAGGACTTGGACGTTAAGCAATTAACCGACTAATTTGTATTTTCATTAAAACTGTGATAAGCACAATGGAGGAGAACATGGGGTATCAACAAAGGCTTCCTTGAGAAAATGGTGTTTGAACTGAACTCTGAAGGCAGTAACGAGGCAAGAAGGATGGGGAATGGTACACGGGAAGGTGTGGGGTGGAAAGAACATGACATCAGTTGAGATAAAGTGAATGAGGCCAAAGCACCGACAGCAGAGGGAAAAGTGGCTTGAGATGAAGTAGGAATAGGGGCTGTATGCTATGTTAATGATTCCATTCTTGCTCCTAGAAACAGTAGAGAGTTAGTACAGGGAGCCATAGAAGATTTGCCCCTGAAATGATCATTCTGGCTGTTGCTACACGAAAAATAGGACACAAAAAATAGGCTATTTGCTACCTGATGGTACTTTCAGTTGTACTGACTTGGTTTTTTGCAGTGTCTGGTGTGGCTTTCACATCTGTGACACAGAGCGTGCAGTATCACAATAGAAGGTTCTCCTCTTCCGTTTCTTCCCAAGCTCTCCCAGTTTGCAGTTCCTTTCCTTCTCTGTCTCGCGTCTCCTCTGAGCCCCCACGTCTTTCCTTGCTCCTTCTTCTGGAGTGAGCCTGTTTAAATCTCTCAGACTTAAAAAACGTGGATTCTGTTTCTCTCAAAATGTCTGTCCTTTTTCAACCTTTCACTTAGGTTCCTTTCTTCCATTTTTTATGGATGGTTCCTTCCTGACAATTATTCATCTTTGAAAAATAACAGGTACCTGCTGAACAACTACGGGGAGGGACAGGGCCAGCATTGAGTGGGATCAGCCCGCAGCCTCCACATGTATCTCTTCAACATTCAACAGACCAGTGGCTAAGCCACTTTGGACATAAGTTCCAGCCAGAGGCCCTCCGTAACACATTTCCTAAGGTTGCTGCCTTCGCCTTGAAGGCAAGTTCAGAGATGACAAAAATGGCACATGAGCATGGTCTCCCTTGCAGCCCCCCATTTCCCGTGGGTTTCCTAATGTCCCTGTGGTTCTGAACAGTTATCACTATAGGGAGATCACCACGTGGCCGGCCTGTGTCTTGTCATTCCAATCAAGGACTCATGAGATATGTCTTTCAAGGCTGTGGCATTTACCTGGAGAAAACATAGACCTTGATCCAAGTCTCATGGGGTGTGTATCACTCATCTTTGTACAGAATTCACAGTATCTGGCAGGTATACCTCAAAGGTTTTGGCTTGAAGTTTTGCAGGTTCTGGTGTGTTTTCTTCACTGAAGATGGAGCTGGGCTTCTGTTTTATATGGACTTGGGGATGTGGGAGTAAAATTAAGTGGCTTTTTTCCCCTGTTACATTATCCAGAAACATACAAAAGGCCCTAAAAAAATAAAATCTGTCGTTCACCTAGCAATTAGTTATTACTTACCAAGCACGACACCAAAACAGTAGTAATAAAAATAGCTACTATTTGTTGGGGTTCCATTATTTGTCAAGTGCTTTACACACATGATCTCATTTACATCTTACCAACCCTGCAAAGAAGATTTAAGCTCTACTTTATCAACGAGAAAACCAATTTCATGGTCCCACTGTGAGGACAGAAAAGGGTGTTGGAACTCCAGATCTCTAGATTTTTCATTTCATGGAAGAAAAACTCAATTAACGCACTCCGTCTCAGAGTCGGACATATAAATAACGTGGTAAGACATGGGACTGGCCACAGCTCATAGGCAGACATGCCCTCAAGAAGCACAGTCCAAGCTAATAACTCCTATATCCTGAGACCACTTTCTCCAAAACCCTGCCTTCGCAGGTCAATATTTTTTATGGTTTTCTGTTAGAACCTAAGTCTACTTGTATGCTTGGATTTGTTAATGGAAACTTATAGATACAGACATTTATACATATAAAGAATCCATTTTATAGCTTTCTTGTTAGGGAGTGTTTTGTTAATTACAGCATCCTTTCTGAGGGGTTTCAAAGTCTGCCACAATTCATTCACCTGCAGAGTACCTAGATAAATATTATTACAGCAACTTTGCAAAGTAGGAAACCAAGAAAATGGGGGAAAGGGGAGAATACTGGCTTTTCTGCTGATTCATCAAGTAAACTATCGGCTAGTGTGAGTGGCAAGCCAAGAAAAGACACACTTTGGAATCTTATGACGTACCTCGCGATTCCACTAAAGAAAAACACTGACCTGTAGAGATTGAGCTCAATTAAAGATTTTCCAGACACTTAGTTTTATCTCATCCCCACATGCGGCTTTGAAAACTAAGCCTGCGGTGTGTTCTTGCCCAAGAAAAAGATAGAGCCTAACATTTAAGCTGGGATCCTTGTTGTCTCCAAGTTTTATTACAAGTCCGTCTTTATCCAAATACTAGCTTGACAAAGAGAGGTGAACGCATCTTTGAACAAAGAAAAGCCCATCCGGCGTCCACCTTATACTACTCTTAGAAAAGGTTTGGTAACAGTATCCTCGCAAATAATTTCAGGTCAATTTAAGCAAGGCCCATTCTATGTTCAGTTAAAATTCAACTTTTTTGAGAGTATTTTCACTTTACACTCACTCATACAATGCCATTTTCCTCATTTAACATGAGAATAGTTTCTTAAGGAGGAAAGCTACTGAATTAAACTTGCTTTTCACATGGGAATTTACTTCAGATTTAGGTAGGCAAGTTTAAACACTCTTTGAAGCAAATGGGAGCAATTTGTTAATGCAAAGTTTTAGTGATATCAAGACAGTAAGAAGAAAGTAAAATTCAAATACGTAACGAAATTGTTATTTAAATATGTACAAGTTTCTTGGGTAACAATATTTTAAACTCGATTATTTGTGCCTTTTTTAAACATTAGAATTTATACATTATGTTAAGGGAAAGAAATCAAACAAAGGCCACATATCATATTGTGTGATTCCATTTATATAAAATGTCCATAAGAAGCAAATCCATAAAGAGAGCAGATTGGTTGTTTCCATGGGATTGGGAAAAGAAGTAAAAGGGAAAAATGGAAGGGATATATGGGTTTTGGTCTGTTTTTTGTTTTGTTTTGTTTTGTTTTGTTTTTTGTTGAAGTCATGACAATGTTCTGGAATTATACCGTGGAAAGAGTTACACAGCCTTGTGACAATACTGAAACCAATGAATTAGGAACTTAAACATGTTGAATTTTGTGGTGTAGGAATTCGACCTCAATTTTTAAAACTACAGTTTAAACAACCGAAATTTCACTAAATGCAAAAAAGTATTTTCTATAATTGTCTTGAGAAACTTTAAAACATCAATCCTTAAAATCAGTCTTTCCTCCCACATGATGGAGTCTGTAGGCATGAGGGCACAGAAACTGCTGTTAGGTACAACAGGGCATTTAGAAAGATGCGGGTTCAGAAAACTGAGGTGAAATGCTTGGGGCCACTAAGGAAATTAGGCCACGGCAGTCAGTGGGTCACCCTGGGACCTCTGTGTCCTGAAAGACTAATAGGTTTATTTTTGTGGCATTGACTATGGCCATTAATGCACTTAGAGTCAGCCGGACTGTGTCCAGAACTAAAGAGAACCATACAAGAGCCCATCGGGGTCCATTAGAGTTGATGCTACTTAGGCAATCTGTTCATGCAAAGTTTTCACAGCTTAGCCTAGAGCTGGGCCCCAGTCAGCTTAGAGACACGAGTCAAAATAATAGGATTGTTTCAGTTCACTGATTTATGGGGTGGTTTGAAAACCGACAACAGCCAACAGAACTTGAAAATAAACACCATTTAGGATAAATTGGTATAACCGAATAAATTCTCAGTTGATGACGAAAAATGAATGTCGAAATCAAGGAACACTACATATGTTGAAAGAGATGTTCACAAGGGATGCTATTAACAGAGGGCAGCAGAGAAATAAATATGTCTCTTAACAGCTGAAAAAAATCAACGAAATATCTCTGGCATCTTAAACGGTAAGATATTATAAAACACAAATTGTGATATCACTGTAGTCTAAACTCTACTTGCACACTCAACAGGGTAAGGTACTTTATTCCCCCTGTAGGTAACTAAAATAACAAATGTTGTCTAAGTAGCTCCAAAGGGGGAAACAAGAATCAATTAGGGTAGAAATTAAGAGAGAAGCCAGTTTCAGCTCAATATAAAGAAACACTCTCTAATAATTAGGATTTTCTCAAAGATGGAGTACGCTGCTTTTTTAAAAAAAAAAAAAAAAAAAAAAAGAGGTTTTCTAATGCCAGAGGCATTCATGCAGTAATCTCTCAAGGTGACAGCCAATAAGAGATCCCAGCCCTGGGCAGGAGCTGAGTCACTGAAGGATTTTTTTTAACCTGAATTATCATTAGCTTCACCCAAACCAATGGTCTAACTTTTACAAGTTAGTCAAGGTAGGTAGGTAGGTAGGTAGGTAGGTAGGTAGGTAGGTAGGTAGGGTAGTCTACCAACCAATTACCCAATCCTCCATTAAAACTGAATTGCAGTCTACCACAAGTTTCCAGATGATTTTAAAGCTTTCAATAGCTTTTGACAAAAATTATAACCTCGTGCACCCTGAACGTACCAGCCAGTTCTGATGTTTCCCACTGTGCTTACCAGCCTTCCCAGGACTGCAGCCACTCGGCCTCCTGCTGTTCGTCTGACATGCCAGGCACGCGCCCTCTTCGTGTCCAATATGCCCCCCGCCCCCGCCCCCCGCCCCAGGGATCTGCTTCTTCAGTTCTTTCACATCCTCACTTAACAATCACCCTCAAAGTGAGGCTTTTGGCTACCCAAGGTAGGGTTTTCTATCCCACACCCATCCAGACATTTCCTAATCCCTTCGTCCTTTTACTTTTTCCTCAGTATTCGTCACCCTGTGACATCTAATGCCATCTAACAGCACCCTCTTGTTCGTTTATTTGGTTTGCTGTTCATTTCCTCCACCGGAACCTAAGTTCCACGAGGGCAGAGATTTCTGTCGGTTTTGTTCATTGCTGTGTTCCTCACACTTGAACAATGCCTGGCACCAGGACTGAAGGAACCAGATCAGGGGTTCAAATTCTCTGTTTTTGTAAATAAGTTTTTACTGAAATACACTCACACTCATTCCTTTATGTATGGCCTACGGTTGTTTTGGAGCTCCAAGAGTGGAGCTGAGTAGCTGCCCGAGTCTGTGGCCACCAAGCCTAAGGTATGTGTTGTCTGGCTCTTCACAGAACAGTCTGCCGACCCCTAGTGCACCAGTTGTGGGGCCATGTGAAGTTCTGCTTCTAAATGTCTAGGTAACTGAACTGGGTTAAAGATGGCCAAAGACTCTTTGCAGCTCCTGTTATCAAGAGGCGGAGTCTCTTTTCTCAGCTCCTGAACCAGCCTGACTTCGTGATTTCCCTCCACCAACAGCGTGTGATGGAAGGGGCACGACACTTCTGAGGGGCCTCGCAGCTCTCATACGGGCTCTTCTTGAAGGTGGCTACCGTGTGAAGAAGACCAGGGGAGCCCCCCTGGAGGATGAGAGGCCCCACTGAGGATCCAGGCAGACAAGTGAGCCCAGCCCATGCTGCCAACCCACAGAATGGTGAGAAAATAAGTGGCTTATTTTAAGTGACTTAGCCTGGGGGTGGTTTATTATCTAGCAATGGCTAATTGACACAATGAGATTTATTAATTATCATTTTTAGATTAAACCCTTTAGGCAAATTTCTGCTCTTCCTCATGTATCTCCATACCACTATAAAGGCAGCAGGCTCTTCCTGCACATATGAATTTATACGCAACTTCCTGTTGTTTGTGTTATTTCCTAACTTGAATCAAAATTTAATAACTAACTTTTACAAATATGTTGACTTGTAAAAACTTAAGAGTACTTTTGATATAGTTTAAGTTAGTTACTGTTTAACAGAGGTTGGAAAACCATGGCCAGTGGGCTGGCCACCTCATTTTAGAAATAAAATTTCACTGAAGCAAGGTCATGTTCATTCATTCATGGATTCTCTATGGGTGCTTTCTTGCACCCATAGTACTGACAAAGACCATACAGCCTACAGGCCTACAACATTTGCTAGCTGGTCCTTTGCAGATGTTTGCCAACCTCTACTGTACAGCCTAATTTTGAATCTCATTCATAAAAGTAAAAGAATCTAAGATAGCTTTCAAGTACCCGTGCAAAGCCCAAGCAACTCTCAGTGACTTCCCGGTCTCTTAAGTAAACGCCAGTTCAGGGAGTTTTATAATAACCCTGGTAAGAAAGGAGTATTTTGATTTCTGACATTAGCACAAGCCAGCAGAGACCAACCTAACTTCTTCAAATGTTTCTTTCAGAGGCGCTACAGTTTTCTGGCTGCGGCAGTGTGTCACGTAAATACATTTTCCTGACATTTCTCTGCTGGTGAAACTGAGCTGGAATTAATATCCATTATTGAAAGGTCATCGCACAGGGACAGGCCAGCAGCCAGTTTTAAAATGTTAATAACTCTGATATTTTTCAAATGTAAACACAAGGTCTTACTTTGTTTTATAATTCTCGCCCTAAATGGTTCGTTTAAAACTGAAAGCGGTTAAGGAAAAAACCTGAATTGCGTAATGCAGGTGCATGCTGGTGGGATGGCGACTCTCTTTACCAGTCTGTGCGCTTTTCGGCCTGAGAGGCGGTGGGCACCGTACTGAAGCCTTCCCATATACCACCTCCCGTACCTCATTGAGTCTGAGATGCTATGGATCAGAAGGATCACTTAAAACCCTATCCTACCCTCAATGCAAGTGCTCTCTGAGACTTCGGATATGGAGCTACTCACTTACTGCCTTTCTATGTACATAAAAAAGGAACATGTAAATGAAATCAATTGGTTTAGTTTTTCTAAAAAGTTCTTCCCCTTTGGAGGCCAACTCTTCTCGCTTTTCAACTCAGAATCATCAATGTCCACGTTGTTCCACATGCTTGATCCGTCAGAGCACTTGATACAGGAGAGCACGGGGGGAGCAGACCCTCCAGAGACCTCTCAGCGCTGTTAGTGCATGGTCTGAGGATGAAACTCAGTTCACACCGGCCTAACACAGCACTGTTTTGAAGCACTCGAAAGCAAGAATGCTCGTTTCCTCCTCTACCTTACAGTGCACTTATATGCAGGTGACTTTTCAAGTATCAATGTTGGAAATAGCTCTCTGTTTGGAAGAGGGAACTTAATTCTGTGGGAACTGTAATAAATATATAAACGAGTCATTGAGCCAGAATTTATCCAAAATAAAGATTAACAGGAAGACCTAACTCAAACCAACCACTTACATTCAAGGCCACAGAGTGGCAGGTCACCAATGACTCTTCGCGCGGCCACACTCCAGTGAATCTTAACATGCTCTGGGTTTGCAAACATGCATCAGATCTTACCCAGCTTTGGAAAAATCAGTCTGCACAGTTAGTAACCAAGGGGTCTGAGAAGCAGCAGAGCATGAAGGAAAATCGGACCTTGTGCTCATCTCTAGAGACTGGAAGCAGACTGTTCTGCAGGCCGCAGGAGCCTCCCCACCTCTCTTCCCTTCTACCCTCTAATAGAAGGGGCCGGCAAGGAGTTCCCAAACCCTGTACTCTTGGAACCCACCACCTTTCCTCACCCCGCCATCCTTGCGGCCTGACCACGCTCCTCAGCCTTAAGACCACGTGGACTCACCACGCCCACTATCCCTACCTCATCTGCCACCGCAGCTTATGACCACAGTCGTTCACCCACCGTCCCCTGCAGTCAAAACAGAAAGACGATTTCGCACATCATCCTTCAGAGACAACTGTCTACCATTTGCAACCAGAGCCCCTTCCACTGTGACACATGGAACTCACAGTCGTTAGCAAAAGCCCTCAAATTGTCCGCTTCCTTCTACACATTTCTAGGTGGTGTCGTCTTGTTCCGTACAGCTGCCTCTAGACCGAAGGTTGGCAAAGCTTTTTCTTAAAAGGCCATACAGTAAATGTTTCAGGCTTTATGGGTCACACAGTCTGTGTCTCAACTACTCGACAGTGCCATTATAAAACAAATCTAGCCAAAGATACATGTAAATGAAGGGACATGTCTATGTTCCACCAAAACTTTATTTGTAAAAGCAAGCAGACAGCTGGTGGGCAACAGTTTACTAATCTCAGATCGACAGTCTCCACCGCCTGTTTCTTCTCTCCCAACTGCCATCACCCTCGGACCACTTATTCACTTCCGCTCATTCCCTGAGCACAGTATTAACACTAACATCACTAATATTATTAGCATTAACTAACGCTACTCTTGCCACAATTACTTTTGTGATTTCTAGTTCACTCCACAAAGCCTGGAATGGGGCCAGGAATCAGGAGAACTGAAGCTTCCATGGTTGGGGCTGGGGACAGACTAGAAGAGGAAAACATTACGAATGTAAAACTGCCCCTCGGTAACAGAGGGCCCTTGACACTTCAGCGTCACTAGCTTCCTGGCAAATCTGCCTGGGCTTCTTCAGGTGCTCTGGCTCTAACGGTCCGCCGCATGCAGTATCTCTGTAGCCACAGAGGTCACCTCATAACCAATCCTCCCATACCTGATCTCTCAGTTCCCTAAGTGCCTCTCCTCGAGCATGTTGTCCTTGATCTCGCCTCAGCCACATAACTCCACATTTTTACGAGCCAGGACCTACAGTCTCTCTATTCTCAAACTCAGACATCTGACTCCTTACCGACTCTCTCAACCAGCCAACAGGGCTGCTAAGAATCTTACCAGCACTATTTTGTAGTCTCCTAATTCTCGGTCCAAAGTTAGAATGTTCTGAAGGGATTCATGGGTGGGCTCTTTGTTCAATGAAACAAATATCAGTAAGATGTACAGGAAACCAAGTGACGTCACCAAGACGGTGATAGAGACGGTTCCTGACTTTACACCCTTCACAACAAGAAACAACTATTCAAGAACGAGACACCACTGAGAGAATCCTTGAACACAGACGTAAGGCTGAAGTCCACCCCTGTTACCACAGAGAACGAGACGGACCACATTAGAAGAGTAAGAGAAACAGCCACATGGTGACCATATTGCCCCTCCCCCAGGCCATGGCAGCACCCCAGGGAAAGGTCTCTTCAATTCCGCTAATGGGAAAATGAACCCACAGGGACCAACAGCAACCCCCTCAAAGTTTTGAGTTGCTTTGCAGGACACCCTAGTCTGATCTTGCACCACAGGGATTGCAGGGGGAGTCTGCGGGGCTCAATCACTGGACATCTGACTACCGGTGAAGCAGGGAAGGGCTTCTAACACCCAGCACAGGGACCTGGGCAGACTGAGTTTGTATCTGTGGTGCCCAAGTAGTAATATCAACGAACAGCTTTACTCATCTGTACATTCAAGTTGGGGGTACACCGTCATCAGGGAACTCATTGCACCGTGCGGATCTGTCTGATTTGGATCTTCAAACAAGTTTTGCCATCCCTAGTGCCCAGTTCGTCCACGCCCAGGCCAGGGGGTGAATCACGGCCTTACCCACTATGGGGAGTAACTTCCAGCACAATCTGACTACAAGGGCTGGTGACAAGTGGAAGCAGTGTGACCCAGTGACACTTGAGCCAAAGGCAGTTGAGGAAGCAGAGCTGATCATCTGCAGAGCAAAGCCAGTACTGGGCATGGAGTATTCCTGTGCTACATACAAGTGGAGGATTCATTCACCACCAAGGCTGAGGGTAACTCTTGGCTCCTCTCAACTAAGGGGGCTACTTGGGAAACTGAGGGTAACCTGGAGTGGCGCCTTTATATCTTGTCCAGGCAAGGGAGCAGCAACGTAGCTCCACACACCGTGCAGGGTGTTATTTGGCCCCATTGGACCAGATGGGCTGGTGACACATCCTCGAAGCTGTGAGCCCAGTAGCACTTGATCCAAGAGGTGGGCAAGCAGAGCCAATAGTTTGCAGACCAAGCCCAGTGGCCCTGTTCAGTCAGAGAACTCAGGGTGCAAGCTGGCTTGACTTAGGTCAACAAAGAGCTTTAGCAGCTTGAGAGTTGTTTCTCCTAATGTTCTCAGGCAGGCAGTGTCATTCGTAGCCCTGCTGATTGCTGAATTATGGCCTTCAGCCAATCTACCCCAAACACACAGGCAATGGTAGAGCCCATTCCATAACCCAAAGTACAGTGGCACATAAACACTGAGCACAGACCATGGCTTTGCCCATCTGCAGAGCAAAACTGGCAGCCTCACCTGACAAGGGAATTCAGTACACTCTCACCTGATTCAGATCCCCAAATAATGAACTACACAGGTGCTGGATACCATCCTGCTGTCCTGCTAGGGCAGGGAAGCTAATTCATAGCCTCAATCTCCTACTGAATAAAATACCCAGTCTTGACCATCTAGAAAGCCTAATCGGAGAATCCAACCAACCATGGAGCCCATCCCACAGCCTCACTCAGATAGGGAACAGAGCCTGAAATCCTATCCAACTGTTCCATGCCAGTGGCACATCTCTTCCATCCCTGAGGACAAATAGTTGCCTCACCTCCAAAACAGACAAAAACAGCCCATCCCACTTGCCCAAGGACATTTCCAGCAAACACACCCAGAAACCCAAGCTGAGCTGACTAGTGAAGAGCCATCTCTGCCAAAGGAAACTTGCAAAGTCTGGAAGAGGATCTTGATTGCTCAAATGTGTGGATATTAACCCAAGGAATAAGGATCATAAAAAGTCTGGCAAATATGACACCACCAAAGGAAACTAACAAAGCTCCAATAACTGGCCCCCCCAAAATTGAGATCTATGCACTGTCAAGACAAAGAATTCAGGAAAATCTTTTAAAGAAGCTCAGTGAACAAGAAAACACAGCAAGGAAATGAATTAGAAAAACAATGCATAAACAAAACAAGAAATTCAATAAGGAAATAGCAACCATCAAAAAACAAACAAAACAAATCCCCGAGTTGAAAAGAAACTAAATTGATGAATTCAATAGTGCTTTCAGAGTAGACTCACCAATACAGAAGAAGGAACCAATGACCTGGAGGAAAGGTGATTATATAGTCAAAGAAGAAATAGAAAAAACGATGAAAGAATAAAGAAAGCCTACAGGAATTATGGGGACACAATAAAAGAAAAAATATTCACATTATGGAGATTCCAGAATGAGAAGAGAAAGTATATTTAATGCAATAATTGCTGAAAACTTCCAGAAACTGGGGAGAGGAATGGACATCTAGATGCATGAGGTCCAAAGGACCCTAAGTAGGTTGAACCTGAACAGAGTTACACTGAGACACATTATAATCAAGTTGTCAGAAGTAATAAAGAAAGAATTTTAAAAGCAGCAAGAGAAAAGAAAGACGGTTACATACACGGGAACCCCCACAAAATTCCTGCCAAATTTCTAAACAGAAACTTTCAGACAAGAAGAGAATGGGATGGCATATTTAAAATAATGAAAGAGATTAACTATAAACCAAGAGTTCTATACCCAGTGAAACTGTCTTTTAGAAATGAAGGAGGAACAAAGACTTTCCTAAATAAACAAAAGAAGTTCATTACCATCAGAAATGCATTATAACAAATGCTAAAGGAAGTTCTTTGAGTGGAAGTAAAAGAATACCAAATACCATCATAAAAATACAAAAAGATCCTGTAAATCTCACTGGTAAGGGTAAGTATACAGTCAGGAGCTAGATTCTACAATACATAACAGTGGTGAATAATACTCTAGTTTACAAGTTTTAAGACAACAAAGGTATTCAAAGTAACCATAATTACAATAATCTGTTCTTAATTACACAATTAAAAAAAACCATCTAAATTGTAACAGCAATAACCTAAAATGTAAGAGAGAGAGGTACAAGTGTCAAGTTTAAAAACTCAACTGAAGTTGTTATCAGCTTAAAATAGGGGTGTTACAAGCTTAAAATATTTTACATAAGCCTCAATGTAACAAAAAGAAAAAATCCCATAGTAATTACATAAATAACATGCCAAAAAAGTCAAAACATAGGGTATCAGGACATCAAAACTCAAAAAACAAAACAAAACAAAAAACAAAAACAGGTTAAAGAACAATGAATCTATAATCCAACCAGAAACAATCAACAAAATGGCAACAGTAAGTCCCTACCTATCAATAATTTCTTTAAGCAAACAAATTAAATTCTCTAATGAAAGGACACAGAAGGGCTAAATGAATTAAAAAACAAAACAAAACAAGATCCAACAATATGTGAAGAGTCTTCACTGAGAGTGAGGGGATGAAAGAAACATTTCAAGAAAATGGTAACCAAAAAAAAAAAAAAAAAAGCAGGGGTAGATATACTTATGTCAAACAAAATGGACTTTCAGCTAAAAATGACCAGAGACAAAAGATCATTATATGATAATAAAGAGGTCAGTACATGAAAACATACCAATTATAAATATTTATGTGCTGAACATTGGAGTTCCTAAATATATAAGCAAAGACTAACTGATGTAAAAGGAGAAATAACAGTTATACAGTAATAGTTGGGGAGTTTAATACTCTACTCTCAACAAAGGATAAATCAACCAGACAGACAATCTACAAGGAAACAGCAGATTTGAACAACACTAGAGACCAAATGGAGCTAACAGACATACGTAGAGAATTCTACCCAACAACAGCAGGATATACATTTTTAGTCACTTTATTTTTTAAGTTTATTCATGTATCTTGAGAGTGTGTGTGTGTGCACGTGCAAGAGCAGGGGAGGGGCAGAGAGAGACAGAGAAAGAGAGAGAGAGAATCCCAAGCAGGCTCCACATTGTCAGTGCAGAGCCCGATGTGGGGCTTGAACTCATGAACCATGAGATCATGACCCAAGCCCAAACCAAGAGTTGGACGCTTGAGCCACCCAGGCACCCCCACATTGTTTTTGAGTGCACAATGAACATGTTCTAAGACAGACCACACATTAGGCCACAAAACAAGTCGTAGCAAATTTTAAAAGACTGAAATCACATCAAGTATCTTCTCTGACACAATGGCATGAAACTAGAAATCAGTACCAATAGGAAAACTGGAAAACTCACAAATACGTGGAAATTAAACACTCTCATGAACAACATGGGTTAAAGAAGACATTAAACATGAGATTAAAACAAAGTTTGGGGCGCCTGGGTGGCTCAGTCGGTTAAGCAGCTGACTCTTGGTTTCGGCTCGTATCATGATTTCACAGTTCACGGGATCAAGCCACACAACAGGTTCCATGGTATGAGCACGGAGCCTGCTTGGGATTCCCTCTCCCCTTCTCTCTCTGCCCTTCCCCTGCTGTGTGCGCTCTCTCTCAAAATAAATAAGTAAACTTTTAAAAAATAAATAAAACAAAGCTTGAGACAAATGGAAATGGAAACAGAGCATATCAGAACTTGAAGGATGCAGCAAAAGTAGTTCTAAGAGGGAAGTTCAGAGCAATAATGCCTACATTAAGAAGAGCCCAAATGAACACCCTGAATCTACACCTGAAGGAGCTAGAAAAAGACAAACCAACTGTAATGCAATGGCATTGTATGATGACAGATCGTAGCTACACTTGCGGTGAGCACAGCATAACGTACAGACTTAGTGAATCACTACGTTGTACATCTGAAACGCAACTGTGCTTCAATTTTAAGAAAAAGAACTGAGGGGCGCCTGGGTGGCGCAGTCGGTTAAGCGTCCGACTTCAGCCAGGTCACGATCTCGCGGTCCGTGAGTTCGAGCCCCGCGTCGGGCTCTGGGCTGATGGCTCAGAGCCTGGAGCCTGTTTCCGATTCTGTGTCTCCCTCTCTCTCTGCCCCTCCCCCATTCATGCTCTGTCTCTCTCTGTCCCAGGAATAAATAGACGTTGAAAAAAATTAAAAAAAAAAAAAAAACAACTTCATTTGTAAAAAAAAAAAAAAAAAGAAAAAGAACTGAGCCCAAAGTTAACAGAAAGATCAGAACATAAATAAATGAAACAGAAAACAGAAAAAGAATAGAAAAGATTAATCAAACTAAGAGTTGGTTCTTTGAACAGGTAAACAAAACTGACAAACCCTCACTAGGTTAATCAGAGAGAGAGAGAGAGAGAGAAAGGTCTCAAATCAACAAAATTATAAATGAAAAAGGAAACATTACAATGGACACCACAGAAATTCGAAACATGATTAAGAGGCTACGATAAACAACTACACACCAAGAAATTGGACAACTTATAAGAAATGAAAAAATTCCTAGAAATGTACAACTTACCAAGACTGACTCAAGCAAAAAATAGAAAATCTGAACAGACAGATTACTAGTAAGAAGATTGAATCAGTAAGCAAAAACTTCCCAACAAAGAAAAGCCCAGGGCAAGATGGCTTCACTGGTGACTTTTACCAAACATTTAAATAAGAATACCAACTATTCTCAAACTCTTCCAAAAAAATTTAAGAGTAGGAAACATTCCTGAACTCATTTTGACAAAGCCAGCATTTATCCTGTTACTAAAAACCACAAAAGGACACTATTAAGAAAGAAAACTGCAGGCCAATATCCCTGATGAATATAGATGCAAAAATTATCAACAAAACATTAGCAACCCACAATCAGCAGCACAGCAAAGGATCATTCACCACGAATAAGTGGGATTTATCCCTGGGATTTAAGAATGCTTCAACATATGCAAAATCAATGTGATATGTCACATTAATAGAAAGAAAGGAAAGAATCATATGATCATCTTACTAGACACAGAAAAAGCATTTGATAAAACTCAATGTCCATTCATGATAAAATCTAAAAATTAGGCATAAAGAACATACCCTAACATAATAAAGGCCAAATATGACAAGTCTACGCTTTAACATTAGCCTCAATTGCGAAAGACTAAAAGCTTTTCCTCTAAGGTCAGGAAAAAAAGGCTACTCTCAATATTTCTCTTCAACATAGTACAAGAAGTCCTCGCCAGAACAATCAGGCACGAAAAAGAAATAAAAGTCTTGATAAAGGCACGTAAAAGGAATTGTAAACAAAGAAGCAAAACTGTCTATTTGTAGATGATGTCATTTTATTTTTTTTAATATGAAATTTATTGTCAAATTGGTTTCCATACAACACCCAGTGCTCATCCCAACAGGTGCCCGCCTTAATGCTCATCACCTACTTTCCCCTCTCTCCCCCCATCAACCCTCAGTTTACTCTCAATTTTTAAGAGTCTCTTATGGTTTGCCTCCCTCCCTTTTTTTTCCCCCTTCCCCTCCCCCTTGGTCTTAAGTTTCTCAGGATCCACATAAGAGTGAAAACATATGGTATCTGTCTTTCTCTGTATGACTTATTGCACTTAGCATAACACTCTCCAGTTCCATCCACGTTGCTACAAAAGGCCAGATTTCATTCTTTCTCATTGCCAAGTAGTATTCCATTGTATATATAAACCACAACTTCTTTACCCATTCATCAGCTGATGGACATTTAGGCTCTTTCCATAATCTGGCTATTGTGGAAAGGGCTGCTACAAACACTAGGGTACAAGTACCCCTATGAGATGATGTCATTTTAAATAAAGAAACTCTAAAGACTCAACCAAAAATGGTTAGATCTAATCAGTAAATTCAGTGAAGTTGCAGGATACAAAATTAACCAAAAAATCAATAGCATTTCTATATGCTAACAATGAATTTTCTGAAAAACGAAGAAATCGACCCCAGTTCCAACAGCACCAAACACAACAAAATCTTAGGAATAAACATAAGTAAAGAAGTGAAGGATGTCTATTCTGAAAAATACAACACACTAATGAAAGAAATCAAAGAAGAAAGGAAGAAATGGGAAAGTATGATATGTCCATGGATTGGAAGAATATTGCTAAAATGTCAAAAATACCAAAAGCCATCTAGATATTCAATGGAATCCCTACCAAGATGACAATGACATTTTTTACAGAAGTAGAAAAAACATTCCTAAAACCCAGATGGAGCTACAAAAGACCCCGAATACCCAAAGAAATCCTGAGAAAGAAGAAAAAAGCAGGAGGCATCACAGTTCCTACTTTCAACCTAGAATATAAATCTATGGTCGTCAAAACACTATGGTGCTGGCACAAACACAAAGAGACCAATGGAACAGAATCAGAAGCCCAGAAATAAATCCAAGCACATACAGTCAACTGATATTTGACAAGGGAGCTAAGAATACTGAGTGGAGAACAGATAGAATGAAATTGGACCTATATTTTACACCACTCGTGAAAATTAATTCAAAATGGATTAGATACTTAAACTTAAGACTTGAAACCATGAAAGCCCTAGAAAAAAAATATAGGAGTAAAACTTCTTGACATGCATCTTGATAATGACTTTTTGGATGTGATGCTTAAAACACAGGCAACGAACAGAAAAATAAACAAGTGGGATGACATCCAACTAAAAACCTTCTGTACACCAAAGAACCCATCAAGAAAGTAAAAAAACAACCTATGGAATGAGAAAAGTATTTGCAAACCATGTATCTGACAAGGGGCTAAAATCCAAAATACACAAAGAAATCATACGGTTGGGATGAGCACTGGGCATTATATGTATGTGATGAAATACTCAATTCTACTTCTGAAACCAATATTACACTACATGTTAATTAATTAGCTTGGATTTACATAAAATTTTTAAAAAAGACATCATATGACGCAGTAGCAAAAAAAAGTAACCCAATTAAAAAATGGGTAAAGGACCTACCTGAACACACGCTTCTCCAAAGAATATACACAAAAGGCCAACTGGTACATGAAAAGATGCCTAACATCACGAGTCATTAGAAAAACGCAAATTAAAACCACAATGCAGTATCACCTTATGCCTGTTAGAACCTTATGCCTGGCCACCTTATGCCTGGCCACCACTGATAAGGCCAGCAGTAACAGATGCTGACATGGATGAGGAAAAGGACCCTTGCGCACTGTTGGCAGGAATGTAAATTGGTGCAGCCTTCCCATACTATGGAAAACAGTATGGAGGATCCTCAAAACAAACAGACAAACAAAACAAACAAACAAAAAACAAAGAGCCATCATATGATCCAGTAATTCCACTTCTGGGAATACACCCAAAGGAAACAAAAACACTAACTCAGAAAGCTACCTGCACCTGCATGTTCACAGCAGCATTATTTACAGTAGCCAGACATGAAAACAAACTAAGGGTCCCTCAAGCAATCAATGGATAAAGAAGGAAGGGTGTGTATGTATACACATAATGGAATATTATTCGGCCACAGAAAAGGAAAACCTACCATTGGTAACAACATGGTTAAACCCTGAAAGCATTATGCTTTGTGAAATAAGTCAGAAAGAGAAAGACAAATATTGTACGATCTCACTTATATGTGGAATCTAAACTATCACCACCGAACTCACAGAAAAAGAGATCAGACTTGTGGTTACCAGAAGCAGAGGAAAAGGAGAAAGGTGGTCAAAAGGTACAAGCCCCCGGTTGTAAAAATAAATAAGTTCTAGGGCTGTAATATACAACATAAGATGACGGTTAGCATTGCTACATAATATATAGGAAAACTGTTAAGAGCAAATCCTAACAGTTCTCATTATAAGGAAAAACCATTCCCAGTTTTTCTTTCTTTTCTTTTTATTGTATCTATAGGAGAAGATGGACGTTAGCTAAACCTATTGTGGTAATCACTGCACAATATATGTAAACCGAATCATCACGCCACACTGCTTAAACCTATACAGTGATGCTGTATCAATTATTTCTCAATGAAACCAGAAAAAAATTTACAAGAAACTAACAAAGCTTTTGCTAGACTTACGTTGAAAGAAGCACCACTGGTTTGGACTGAGGAGACCAGGGAGGATTCCTTTCAGAATGAAAAACAGTTGTAGGGTCCCAAACTTCTACAGGGAAGAATCAGGCTCAGAGTCTTACTCAGCTACGAGTATGGGCCACTCTTATGGGAAAAGAACAAGGATTCAGAAGTTAGAGGCAAGAGCCACAGAGAACCATTCCCAGGGCAAACCACTCTCAAAGCACGGGAGTCTTTTTTTCCTTTGGGAACAATAAGGGCTGAGGAAACGTGTGCCCCAAGATTTCAACATTGTTGTGGATCAGTGACTGTTATCTACCTTTACTTTGCCCTTTTAAATGAGAGTTCCTCTGATGGTCCTTCTTGCTACGTCTCCTCGTTACAGTCTAGAAATGCGGCAGAGCAGTAACGTGTGTCCTTAGCTCACAGGTCTTCAAGTTCGAGAGGACCAAAATTCAAGGAGCCGCACCTGACAAAAATGTACCCCAGGGGTTGCATACATATCTAGACTTAACTTATTTTATTTATTTAGAGAGGGAGAGCAAGCATGCCAGTAGGGGAGAGGGGCAGAGGGAAAGAAAGCGAGAGAGAATCTTAAGCAGGCTCCACACTCAGCACGGAGCCCGACGTGGGGCTCAATCACACGACCGTGATATCATGACCCGAGGCGAACTCAGATGCTTAACCAACTGAGCCACTCAGCCGCCCCTGATTCATCAACTTAAAACAGCACTTCTTGACTCCCTGCTACGTATGATGAGGAAAATAACAAATAGGCAAAAAAAAAAAAACAAGAGTCTCAAAAGGAATGCTAAGAAGCATTTACCTTGTTCATAAAGTAGCTTCATATTTGAATCTTTGCAGGCCACCAGATTGTTGAGCAACGCAATCACACTTTGCATGGTGTGACCCAGAATGTTCTCCTGATGTTCCTGCAATAGATCACAAATGTCATCATAACTATACAGAATTACAATTATACCACGACAGAGACAAATGATCGGGTGACCTCTGTCCCTTCATCCTTTGCATGAGGCTAAATGGTCAACTTTCTGCACCTAACGAAGCAGATCCTTCCGCATTGAGACACTCCCCCCATCCGCGTGTTCAGTTAGCTGGGAGGCAGCATGAGTCATTCAGAGCGCAGTGCGGCTGCATGTGGCCTCCAACCCAGGAGCGACAGCCACACGGCTGTCTCTGCTTCAGATGGGTGACGCAGGAGTCCGAGTGACCAGAAGTAACTACGTGGACCTGGGGAGACCGCACCTGAAAGTGACTGAGGTCACAAAATGAAAGCGCCAGGTCTTGGAGGGACAACACACGGCAGAGCGACCAGGAGACCCTTGATGGACACATGGTTTCCAAGGCTTACGAGAACACCCACGCTGCATCTGGCTCCGAAGCTGCTGTGTCACCGGATGTGGGTCTCTCAGCAATGACAGCCCCTTGGCGTCATGCGCCTCGCCATCTGTGTCTTCGCTGGATGTAAGACAAGGGCTTTGCTTGCCAAATACCGATGCCCCCAAATTTCTAACTTTCTTTAGAAACACACACTGAAGAGTAAATGGTAACGTTTGAATGTTCCACTGACACGAGCTCAAGAAGACGAATAGGGAAGCGATGGTCCTCCACCAATTTCATCTAATTATTCGTACAGTGGGTTGCGAGGAAAGGGTGATTAATAGGCACAAGATGACACGACACGTTATTCATGATAAAGTAACTAACGATACATAGGAAACCTATTCTAGTCAAGAAAAGAGGAGCTAATAAATCTTTTCAGGTTTTTTTTTTTTTTTTTTTTTGGTCCCATTCAGTAAAATAACACATTCCACTGCTTATTCAAAGACCAGCCTGTCAGCAAATATAGGTCCTTTTCACTGGAGATAAATCCATTGTTCCTTTGATCTACACATTTTTATGATTAAATGTATCTTTTCTACGATGCTCTTGGTAATATTTTTGCCTCTTTGTGAAGCCAGTACTTCAATTTTTCCTTGTGCTGATGGGGTGAGGCCGCTTGTCGATACAGGCATTTCCTTTAGTACAAAAACCCACTATCCAAACCTCCATTGACCCCTGAACACTAAGAACCCAGGATTGTACCCTGGCCAACCAGGTTCTCGGACTCCTGCCCTGGAGTTTCCAGACTCCCTGCAGAATGAAGGCCTCTGCCAGCCGCACTACTCAGCCTGCAGAGGGGCGTTAAGCGAAGGTGCGCTCTGATTATTAGCAGCCCCCACCAACCTTATCACTGGGGGTCCTCAGGACCAAATACTTGATGCAGGAAATAAAAAAGAGACCCATAATCCTGTAACCAGACTGAGAGAAATGGTTCCTTTTCTAGCCATTATTAAAAATGTTTTTTTTATTTTTTTAATGTTTGTTTATTTTTGAGAAAGAGAGACAGAGAGAGAGAGTGAGAGGGGGAGGGGCAGAAAGAGAGGGAGACACAGAATCCGAAGCAGGCTCCAGGCTCCAAGCTGCCAGCACAGAGCCGGAAGCAGGGCTCGAACTCACAAACTACAAGACAATGAGGTGAGCTGAAGTCGGACGCTTAACCAACTGAGCCATCCAAGTGCCCCAAACCATTGTTGTTTTTAAGTTTCTTTGTTGTTGGTTTTCAAACAATTCATACACTGTGACCTTTGTTTAACATAAAGTGAGGGCTTTATGAAGAGTATAGTAGAGAATTCTATAGAGTCACTCTTCTCTCTTGCAGGTATATATGCTTCCTACATGGTGTGGGGGAGAAAAGAGCATGGGACAGAATCATTGTCCCTGCTCAAGATGAGGCTGTGGTTCTCCAGGGGAACTAAGATAGCGACTGCTGTGGCCTAGATTATCATTTCCCCCAGAAAGAATTAAATACATGCAAAGGGCAGTTGAGAAGGTGTACATATGAATTAAACACACTTCCATTAACTTCTATCAAGCTGAGTTATTTCATTTCTCTTAGCAACGTTAATAAGATTTGTTCTTGCTGTTCACAACCATATTAGCCTACAGGGGATAAATTATCTATTAAAAAACATCATAGTTGCTTCTTAAAGTCAGAGTAGAGGATTTCTAAGAAGGGAGAAAACAGTACGGTAAATATGTGGGGCCAGAGTTAGTCTTGGGCACTTCGCAAGCCTCATGCAAAGAGAAAAGGGAAACTCGAGTTTGGTTCAAAGGCCACGGGCCAGAGTTGGAAGGGAGGGATGATCCCGATGGAAGACTGGGTCCCATTGGATGCTCCTCTAGGGCACCCCGTCCCCCAGCAAGCTATGCCTGAGCCCCAGGGTGAAAAGACCATAACGGAAGGCTAGGTAAAGACCTGATGTCTTTTTTTTTTTTTTTTTTAATTCCCATGGCTCATAATAAAGCAAGCAGTCTACACCACGGGCACCTCAACGCACGCCAGTAAAGCCCTCTAAGGAGAGACAGAGCAGGTTATGACTGTGGCACAAGAGGGCCTGTGGCACAGGGTCAGGGGCCCAGCCACCAGCGGCTTCGGCGCTGATCTTGGCCCAGGGTGGCAGACACCCATGTGGGCCTGAACAGGGACAAAGCGTGGCTGACAGTTTTGCTGATGCGGCACTACGTGCCGGGGCCTGTATCCCAAGCATGTAACCTGCATTATCATCTCATTTAATCCTCACACATACACCCAAGTGGCTCCGGTTCTCCCCTTTTTACAGATAAGGACATGGAGGGTAGCGAGGGGAGGTGGGACTTGCCAAGAATCACCCAGCTCTTCAGTGGCGAGGCTGGGATTCGGTCTGGGTGATGGCAGAAGCCATGCCCCTCATCACCACGCGGCATCGCCTGGGGACCACAGGAACGGAGGCGGGGGGGGGGGGGGGGGTTGGAGCCACCATCCCATCAGCACATCCCAGTTTAACCAATACCACCTGAGGAGCAACGGGGTGAGGTGGGAGGAACTTAAAGGGCCTGGAGTAGCAGGTGGAAAGCAGCAGCCAAGCACTGAATTAGGGAAGTACTGTAGTGCTGCCCTCCCTGTGCCGCCATCACTGGCACCTGCTGGCCTCATAAAAGCCCTCAGTATGCACCACGATGCTGTAAGACACACAACCCGGGAAGCGAGATGGAGGTGCTGGTCACAACTAAAGGAAAGGAAAGAATAAGCGTATTACCCGAGAGACTGAAGATACATACTCGAGCCCCCCCATCCGCAGCACCATTGCTCAGACATAGCATTAGCCTCGGCTGCTGGGTAAGAAAGGCAGCCGAGCTCATCAGAGAAGCCATCACTGACGACCCACGCAGCCACGGAAGGCAATCCTACTGCATTTCAAGATCATGACGAAAACATTTAACTCCTTTATCCATAACCCATCAATAAGCACAGCTGACCTAATTTGTGTGCCTAATGGCATAGTGTATGGACATTTAATAAACAGAGTACTTGAGAGCTCTAATAAAACACAGCATTTGCCAGTAGAGATAATTAGAATGGAAACAGCAAAATTCTGGTGTTTGGCAACATAGATGAAACAACTTCATTAAAATGTACAGCTTCAGCAAATGAAAGGCAGGGGAGCACTGGACCCTGAAGAATCAGCCTTCTCAAAACTAATTGCTTCAGTGCTTAAAGAGGACAGCTCTGAAATACCAAGGGCACAGCAAGGAAACACTACTGAAAAATGATCAGCCATCCCAAAGCAGTTTCACTGTAAACAGTGTTAGACTTCGTTCTAGTATCTGAGGGCGGAAACGGCACTAAAAGCCTTCAGATGGCCAGATTCAAAAGTTTGGCAGGGGTCTGAATAGTCAAGGCAGGAAATGCCTTTAGCGATGAAGAGTAACAGTGAACCACGGTCACTCTCTGCTGCCCTTGGTGTGGGGTCAGATCTCAAAAGACAGCAAACCGAAAGGCACCCACCAGTCCCGACGGAGGTTAGAAGCCAAGGGGAGGCTAGAAGGCAGAAGCACACACACAAGTGTTGTGAACATGGAATCTCTGATCTCCTGGAAATAAACACAGGACATGTCCTATTCAACACACAGTGAGATCATATTTCAGGGCAAACCCACACGTTGCACGGCAGGATGCTAGTCTGCGGTGCCCAAGCCTGCACACAGTACAAAGGTGCAGCTCTAGGACAGAGTGGGGTGTCCACTCACTGTCCCTTTTACACCTTCTCCCACACGGCTGGGTTCCTAGACAGCTGGAGCCCACAGAAGGCTCTTCAGAGCGTCCCGATGTGACAACTGTATCTGAGGGGATGAGGACACTTTTGCAGATTGCTGATTTTTCACAAGGCTGTGCCACACACCGCTCAAACTCCATGGGATCTAAACTGAACTCATCCTGTCCTTTCTCCTCACACATCCTCCTTTTGTCTGCCCACCATGCAGCCAAAGATCCTGGAATTACCCAGGGGCCAACTGCCTCGCCAACCTCCCACATCCAATCAGCAATCAAGTCCCCCTGATTCTCCCCGGGGCCCCTCTAGCAGCTCTCCTCTGCCACAGGCGGTTGCCATCTTTGGCTGGGGCTGCCACGAGTCCCCTAGTGGAGACTCTACTTCCAGCCTCCTCTCCTCCACTGCAGACCAGGCTCCTCTTTCTCAAGTAGCAAGGCTCATCCCCATTCCTAGGGTTTAAAAGTGGGACCCGGGGGCGCCTGGGTGGCGCAGTCGGTTAAGCGTCCGACTTCAGCCAGGTCACGATCTCGCGGTCCGTGAGTTCGAGCCCCGCGTCAGGCTCTGGGCTGATGGCTCGGAGCCTGGAGCCTGTTTCCGATTCTGTGTCTCCCTCTCTCTCTGCCCCTCCCCCACTCATGCTCTCTCTCTGTCCCAAAAATAAATAAAAAACGTTGGAAAAAAAAAAAGTGGGACCCACAGGCCGAGGGAGCGCATGAGAGTCCACCGTAGGCCCAAGGTGGAGGGCCATTGCTTCCCACCATCCAGAGTGTCCAGAGCCCCAGGGGAATCAAAGGCCTGAAGGGAGGGGAGGCCACAAGATCCACGGGTGGCAGAAGCAAGGGCATTGTGGTTCCCGTGCTTTTGATCCCAGAGCAGCATCACGTTATGATTTTGGAAATATTCTCATGATTTCCTGAGCCAAATTCTGACCCCCGGGGGTAAGGAACAGGGAAGGAAACAAGCTGAAGGGGCACAAATTTAAGACTAATTTCACAGGGCGCCTGGGTGGCTCAGTTGGTTAAGCGTCCAACTCTTGATCTCAGTTCCAGGTCACGATCTCATGGTTCATGGGTTCGAGCCCCACATTGGGCCCTGTGCTACTTGGGATTCTCTGTCTCCCTCCCTCTCTCTGCCCCCCTTCTCTCTCTCTCAAAAGGGAAGAACACTAAAAAATACAATGAATTTTACCCATTTACCTCATAAATGCATACAGGATTTCCTGGGAAGCAAGGCAAGGATATATGGACATCCAGAGTGGGAATGTTTGAGGCATGACGAAGTTGGGGCTGGGGTGACCATTACTGAGCATTTGCTGTGCCAGCTGCCAAACAGTCAAACAGCTCCTGGGCCCAGGGGTCAGGGCTGCTGGGGGCTTAGCAGGCTCTGAGGAAGCACTCTTTCCCATAGGTAGCCAGACACATAGGATGCTCTCACCCTAAAAGCCTGGAGGTACAGAACGAAGTCCCTTCTTTTATTTGGGTCATCATCTTTCTGATTCAAGACATGCGAGAAAAGAATTTAAATTTTTGAATCTGACTGACAGATATGGTCGAGGCCCTCAAGCAGCAGCAAATACAAGTTCTTATTAGCAATACATTCCGGCTGGCACAGAAAGGAGGCTGTGGACCAAATGGTACCATTTGCCAATCATATGCCGAGCTCAGCTGGAGAACTCCAGCCCTCGCTCCACGCCAATGGCCGAGTGCTGCGGATGCCCCCCTGGCAGGTGAACTGTGCCACTTGGCGTGCTCAGCCCTCCTGCCCTTTCACACCATTTAAGCTTCTAGCAGCAAGCTCCCCTACCCCCGGCTCCCGACAGGGCGCTACGCCTCAAGACAGGCACAGCGGGTCAGAACCAGTGCCGGTCGGGCCGGAGAGCCCTGGCAATGGAGACAGAGGGGAGCAGCGGGGACCAGCGTCCCCAGACGCGGGCTGCACCCCTCCCACGTGTCTGCCTGGGATGCCGATGGAGGGGCTGATCTGCCCCACAACACCCTGTGTGAGCTAAACACAGGCCCGAAGGGGACAAATGAACAAATACAGGGGTATGTCCAGACACACAAGTCCCTCTGCCTTCCCGTTACACCCCTGCCACTGCCCAAAATAATAATCACAATGTTAACAAAATAAGGCCTTGACAAACTACCGTCCCCTCTTAAAGACTCAGGCCAGGTGTCCTTGGCAGCAGCTGGGGGCCGTGGGGAAGGCGGTCCTTCCCGTTGGACAGCACGGTCATCGCCTTCCCGTGCCTGACTGCATCATAGCACCTACTGTATACATAACGGTTGGTTCCTTCATTCATTCCTCACCTGATCTCGAGCCCTTGGAGGGCAGAGCTGGGACTTTCGATCAAGTCCCCAGTGCCAGGAGCGGCGGCGCCTGGTAAGCAGAGGCCTCTGGTGTATTAACGAAAAACCAATCTTGCTCCAAGTCGCTTGGGTCAATACAGCTGGGGAAGGGATAGATAGCTCATGAGAGTCTCCGTCAAGGAATGAACTTGTCACTGACCAGAAACTGCCTTCAATTAAATAACTGATAAATACTTATTGAGCAATAAAAATGGCCGTCCTCTAAACGTTTAATAGGTACATACTCGCTTTTGGATATTTGCAATAAATGACAAATTCAGACCTTTTCCCTTTAACCAAAATACATCAAATCTCTCACGTGTGAAATAGTTGTCAAGGACTCACGAAGCATGTGCATCGGCATGGAAAATGTACACTCCACTATTCCTGACAGACGCAGACACGGTTTTAATGGGGCTCTCCGTTAAAAAGGATTGCTCACAAATAGAAAGAAGTGTCCCATTTTAAAGAAAGAAAATACTGCGTTCGGGGACTGGAAAGATCGATACATTCAATTATCACGAGACAGTTTTCAATTACGGCTGTCTTTTCCTGTGGGAGTTTGCCCACACTGGGGAGTTCACCAAGTGTGGTGCTCGCGGTTCCTGTCTCAAAGGAGTACTGGCCACGTGTGCCGGAGAAGACCGTGCTGGGAGCTGGCGACTTTATGTGAACCTAGGGTTTCAGAGAGCAGAGAGAGATGGCGCTAGGCAGAAAGGAAACCGGGCCGAGGAAAGTCAGAGCTCCTTGGCTTGCCCCAAACCAGCAGGCAAACCTGGAGTGAAGTGAGAATCAAAGTATCAGACTTTGGGGGCGCCTGGGTGGCGCAGTCGGTTAAGCGTCCGACTTCAACCAGGTCACGATCTCACGGTCCGTGAGTTCGAGCCCCGCGTCGGGCTCTGGGCTGATGGCTCAGAGCCTGGAGCCTGTTTCCGATTCTGTGTCTCCCTCTCTCTCTGCCCCTCGCCCGTTCATGCTCTGTCTCTCTCTGTCCCAAAAATAAACAAACGTTGAAAAAAAAAAAATTAAAAAAAAAAAGTATCAGACTTTGGAAGAAGCTGAGAAAACTTTCTAGTTCAATCTTTTGATTTTAAAGATAAAACAACTGAGGCCTGAGAAGAGAAGAGAAGAGAAGAGAAGAGAAGAGAAGAGAAGAGAAGAGAAGAGAAGAGAAG
>NW_024412400.1:9109290-9119480 GCF_014898765.1 Herpailurus yagouaroundi
AGAGAAGAGAAGAGAAGAGAAGAGAAGAGAAGAGAAGAGAAGAGAAGGAGCAGGAGCAGGAGAAGGTGTCTTCCTTCTCCACCACCTCACTCTGTCCTCACACTTCTAAAAATCACATCAGGGCATGCAGAGTCAAGTAGGCAGCTTTACAAACGTTGTTATTGTTTTGCAAACACTGGAGTAATAATATAGACACCGGTCCCTGGAGCTACAGATTCAGTTGACCTTAATTAACACCTCTCCACTAGGTCAGCAAGTGGTAGGTGGGCTATTCCTGAGGACATGATGCCTACTGACCTCCCCCCCCACCCCAAAAGCACACACTGTCTGGATCCCATTGGGTTTTTCAACCAGTTTTTGTTACACAGGGCTGCCTCTAAAGTGGCAGTGAGAGCCTAGCCATCTCACGGTCTGAGTTGAAATTTTAAACAAGGAGCACCGTTTTCCAATAAGTTATTCTGAGCCAGGAACAAATCAGACATCAGGGAAACTGCAAACACACACACTGGATGTTTACCAACCAGCAGCACAACGCGGCCCGGATCTTTGTCACTCACCCTGGAATTTGGTGCACTTGGTATTTTAGGCATGATCACACTTCTGTTCTCAATCTCCATTAACAGAGGGCAATCAGCTTTCCTTTTCTTAGACTCTACTTAGATAGTAACAGTTATATTTGTATAATCACTTTGGAACATTCAATATGCTCATTTTTGGCCGCACAATGATAGAAAATATACGATCCTGGAGAATAAATTGGTTGTGACGGGATAAAAATCATCTGAGGAATTTTTCATCTATTAGATAATACAAAATGCCAGCAAAGACCCAACATAATAACTAGAACTTGAAGACACTCTAATAAATGCATAAACTGGGTAAAAACATAGAAGTGTTAACGTGGATCATGCTGGACAACCATGGGCAGGGTCAAGGGGTCTTGTGTTGGGAAAAGGTTTGAGAGAAGGGATCAAGAAACACACAGACGCTGAGCAGAGACCAGGGTATATCTTAGAAACACAAGAAGAATAAGGAGATTCCACAGGAGTAAGGAGACTGACCAACTTGACCAAGAAAGAATGTGACCATATATTGTCTGGTCTCATTTCTGAAATCTAGAAGGGGACTGTGGACTATGGAGAGCTCAAATTAATTTCTTAGGTCAAACCAGGCTGGGCATCTCCTAAGGACCTTGAGATGTCAGCTGAAACCTGATCCCCCTCTTTAACATCTATTCTGGGACAAATCCCTATGGGAGTCTTGGCTGTCTGCTGGACAATCAAGGCTCTATTCATGCAGTGCCCATCTGCTCACACCCACTGCTTCTGGATCAAAGCAACAGTCCCAACTGCCTGGGAAGTGCCTTGAGCTTAGGATGAAGGAGAAGGGAGGAGAGGAAAGGGAAGGATACAGGGTTTTCATATTTTTAATTCTTGTACCCCAATAAACGGGCTTCAGCTTTGAGAAATTACATATCGAGATGGCGTCATTAAGTTTTCTTCATGCAGGTCAGAGAGAAAACCAGTAATCAGAATGAGTGCTAAGAATGAAGAGAGGGACAAAGGTTAGAAGGGAGAGAGACTGGAGAGGATGGGAAGGAAGAAAGGAGGGACTAATGGATTTCCTCAAGACGGAAAAGCGAGCCCAGAAAAGACAAGCTCAGGGTGCAACCCCAAGTCTACAGGTGCTAAAACGAAAAGTCTCTGCATCACAAAGCAGCGGGTCACCTGAATTAGGAACAAAAAGTCAGCCAACACAGTACATGTCCGGCCACTGGGTGCCTCCAAATAAAAGCTGACCAACATTTCATCGGGAGCTGCACAGAGACAACTGCTCAGGTCACTGCCTTTAGCACCGCCTGGCGTCAGCCTGGTGACAACATGCCATTCTCAACAGACAAGGAGCAGAGGAGCAACTGATTCTCTTTAATGCCCAGCACTTCAAGCTTTTTCTCAATTCATGGAGCACACGGGCTGGGATCGTTTTCTTGCTACCACATTCTCACCTGGCCACCCCGCTGTGAGTTTACAGAGAAGTGGTGTCACAGCCCCTTCTGCATGTGAATTCTGATGAGCTGCAAATGAAAATATGTGTGGTCCCCTCGGCACACTGATTGACACGCGTCCTCCCTTCTGCTGGCGTGCATGACAATGGATGGGCACAGGCAGGTGAATGCTGGTGAGTCTGAGTCAGAGAAGGAGTGCTGATCTTTAGAAGATGCCCCTGAGCTTCTGTGACGTGCATATACCATCCATAGAAGACTGGAGTTGGTCACCAATCTTAAAATCTCCTCTCTCAGGGCATGAGTAACACAGTAAACAACCAAAACAAACACACAGGTTTACACACACAAAAACCTACAGTGGAAGCTGTTGGGTACAGTCATCATAAAGACGTGACTGCCGGTTGACCCCGGTGACCGAAGGCTCCTCACCCTTGCCCTGTCCTTGGAATGTGGGTTCTGCTCGCCTTTCCCGCTCCCAGAGGCTGCTCCAAGGACACAGCCTTGAGATGGCGATGGGCTGCGAACACCTGAGCGGCCAACATGGCCGCACCCAGTTAGGGCCTCTTTCTAAACAAACTTCTAAGGTTTGGCAGGTGGCTGCACAGATCCAGTCTTGCTGCTGCCCGCCCAGGACAGGCCTCGTACGTACGTGAGTTCCCTCTGCTTATTGAACTGCCACCTACCGAGCTAGAGCGGCCGGCCTCCTCCTTCACCTCTCCCTGCCCTTCCAGTACCAGGGTCAGTTTCAGATTTCACCCAGGAAGCTCCCTAGAGAGTTGTGAACCAAATGCAGGAGAAACAACCAACAGAACTTCAACCATGTCATCATGCTCTGAAGTGCCACAGAACGTAGGCTCCACCAGAATGACTCCAACAGCAACGACTCTGAGCATACAAGTCACTGTCACCAGATCCACCAAGGGCAGGGGAAGAGGCCAAAACCTCAGACAGCTAGAAACGTCCTTTCAATCCATACAGAGGACAGGGAGCCCTTCCCCTCTTGTCCAGGGGGATGGAGCACCCGGCTCATCATTTCACGTCAGCTGCCCCATGCAGGTGCAAATGCCGGGAGCTCCACTGGAAGCAAGCAGAAGGAAAAGCCCTGCCCCTGACACGTGCACAAGTGGGCAACCTTGTGACCTGCTGGAGGTTCAGGCCCACCTCCAAGGTCCCCTTCTGCTCCAACATCCTTTCATGCTAAACCCAAGGCTGTATCTTCCAGCAATGGAGAGAATAAAATGGAATAAGCATTGTTAAGAGTTATTTAAAATGCAGCCAGGAGGACATCGAGAAAGTGGGGCTCATACACATCTTCTTTCTCAAACTCTCAGATTTTTTTTTTTTTTTTAGTTGAACTCAGGTAAAAGTCAGGGCATCTACTTATGTTATAATGCACATAGGTGGATTTCCTGTATAACATCAGCCCAGCTACCAATCACATACAGATTAACATAACTGTAGATATACCAGCACCAATGCATCTTTTCTTCAAAACAACTTATGGAAATCTTCTCTTTCCTTTTAAAACCTCCAACCTCCTCTGTCTCCCCAGAGCACGTTTTCTATTTCAAAGCTGTATCTCCCAGATTGCAATCTCTAAGACTCCAAATGTAAGTGCACAGTTTATTTCATAGCTTGAAGTTTTGTCTTTGTTTGACACTTCTCAAATGTTTATTTGAAAGCAAGGTAAATAATATCAAATTATGTCAAGTATCAAATGTCTATGCTTTACTGGAGTCAAACAAGACAGTTCTGCACAGTCTCAAATATTTACTTGTGGATTATAGCAAAGATCACTCCAATATAAGTTTTAGCACAAGACACGCATCCCTCATCCATGCCTTCCCAATGTGCATCTAACCAATAGGTTGTGGGGTGAAACAATGTCCTCAGAGTCCTGCTTTCTTCAGCCCCCTAAAAGAATCCTAAATACTAGAAACCACCCCAGTTACCAGAAGTCCAACGTCATCACATAAATATTGGAAGAGGGGGGAGAAGAGGTATCATTACAATTTTTTAATTTTTTTGTAATCAATATCCACATTAGTTAGCATATAGTGCAACAATGATTTCAGGAGATTCCTTAGTGCCCCTTACCCATTTAGCCCATCCCCCCTTCCCATAACCCCTCCAGTAATCCTCTGTTTGTTCTCTGTATTTATGAGTCTCTTCTGTTTTGTCCCCCTCCCTGTTTTTATATTATTTTTGTTTCCCTTCCCTTATGTTTATCTGTTTTGTTTCTTAAAGTCCTCATGTGAGTGAAGTCATATGATGTTTGTCTTTCTCTAATTTCACCGAACATAATACCCTCCAGTTCTGTCCACGTAGTTGCAAATGACAAGATTTCATCCTTTTCGATTGCCAAGTAATACTCCATTGTATGTATATACCACACCTTCTTTGTCCATTCATCCATCGATGGATATTTGGGCTCTTTCCATACTTTGGCTATCGTGGATAGTGCTGCTATCAACACGGGGGTGCATACAGTCTTTTTAATTACAGGTTTAACAACATAGAAAACAGAGCTGACTTGGACAGAATGAATGCGAGCTCCCATATTTAAAAACAAAAAGAGGTTTTAATGTGAATTTGTATACATTTGAAAATACACGCAAACACCCACGTACACAAACACATCTGGAAATCTTTACAAATACGGGAACAATTTGTTGATTATTCGTTACTTGGGGTGGTCTTCCCCGTTGATGTCCTCCGGCGTTACAGAAAACAGCCTACCCTATTTTGGAGGTACGACCCGAATCATCTCCCCTGTGCTCATTTGAACGCCATCCCTTCACCGAGCTGCCCCGAACACCAGCCGCGCCAGGCCCGCCCTAGACGCCGATGCCACGTCGCGCTCCAGCAGGCACCTGCCGTCACGGGGCTTCCCACCCACTTCCCACGCAGCGGGCGCGCGGGGAGACAGACGGGGCCCAGGGGAGTACCGCCCGCCGATCAAGTCAAGCCGTGCTCCCGCACACCAGGGAGCGGGGCGCTGCTGAGCTGGCGAGACCAGGAAAGATTGTAGGCAGGGCAGGGGAATGGGGCCAGCCAGGGAGAACCAGCAGGCTTGGAAGGGTCTAGGACCCGAGGAAGGACGCAAACCCAGGGACCCGGGAACCCGAGGTTAAGAGAAATGGGACATTACAAAGGCACGCTGAGGCTGACTACTCTAAATACGTGGATGACACCTGAATTCATACTAAATCTCGGCTAATGATAAGTGACTAGGTTAGTCATTTCTCTTGGATTCACTGGAATTAAACACAAACTAGATATACTCCAACTTAAAAAACAACAACAGCAGCAGCAACTAGAAATACGCCGTGGCTGTTCCAGACATACATCGGTTACAGGGCCACGGCACGGACTGGGCTGGGCGACTGGACATCACCCTCCTGGTTAGCTCCACAGGGCCCGCGGCCTGCTGGCTTCTCTGAACTCCTCACCTCACCTGGGACCCGTCTTCATGACCTCACCTTAGCAACTTGCTGGTACTCAGGCCCGTGGCACGGACCTCACGCTGAACCCGAAGTAACCAGAGTCTACCTCTGGCCGGAAAGGCCAGCACCCTCTCCTTCGTGACATCACGCAGAGGGCACAATATTTTCTAGAGATGTGTCAGATGTATGGATTCTTACCTACCCCTACCTATGAAGTTCTAGCACCTGTGAAGAGCTCATACCGTTACTGATTCTGTTACCATCTACAGCTAGGATTTAACTGTGCAAGAGCCCGAGGCTCAATCGTTTCCCCCTTGTCGGGGCATCTGCTGGTTCCGGATGAGGCAATGTGAAGATACTCGAAGCCAAAGGATAACCAGAGCAATTCTTAAAACTCCTCAGAACCTCTGCACTTGAGGGACATTCATCAGCGAGTCGCAGTTTTGTTTTCAACTCCAGAATCAAACTTCTTTTGCATGAAAGCTCTTAGATAATGACACTTATGACTTTTGAGAGATCAGGTTAGGAAGAGAATACAAGAGACTCTGGATGTGAGACGCCGATGTCAAACAGCAAAAATGAAAGAACAGCATATCATTAGCTGTTTTTGTTTTTTAATGGAACTCACAGGCCTCCATGCGCTCCCCACGAACGCCTCAGAGCCTCCATGTGGCTGGAAACCTAAATGAAGTCTCAGAGAAGATAATGGAGCTTTAATGATGGAAATAGTAAGAAAATTAAATCTAATCATGTTCCATTAAGCATGCTCTTAGCTCCCATTTTTACTAAATTATTTTAGTATGATTTTGCCTCTGTCTATTGAAATAACCTTTTATGGCCATTTGATTTGCAAGCACAAATAAGTCTCATTTATTTTCCACTATGAAACCCTGTGGGGTTTATAAGAAGAAATGGATCATCTAAAATCTTACCCCCTCGGGCACCTGGGTGGCTCAGTCGGTTGGGCATCCGACTTCGGCTCGGGTGATGGTCTCGCGGTCCATGAGTTCAAGCCCCGCATCGGGATCAGTGCTGACAGCTCAGAGCCTGAAGCTTGTTTCAGATTCTGTGTCTCCCTCTCTCTCTCTCTCTCTCTGCCCCTCCCCCACTCACACTCTGTCTGTAAGAAATGAATAAAACCTTAAAAAAAATTTTTTTTTTAATCTTACCCCCTCCACACTCAGGAAGTGACCAGGGAGATGAGTACTTTGAGATTTTATATATATATATCTGTGAGGAGAGCATTACACTAGGATTAGGATCTCATTCAGCAATATCGTATCACCTGCTAGAGAGACCATCTTCAACCAGCCACAGCTTACATACCAGCCTTGAAGGGGAGCCACAATCGTCCCCACTTCCTGTGCTGGTGGTCACCTCACCTCCTCTGACCTTAGTCCTCATGCTCGTCCTCCTCCCCCTCCCACTCTTTGATGGACTTTTATCATGTTTGGAGTGCTTTGTTACTACTGGCCGGAACCACTGGAGCGTTTGCTTCCAGGAGATGCTCCTACATGGCCACTTAGGTATGAGTTCTAGAATACACAGCAGCGAGTTGTAAGCAATCATGCAGTCAGCCCAGGGGCACACAGACATGGAACACAGTGAAGGACGGTGGGGGTGGCTGTTCACTCTGGGCTCTGCAGAGAACAGAATCACCTGTCAGAATACTGCAGGTGTGGTTTTAAATATTCTTTCCAAAGCACGTTTACTTCCAACATGTGAAATGATGAAAACGCTAAGTATAACTGGAATCACAACTTGCTAAATAGAGGGGTCTCTGGTTCAAATCTTGATCACGTCTGTCAAGAATTAGAGGATTTAGGGGATGCCTGGGTGGCTCCATCAGTTAAGTATCTGACTTCAGCTCAGGTCATGATCTCGTGGTTCGTGAGGGTGAGCCCCACTTCGGGATCTGGGCTGACGGCTCAGAGCCGGGAGCCTGTTTCGGATTCTGTGTCCCCCACTCTCTCTGCCCCTCCCCTGCTCACTCTGTCTTTCTTTGTCTCTCAAAAATAAATAAATGCTAAAAAATAAAAAAATAAAAAAAGAATTAGAGGATTTAGGAGGAAAAATTCGCATTCAGCAGGAATGACAACTATGGGAAAAGAGGCTGCAGAAACGCCACCCAAGGACCGGACAGGAGTCCAAACCCATTGTTTATTCTAATTCTATTTTAAGGACTGAAAAGAAGATCAAAAAACATGGCAAAGAACAAATGTATTAAACAAATTTCAACTATAGACCATAAAGTTAAATAAGGATGTAATAATTATTGACATCTGGACCCAGTATTAGAAGAATTCCCAAACCAGGAGAAGGAGAAATACACAGAAACGCACTAATAATGGGGCACTATATTCACTTCCCTCAATTGAGACAGATTAAGGAAAAAATCAGTAAGGTATATCTTTTACATATATGATATACCTTATAGATACAGAGCTTACAGATATATCCCAAATTCTGAACCCTACAGAGAATAAGAGAACAGTTTTCTTTTTTTTTTTAATTTTTTTTTCAACGTTTATTTTATTTTTGGGACAGAGAGAGACAGAGCATGAACGGGGGAGGGGCAGAGAGAGAGGGAGACACAGAATCGGAAACAGGCTCCAGGCTCTGAGCCATCAGCCCAGAGCCCGACGCGGGGCTCGAACTCCCGGACCGCGAGATCGTGACCTGGCCGAAGTCGGACGCTTAACTGACTGCACCACCCAGGCGCCCCAAGAGAACAGTTTTCAAATGTTGAGAGAATTCAAGAAATGTACCACAGCATATACAAAGAAACATCAATAAATCTCCCCCAAATAGAAATTTATTCATTGGACTAATACTATAAATATGAAAAACCAAACAAGTTTTTATTAAGTGCAATTTTAAAATTCTTGAGGGAAATACAAATCAAAATTGAAAATGTTTACAAAAATAAAGATAATGAAAACATTACATATTAGGATGCAGGAGACACTGCTAAAGCAGTTCATAAAATAAAAACATATAGCATTAAACACCACAATAAAAATGCTAAAATACAGGAAGTATTCAATTTTTAAAAGCTACAAAAAGATGAAGCTAGTGAAAGCAAGCAACAGGATGAAATTTAAAAAGCTAAAAGAAGAATTTAATCAATTAGAAGATTTTTGCCTCTACTAAGATATATTAAGTCACAAAGGCCAATACTACCTTAGAATAACCAGAAAACTCCAGACAAATTATAAAATCATATTTGTAGAGACATCAGAGAGCTGTAGAAGCACCAAGAAGGAGGTAAACTAAAATTCTAGAAAGTAGAGAAATTTTCCAAGGTCAACTGATAATTCCATTTCTTCCTCCAGGGTCATCTGGATGACCTCAGTACATACAGGAGGCTCCAATGTGAGAAACTCTCAAAGGTTTTAACACTCAGATGGGGCTGGAAGGATGAACAGGAAATTTAAGAGGCTTCATACCAAAGCAGCATCCCTCAAACATTCGATGGGTGCTACAGGAGGTTGATAAGATGAACAGAAAATCTGTAAAAGGTGGAGTAGAATCTCCCACAGTTGGTAGTACCTAAGAAATAATAACCATTCAGTCACCGTATGTCTTTTGATTGGAGCATTTAGTCCATTTACATTTAAAGTAATTTTTGATAGGTATGACCTTACTTCCATTTTGCTCCTTGTTTCCCGGTTGTTTTCGTAGTACCTCTCTGTTCCTTTCTTCTTCTCTTGCTCTCTTCCCTTATGGTTTGATGACTTTCTTGAGTATTATGCTTAGATTCTTTCATCTTTTTGGTATGGATACCACTAGGCTCAGATATAACATCTTGTGCATATAGCAGTCTATAATTTAAGCACCCACCAGTTGATGGGTGCTTAAGTTGAAACCTATTCTAAAAGCACTAAATTTTTACACCCACTCCCTATTTTTTTAAGTTTATTTATTTTGAGATGTTCGTGGGAGGGTCAGGGAGGGAGGGATAGAGAATCCCAAGCAGGTTCCTTGCTGTCAGTGCAGAGCAGATGTGAGGCTCAATCTCACGAACTGTGAGATCATGACCTGAACCAAAATCAAGAGTCTGGACATTCAACCTACTGAGCCACCCAGGCACCCCTCTCCCACTTCCCATTTTACGTACACGGTGTGATAATTTACATCCTTTTATTTTGTGAATCCCTTGACTGATTTTTGTAAACATAACTGATTTTACTGCTTTTGTGCTTTAACCTCCATAGTGGTTAATCTATGCAATTTTATAGATGCACAATTAATCTACAACTTTTATTATATGTTTGCATTTATCTGTGAAATTCTTCTCTTTCATAATCTTTTTTTTTTTTTTACTCCTAATTATAGAATTTCTTTCCACTCAAATGTTTCTTGTAAGTTTGGTTTAGTGGTGATGAACTCCTTTGTTTGTCTAGGAAACTCTTTCTCTCTCCTTCTAGTGTGTACCTTGCTGGGTAGGGTATCCTTGCTTGTAGGTTTTTACTTTCAGTACTTTGAATATGGCATGCCACCTCCTCTGGCCTGCAAAGTTCCCACTGAAAAATCAGCTAACATACTTAAGGGGTTTCCCTTGTATGCAATGGTTTTCTTCTCTCTTCCTGCTCTTAGAATGTCTTCATCGCTAGTTTTTGCCTTTTAATTATTATGTGACTTTGTGTGGACCTCCTTGAGTTGATTTTGTTGTCGGGGGGGGGGGCGCCGGGAATCTCTGTGTCTCCTGGATCTGATTTCTGTTTCCTTACCCAGAT
>NW_024412400.1:9119880-9148053 GCF_014898765.1 Herpailurus yagouaroundi
TGAAACCTATTCTAAAAGCACTAAATTTTTACACCCACTCCCTATTTTTTTAAGTTTATTTATTTTGAGATGTTCGTGGGAGGGTCAGGGAGGGAGGGATAGAGAATCCCAAGCAGGTTCCTTGCTGTCAGTGCAGAGCAGATGTGAGGCTCAATCTCACGAACTGTGAGATCATGACCTGAACCAAAATCAAGAGTCTGGACATTCAACCTACTGAGCCACCCAGGCACCCCTCTCCCACTTCCCATTTTACGTACACGGTGTGATAATTTACATCCTTTTATTTTGTGAATCCCTTGACTGATTTTTGTAAACATAACTGATTTTACTGCTTTTGTGCTTTAACCTCCATAGTGGTTAATCTATGCAATTTTATAGATGCACAATTAATCTACAACTTTTATTATATGTTTGCATTTATCTGTGAAATTCTTCTCTTTCATAATCTTTTTTTTTTTTTTACTCCTAATTATAGAATTTCTTTCCACTCAAATGTTTCTTGTAAGTTTGGTTTAGTGGTGATGAACTCCTTTGTTTGTCTAGGAAACTCTTTCTCTCTCCTTCTAGTGTGTACCTTGCTGGGTAGGGTATCCTTGCTTGTAGGTTTTTACTTTCAGTACTTTGAATATGGCATGCCACCTCCTCTGGCCTGCAAAGTTCCCACTGAAAAATCAGCTAACATACTTAAGGGGTTTCCCTTGTATGCAATGGTTTTCTTCTCTCTTCCTGCTCTTAGAATGTCTTCATCGCTAGTTTTTGCCTTTTAATTATTATGTGACTTTGTGTGGACCTCCTTGAGTTGATTTTGTTGTCGGGGGGGGGGGCGCCCCGCACCCAATCTCTGTGTCTCCTGGATCTGATTTCTGTTTCCTTACCCAGATGAGGGAAATTTTCAGCTAATATTTCTTCAAATAAATTTTCTGCCCCCATCTGTCTCTTTCCAATGAGATCCCTGCAATGCAAGTGTTATTATGCGTGATGATATCACCAAGTTCCCTTAATCTATTCTCTTTTGTTACTTTTTTCTTTTTGCTGTTCAGTTTGGTTGCTTTCCATTACTCTGTCTTCCAGCTCACTGCTGTGTTCTTCTGTATCCTCTATTCCACTACTGATTCTCTCTAGTGTATTTCTTTTATTTTGGTCACCGAGTTCTTCATCTCCAACTGGTTCTTTTTTATATTTTCTATCTCTTTGTTGAAGGTCTCAATGAGATCCTCCACTGTTTTCTCAAGTCCAATAAGTATCTTTGGAACTATGACTTGGAATTCTCTAGTAGGCATATTGCTTATTTCATTTCAGGCTTTTGCTGCGGTTTTGTTCTCTTCTTTCATTTGGAACATACTCCTCTGCCCCCTCCTTTAGTCTAACTCTCCATGTTTGTTATTGTTATTAGGAAGGTCAGCTCTGCCTCCTCATCTTGAAAGTAGTGGCCTTATGAAGAAGCGGCCCTTGGTGCTCTGTCACAGAATGCCCTCTGCTCACCAGAATCAGGTATTCTAGGGATGTCTCCTTAGAGAGACTGCATGCACCTTACTTCCGTGGCTGAGCTGTGTTTGTCTTCAGTCCAGTCAGCTGCAATGACCCATTCTGCCTGCTTTGGGTGCACTGGGCAGGGTTTGGTCCCGGTGCTATTAAGGGGCCTGTCTGGAACCTTGGGGCCCAGACTTGCAGTTGGGTGGGAGAGGCACTCAGAACAGACACCCTCAGTCCATCTGCTGGGGCTGCAGGTGCACAGAGTTGCAGGGTGCGCTCCCTGCACTGTACCGAAAGGCTTTAATTCATCTACAACAAAGAAGGTAATGTGTACAATGAGGAAAACACGTACCTCCAACAAATGGTGTTGGCAGAACTAGACAGCTACATGCAAAAGAATGAAACTGGACCACTGTCTTACAGCACACACAAAAATAAACTCAAGATGAAGACTTAAATGTGAGACATGACCATAAAACTCCTAGAAGGAAACATAGCCAGTAATTGCTTTGACATCAGCCTTAGCAACATTTTTCTAGATGTGTCTTCTGAGGCAAGGGAAACAAAAGTGAAAATAAGGTATTAAAAATGCACCAAATAAAAATTTTTACATAGCAAGGGAAACCATCAAAAAAAAAAATATCAAAGAAGGTAACCTACTGAATGGGAGAAGATACTTGTGATGATATATCCAATGAGTAGTTAATATCCAAACCATTAAAAAAAAACATCAAAAATTTTTCATTTTAAAAAATGGGCAGAAGACCTGAACGGACATTTTTCCAAAGAGGACATACACATGGAGGGCAGACAAACGAAGAGATGCTCGACATCACTCATCATCAGGGAAATGCAAATCAAAACCACGATAAGCTACTGCCTCACATATGTCAGAATGGCTAAAATCAAAAAGACAAGAAATAGCAAGTGTTGAGAAGGACGTAGAGAAAAAGGAAGCCTCATGCACTGGTGGCAGGAATGCAAATTGGTGCAGCCATTATAGAAAACAGTATGAAGGTTCCTCAAAAAAGTAAAAATTGAATTACCATATGATCCACTAATTCCAGTACTGGGAATGTACCCAGAGGAAACAAACAAACAATTCAAAAGATATGTGCACCCCTATGTTTACTGCAGCATTATTTACAATAGCCAAGATATGAAAGCAACCCAAATATCTATCTACAGATGAGTGAATAAAGAAAATATGGTACATTCCACATACAAGTGAAATTATATGGTATTTCTCTTTCTCTGACTTATTTCATTTAGTATAATACTCTCTGGCTCCATCCACATTATTGAAAATGGCAAGATTTCATTCTTTTTTATGGCTGAGTAATATTCCATTGTGTGTGTGTGTGTGTGCGCGCGCACGCACATGTGTATACACACACCACTTCTTTATCCATTCATTAGTTGGTGGACACTTGGGCTGTTTCCACACTTTGGCTACTGTAGATAATGCTGCTATAAATATCAGAATACTTGTATGTCTTTGAATTAGTACTCTTTTGTGCTCTTTGGGAAAATACCTAGTAAATCAACTGCTGGATTATAGGGTAGGTTGTTTTTTTGTTTTTGTTTTTTTTTTTTTGTTTGTTTGTTTTTTTTTTTTTTTGCTTTATAAGGAATCGCCATACTGTTTTCCAGAGTGGCTGCCCCAGTTTGCATTCCCACCAATAGTGTGAGAGGGTTCCCCTTTCTCCACATCCTCGCGAACACCTGTAATTTCTTGTGTTGTTTATTTTAGCCATTCTGACAGGTATGAGGTGATATCTCATTGTAGTTTGGGTTTTTACGTGTAACTTAAGCAACAAAATAAATGAGCAAGGGGGGAACAAAAAGAAATAGAGAGGCAAACCAAAAAACAGACTCTTAACTACGGAGAACAAAATGATGGTTCCCAGAGGGGAGGGCGGTGAGGGGATGGGTGAGAAAGATGGTCGGATTAAGGAGGCACTTCCTGTGATGAGCACCAGGTACTGTATGGAAGTGTTGAATCACTGCACTGTACACTTTAACCTAATATTCCACAGTATGTTAACTACCTGGAATTTAAATAACAACTTAAGAATTGGCAGTATTTCTGAAAATGGGTATGAAGACAGAGATAAAACAGAAGACCAGGTGAATATCTATTTAAAGGATATTTAGAGCCAATCCCCTCCCTGACTCGGCTCAGTGGATGGCAGCCATGTCTATACATTCCCAAGCAGAAGTCTGGGGTTTTATTCTCTGGAAAGGTCTCTGAACTGCAGGATTCCAGGCACAGGCCCTAACGTGAACCCTAAACATAGCCCCAGCCCTAAGCCCTACCCCTAACCGCTGGAGAGGTCTCTGAACTACAGGTGCCAGGCACAAACTTTTACCCTAACCCTACCTCTAGATCTGAGAAAATGGGTTCCTGAACACACAATAAGAAAAGCTGAGAAGCAGCCTAGTTATTCTGGAGAAGAACCAAACATTTAAGAATTGGTAATACTTCTGAAAATGGGTGTGAAGGTAGAGATTAAAAACGGAAGGAATAATTGAGTATTTAGAGTGTTTAGAGCCCCAAGCCCCTCCTTGTGTCAGCTCAGTAGATGACTGCCACTCTATTCTCCCCCCAGCAGATGTCTGAGGTTTTATTCTTTAGAGAGCTCTCTGAACTGCAGGATACCAGGCACATACCTTTACCCTGGCCCTAACCCTACATCTTAAAAAAAAAAAAAAAAAAAAAAGATGTGGTATACATATACAATGGAGTATTACTCACCCATGGCAGGGAGGGGGAAGAAATCCTGCTATTTGCAAAAACATGGATGGAGCCAGACAGTTTTATGGTAAGCAAAATAAGTCAGAGAAAGACAAATACCATATGGTTTCACTCATATGTGGAATTTAAGAAACGCAACAAAGGAGCAAAGGGGGAAAAAAAGAGAGGAGCCAACCAAGAAACAGACTCTTAACTATAGAGAACACACTGATGGTTGCCAGAGGGGAAGGAGGTAGGCAGATGGGTGAAATAGGTGATGGGGATTAAGGAGGGCACTTGTCATGATGAGCACTGGGCTGTCTGTAAGTGCTCTCTGTTTTTTAATGTTTGCTTATTTTTGAGAGAGAAAGAGAGACAGAGCATGAGTCGGGGAGGGACACACAGAATCCAAAGCAGGCTCCAGGCTCCAAGCTGTCAGCACAGAGCCCGATGTGGGGCTCCAACTCATGAACCTCGAGATCATGACCTGAGCCACAGTGACGCTTAACCAACTGAGTACCCAGGCACCCTGTATGTAAGTGTTGATTCACTACATTGTACAACTGAAACTAGTATTACGCTGTTAACTGGAATTTAAATAAAATCTTTTAAAAAAAAAAAGCACATTTATCTTGCTAAGCAACTGAGTAATGTGTAAAATTTTTGAATCACTATATTGCATACCTGAAGCTAATATAACGCTGTGTATTAATTACATTTCAATTTAAAAGTACATTTGAAGAAAGAAAAGAAAAGAAAAGAAAAGAAAAGAAAAGAAAAGAAAAGAAAAGAGGAAAGAAAAAAGGAAACAGAAAGAAACAAACCAACTATGACTAGTCAGGAAAAGGACTCCATCCAAGCATTCACATGGGCTCCCCCTTAAGGTATTTGTCAGATTCTGAAAGTACATGAGCATTAAGTTTGAGAACGAGGCTGGGACATCCTGAAAGGTAGAGTTGATTCTCCCGGTCTTGCAGGACTGAGGGGACCGACAACTACCACGTGTTAATCAAAAGTCCAGGAAAGCCAAGCCCAAAGAACTGGACTGTACCAGAATTAGAACCAAATCTTAACAGCCCTGACCCAGCTTACTCTCTAATTGGACTAAGTGGATCAGACTCTACCCCTAAACGCCTAAGAGAAAAGAGGTGGGGCCTCTCTCTGATAGAAGATATAACATCATCAGTAATCTCTATAGTGTTTACCTAAGTATACAACAAAACATTGCTGGACATGCGGAGGCGCCTGGGAGGCTCGGTGGGTTGAGCGTCCGACTCTTGATTTTTGGCTCAGGTCACGATCCCAGGGTGGTGGGAAGGGCTCTGTGCTAAGCAGAGGGCTCCGTGCTGAGCATACAACCAAGTTTTAGATTTTCTCTCTTCCTCTGCCCCTCTCCCCTACTTGTGCGTGTGCTTTAAAAAAGAAAAAAAAAAAAAAAAAGCTAGACATGCAAACAGGCAAGAAAATTTGACCAATATTAATTAAGAGGGAAAAAAATGCTGGAGTTACCACAGAAGGATTTCAAAATAATTATGAATAATGAAGAAAACAGTGGCAAAACAGATGGAATAAAGGGAGAGTCACAGAAAGCTGGAATCTGCTTAAAAAATCAAACGGACATCCTGGAATTGAACAATTAAAAATATCTATATTAACAATATCATGGATGGGCTTGAAACGTAATTTAGATACAACTAAATCCATGCTTTGTCTTCTAGAAGATAGGTTAAAAAATAACTAAACAGAAAGGGAAAGAAATGATGGAAACAATATTTAAGACTGTAAGTAAATACGTGGGACACTCAAAAGATCTAACAGGTAAAATTTGAGCCCAGAATGAAGAGGGAATGAGCAAGAGTGAAGGAACAAAGCAGAAGAAATACTGAAAGAGGTAACAGCCAAGTACTTTCTGCGACTGATTAAAAAAGTATTTTAAATTAGCAAAAAAAAAAAAAAACCTTAACCCACAGATTCAAGAAGCTCAGTTAATCCAAAACAGGTTAAAAATAAAACACAGAAGCAGATCATAGCAAAACTGTAGAAAACCGAAGGCCAAGTGAAAATCTTAAAAGCAAAATGTCAAAGTCAAAAGAACAAAACTGGGGCACCAGGGTGGCTCAGTCGGTCAAGCGTCCAACTTTAGCTCAGGTCAGGATCTCACTGTTCGTGGGTTTGAACCCCACATCAGGCTCTGTGCTGACAGCTCAGAGCCTGGAGGATGCTTGAGATTTGTGTCTCTGTCTCTCTCTGCCCCTCCCCCACTCGCGCGCACGCTCATGCACTCTCTCTCTCAAAAATAAACATTAAAAAAAATTTTTTTAAAAAGGACAAAACATTACCCAACAATATTCTTTCTATCCCCCTGCTCATCCTGGTTTTCAATTACTAGCGTTTGATATAATATAATGGATGCTTCCGTCCCCATCAGAAGTGAGTTCATTATAGTCAAAGGATCATCCAAGCCAGTGAGTACAGTTAGTGATCATTAAGAACTCTTATAACAATGGGTTTGCCTTAATTTTCAAGTACATGACGTAAGTGATGTATACATTCTCTTAAATTTAAACATATTTCATTTAGCTAAAATGATCAAAACTAGGGATTAGAGAACAAAAATCTAATGAATTGATTTCCTGTTTCAGATCTGTCAATCTCTCACCTGTAGTAACAGGGTTCTGGGGGATAAAACAGACAATTGCATTAAATTTAGCTTTATTTTCTCCAGATTATCATAACCAATGCCATTACTGCAAGATATTTTAGTTGAATAAACAAATATGTCAGGAAGGAGAGGGAGGGAGGGAGGGAGGGGAATGGGCTTGTATTGTTGGGCTTTTTCCAAGTAGTCCCTAATCACCTTGGCTCCAAGGAGGAAAGTTCTGTGAAAATAAACCCTTTGAAAGTCCTTGTAGAGAGGCCAGGGGTCTTGGCACCTCTCTTGACCCATCCCAATAGTGATGGTAACAGCAAGGGAGGAGGAAAGGTTAACATTGGAAAGTCAGCATCTTCCTCTCCCCCAACAGAAATCGGCCCAGGTGAGGGGAGGGATTTCAAAGCCTCATCTCACTTGACTAAAATCATTAGTGCTTGCTAAGTACACAAGTCTGACAGAGAGGATACAAATGAAAATCAGGGGGAAAAAAATGTGGAAACCGACACATTATCCTCCTAAGTTTATAACATACATTTACTAAGCATCTACTCTGTCCCCAGCATACCCAATGAGGACTTGACCTACAGTGGCCTGCAGAGCTGTGTCATCGCACTGGGAAAAATTCCTCGTAACAATGAAGTCTATACGTTATTCCTCACAATAAATCAAGTAATTTATGGAAACGAAACAAACCTTAATAGAGAAGACCGAGGTCTTCACTTTTCTAGAAGTAGGGTTCTGGTCAAAATGTGCAGAAGTACTAAAACATCTAAAGAAGAAGAATGAGGAAAAGCTGAAATTAAAAACATTATTTAGAAGCGTGGGTGGAAATTTCACCAGAATAGACGTTAAATCAACCAAGCAGGCAAGGAAGCTAGCTTGGGAAGAGACCTAAACATGTATACGCTTTCGCATCATTTTTAAAAAATGTTTTAATGTTTGTTTATTTTTGAGAGAGTCAGAGAGAAAGTGAGCGGGGGAGGGGCGACAGGGAGAGGGAGACACAGAAGCCGAAGCAGTCTCCTTCCTGGCTCTGAGCTGTCAGCACAGAGCCTGATGTGGGGGCTTGAACTCACGAACCGAGAGCTCATGACCTGAGCCGAAGTCGGATGCTCACCGACTGAGCCACCCAGGCGCCCCGACTTGACATCATTTTAAAAGTGCTTTTTCCGAACAGTGGGAATGGATGGGCCCCTTACAGAACTGTGCAGAGCGGAGTATTTAACAAGAGTAAAGGCAGGAGACCACAGTGGTTAACAGTATAGACTCTGGGTCGAGATACTACCAACTCTTACCAGCCTTGACCTTGGCAAGTTACTAACCTCCCCATGACTCTGCATGCTTCATCTGTAAAATGGGAAAGGAGGAGAGAAGGAAAACCACCTCATAAGGGTGCCATGAAGATCACAAGTTAGCACCGAGAACAGCGACTGGTATATACTAAACACCCTATGTGTATTTTATTTTTTTTTGAATTTTTTTTTCAACGTTTATTTATTTTTGGGACAGAGAGAGACAGAGCATGAACGGGGGAGGGGCAGAGAGAGAGGGAGACACAGAATCGGAAACAGGCTCCAGGCTCTGAGCCATCAGCCCGGAGCCCGACGCGGGGCTCGAACTCACGCGAGATCACGGGAGATCACGTGAGATCGTGACCTGGCTTAAGTCGGACGCTCCACCGACTGCGCCACCCAGGCGCCCCCCTATGTGTATTTTAAATAAATTAAATACTAGGGAAACCCAAATCTAGACATTTACTTCAAAGCACAATCCACAGCAAATTTTAAGTAGATTTAAAGTTCAGTGTTAAAAAAACAAAACCACAACCATAAGAAAAAGAGGTACTTTTCAAATAAGGAGTAGGAAAAGCATTTTATACACTAACATCAGGGGCACCTGGGTGGCTCCGCCGGTTAAGCGCCCCACTTCGCCTCAGGTCATGATCTCACAGTTCGTGAGTTCGAGCCCCGCGTCGGGCTCTGGGCTGACAGCCCAGAGCCTGGAGCCTGCTTCAGATTCTGTGTCTCCCTCTCTCTCTGCCCCTCCCCTACTCACACCCTGTCTCTCTCTCTCATAAAAATAAATAAACATTAAAAAAAATTTAAAAAGAAGACTAACATCAAAGACCAAATATTACAGAATGCATATAGGACTTAAAAATTAATTAAAATGTCTAAAATCAACATAAATGTAGCAAAAAATCAAATGACAAACTAAGAAAATATTGCTGGGGTGCCTGGATGGCTCAGTCGGTTAAGCGTCCGACGTTGGCTCAAGTCATGATCTCACAGTTCATGGGTTCAAGCCCCGCATCGAACTCTGTGCTGACAGCTCAGAGCCTCGAGTCTGCTTCAGATGCTCTGTCCCCCTCTCTCTGTGCCCCTTCCCGACTCACGCTCTGCCCCTCTCTCTCTCAAAAATAAATGTTAAAGAAAAAACCAAAATATTGGAATCATATACGGTAAGTTTGATATGTAAAGAGTTCTATAAGTCAGTGAGAAAATGACAAACGTGCACAAAATAATGGCCATAAATAGGCAATTGACAGAAGAGTAAATAAAATTTCCAGTAAACGTCTTCACAGAAAACTTTATTGGTATTCAGAGAATTGCAAATGGCAATGATGAGAAGATCTGCCTGTAAAATATGGACGTACACAGCAAAGACTTATATATGCATGTGGGGGCATGTATTATGACTATTGGCATGAATCTAGAAAACAGGCGATTTTATAAATTGTTCTAAGGAATATAAATTGATACACCTCTTTTGGAAATTCTACCTTCAGAAATTTCTCCTGAAGATTAAGAATATGCATAAAGAGAGAAATATGTGAATGTTTTTAATCAATAGCCGCCTACAGAAATAAAATCACTCATTCCAAGAATATGGGTATTTATTTTATGCTATATTGAGATAAGGTCTGTGAATCTAGTAGTTATACAGATATAGTTCATGTCCTTACAAAGTCTACCAATTAGTGGAAATGAGAACAAAACCAACAAGCTAAATGTCCTATGGTTGCTTAAAAGCAATGAAACAGAATCACGTTTATGAGAAAGCAAAGGATATGTGTGATAAATGCAAATCAGAAAACAGTATTAATACTTCTACACAGGAACATATGCAAGGTTGGAAGGCAATATACCTAAGCGTTAACGGGATTATGCCTAGGTAGTTGGGGAGAGTTGGTTTTTATTTCCTTCTTTCACGTTTTAGCATCTAACATTTTGTTCTATAATGACAATTTTGAAACCAGAAAAATGTATGTATCTGAGAAGTAAATGCCTCAACGCGGGTTCATTCTTTCATTCCTTCAGTAAGTATTTAACACTCCTGATGTGCCCCTCACTGTTCCAGGTGCTGCTTTGCCCTCACGAAGCTGAAATCACAGTGAGCAGAGACACGAAGTGGACAAATAAACAAGAAAAATACCAAAGTGTTAAGGGCCACATTAAGGCAGAAAACTGGGTGTGCTGACCGCAAGTAAGCACTTTAGTTGGAGTGGGGGCCGGAGGAGGCCCCCCCAGAGGAGGTAAGATTCAGACTTAAACGACAAGAGGGACCTGCCACACCAAGGAGAGGGGCGAGCTTTCCAGGCAAGGGAAAGTGTGGAGTCCCGAGTGGAAAGCAGCTGACAAGCCAGAATGACAGGACGCCGCCGTGCCCGGAGTACGAGGGAGAAGGGGCCTGTGGGAGGAGACGGGGGCAGCGAGGTGCAGGGGGCCGACGGGCTGGGCCGCTGGAAGTCCGGGTGAAGAGGTTTGGGTTTATTTCCCACGGGATGTTACCCCAAGGAAGGTGTTCGACTGGAGAGCGGGAAACCACACACGAAGCGCGCGTGGACTCCCAGCACAGATTTCCAGTTGAGATACAGTCAGTTAACTGAAAGAGAAACCAGTTGGAGGGCGCCTGGGGGGTCCAGTCGGTTGAGCGTCCGACTTCGGCTCGGGTCATCATCTCACGGTTCATGGGTTCGAGCCCCGCGTCGGGCTCTGTGCTGACAGCTCGGAGCCTGGAACCTGCTTCCGATTCTGTGTCTGCCTCTCTTTCTGCCCCTCCCTTTCTCTCTCTCTCTCTCTCTCTCTCTCGCTCTCTCTCAAAAATAAACAAACATGAACAATTAAAAAAAAATACAGAGAAAGCAGTTGGTATAACTGTATGTTTTCCTCCGGTGAAGAACAAGAGGACAGCTGGGCTTCAAGAAGGTGGTAGGTCTGACGGGGGAGTAAGGGACAGGGAAGGCGGTGAGGGAATCTGGGCGCTTTCAAAGGCAGGAGATGGAAGGGAAGGGACGACACAGAGAGGCTGGCAGATAGTGAGGTGGGCCGGATCAGTGGCCTAGACATCTGAGAACTTCGGAGGTAACTACTATGGCTAAGATGGAAAATCAGTGAGGGGGCGGCTCGGAGCCAGGCCGTGAAGACAGTGCACTTGTAAGGGAGACAAGGTTGAAACGTGTCCACAGATGGGCAGGTCAGGTGTGTATAGGGACGGAACGGAACAGAAGACGGGTGAGGTGCCGAATGGCCATCCACATGAACACCGAAGTCACCAAGAACGAGGACAGCAGTAGTCAGAAATCTGGAAGACAGCGAGCCGGACTCCAGAGCGACGTGGCTGCTACTGACTTTGTTGTGGCGGCCAGACTGTGCGCCGTAGGCTACTTAGCACATCCCTAACCTCTACCTTCCAGACAGAAGTAGCAGCCCACCGGAGTCTAATTTCCCGAGGTTGGCGCCGAGGCTGGAGAACAGGCTGACTCTGCAGACTCTTTGCTCAGGAGGCAAAGTCCACCGAGAACCTTGATCTCATGCAGCGTGGAGGTGGCTGAGAAGGGTCCCACCCACAACGGATACTCAGCTACGCTGCCGTCTCCCCATTCCATGTGGGGCATAATGTAAAAATCTCAAGGTAAGTCCCATGTGCCACCCACAGGCAAACCAAAAGCTAAGTCTTACTTGTTCTCGTGAAGCAGGGCCATGCCAACGGATTCTTGGGGAAACTGAACCAGGCCCAAAGAGCTTTTCTGTGTAGACCAAGGAAAATACACAGGGGCTTTCCGTCTTCAGGCTCAAAACATATAGGGCTTTGCACTCATCAGGACATGGCGAGTTGTCCACATAGCTTTTATATCTTAAGGAAAATTTGGCTTTTCCTATCCCTCCCCCCAGAGCATGTTCCAGCTTGAATGTTTTAGGCAGATAGTCCAGGGTCCTGCGCAATCAAGTCCCTGGTGACACCAAACAATGAATTCAGTGTAGAACCACCTCGTGTTGTTGTCTGGGTTCCTGCCCGGGCCATGGGGAGGGAGTAATGCAGGTACTTATGGGGTGGGGGGTAGGGGGGCAGGGGACAGGTTTCTGGGCAGGTCCTAAGGAGGTAACAACACCCACATTCAGAGAGGTAATCCTGATCGCCATCCTGAGACAGCAGAGTTACCATTGGGGGGAAAAAAAATTGAGGCCAAAAAAGAGATATGCTCCTCAAAACACAAACTTAGAGATTTGGGGCGGGGGCAGCTCTGCACAACAGAAGAGCCCAAAGGTAAAACGTACACTTCATCACGCGCCACACGGTGGAAAGGGGAGACCCAAACAAAACTCCTAAATGCCACAGCTGCACTACATTCTCCAAACATGGCATTTCCCGAAATTAAAACAGTAACAACTTTCTTAAAAACTCGTTTCTAGGGGCGCCTGGGTGGCTCAGTCGGTTAAGCGTCCGACTTCGGCTCAGGTCACGATCTCGCGGTCCGTGAGTTCACACCCCGTGTTAGGCTCTGGGCTGATGGCTCGGAGCCTGGAGCCTGTTTCCGATTCTGTGTCTCCCTCTCTCTCTGCCCCTCCCCCGTTCATGCTCTGTCTCTCTCTGTCTCAAAAAATAAAAATAAATGTTAAAAAAAAATTAAAAAAAAAAAAACTCGTTTCTAAGCATGCCTTTCATTAGTGGCAGTCCCCGGCTTCCCAAAGGACTCAAGCTAATAAACTTTAAGAGTTCTCAGGCCCCTTGGAGATGAGGGGACCTGCCGAACATCACAAGAATCTCCTAAAAGCAAAGCTGACCAACGAGGAGACGTCCCAGTTGGACCCAACCAGTCCCTCCCCTACCCCCCCCCCCCACAGCAGCCTCCATCGCAAGACTGGAAGCAGCTGACCCTGCTCCAGCCTGCTACCCCTGCCATCCATCTCAACTGCTTTACAACACGGCATACTCTCTAACTAAACCCTCTAAAATGTTAATTGCTAAACAGTGGCTCAACTGGAGCTATGGAAAACTATCGAACGTTTTATAGTGAAATAAAAATAAAAATCCAGTGCTTCAACAGACACAGAGCATCTCAGGAGAGCAGACACAGACAGAGAGACATATGTGAGCAATCTCCCAGAGCACATGAGTAATATATTTCAAAGCAAAACCTGCCATGGAGAGCAAAATGAATTATTTTTACAACGAAACCTACAAACTGCCATGGTTATTTGGCACAGCAGGAATTATTCACATGTGAATCATGTGGGGGCAGCATCAGAATAAAAAAAGAAGATGATTTCTGCTTTGACCAATTTAGATCAAGAAACATTAATGTGAATTTTAATCTAAAAAAGCAGCCAATATATGTGGACACTTTTATCACCCATCAAATACACAAACACAAGAAGACCCAAGCAGAATTTCATAGTTAATCTCAGTTGCTGCTTCTACAAAGACTCCTTTGTATTCTTTCTCATGATTGCTTACACGGTAGGCTTCTTATAAACCACAGTTAAGTGGTTTTCTGTTAGTATCCCATTATGGCTGTGACGAATCACCACAAACTTAGTGGCTTAAAACAACGCAAATTTATTGCCTCATAGTTCTGGAGGTCAGAAGTCCAAGCTGGGTCTCACTGAACTAAAAATCAAGATGTTGGTGAGGCTGCATTCCTTCCTGGAGGCCAGTCTTTTCCAGCTTCCAGAGGCTCCTGGCAATCCTTGGCCCGTGGCACCCTTCCAGAGTCAGAGCTAGCAAGGGCCAGTTGAGTCTGTCTTGCATTTCATGCTGTCACTTTTAGAGCCCCTTCTGTCTCCTCCTTCCATATTTAAGGATGCTTATGATTACTCTGGGCCCACCTGGATAATCCAGGATAATCTCTCTAAACTGATTAACAACCTTAATCCCGCCTGCAACTTTCCCTTTGCCAAGCAACCTAAAATACACAGGTTTCAGGGATTAAGATAGGGACCTCTGGTAGGTGGAGGCAATATTCGACTTACCACAGGTGAAAACTCTAAAAATCATTCCTAAGCATAGCATAGGAAAGAATCTACATAAACGTATTAAAAGACTGCCTATAAAAGGCATTTCCAAAATGGGAGTGTTGTGAACAGTAACTACTGGTTAATATCTACAAAATTAAGAAATACCTACTGGTTAACATTGCCTTACACACATGTCCTATATCATGCTTTTCACATAAATGGTTCCAAGGAGATCTTTCTAGATTAAATGTAATCACATGAAATCCTTGCTTAAGGTTCTTCCAAGGCTCACCAGAGGACATGAGGCAGAGTCCAAACCCTTTGGCATGGACATAAGGGACTTCAGAGTTTGAACCCAATGCACCTGGCATCGACCACTGCTCATTCAATGAAGGCCTTTGCTGAGAACCTATGATGTGCCATTCCCCGATTTGGGTGCAGGGATAGAACGGTGACAAAATAGGACAGTTTCTGCTGTCTGAAGTCAATGGTGCAGTGACAGACCCTAATCAACTCATCACATGAAACTGCATCTGTGACAAGTGGTGTTCAGAAAGAAGCACAGGGTGCTGTGAGCACCTGTGACAAAGGCGTCCCACCTGGTCACAAGAGCCCAGACGATCCTTCAGAAGAGACAGCCAAAAAGGCACAAGAGGCACTGCCCGAAGTTACTCTTGTCAGGAGAGCAGGAGTCATACAGGCAACGGCACAGGTGGGGGCCCGTGCCCTTTGGGAAAGAGGACTGAGCAAGCACACACTTTGGTGGAGCCCGACACGGTCCATCGCGCAAACTGCACGACTTCGGGCTCAGCACAAACGTGCCCCGGCTCTAATCACCCAGCACCCGAGAGCTGGCCCGCTGTTATCTGTTATAACTTACACAACGTTGCACTAAACTGCTGATTTATGTTGGCCTCCACGGTAAACCGGGAGCTCACTGAGGCCAAGCCCCCAGTAGTGCCCAACGAACCAACCGACTGAATGACAGTGACTGCCCCAAGTCGCACACAAACTTCCACATGTAACACTTTCCACTTCTATCCCTGACACTCTCAGGAGACAGGGGTAGCTCTGGTTGGCGCCCATTACTTCTCACAAGGAAAATCGATGAGAGGACAACAGCCCTGAAATCCAGGAATAAGGAAAAGAACAAAAAAATTCTAATAAAAGAGAAAGGAATGATTAGTGATGTTTTTAGAGGGAATTAACGTAATGGGATAAAATTGGTAGGACTGGTAAATATCCGAGAGCTAGTGATTTGAGGGGAAAAATCATGAAACACTAGCTATTGTAGTGCTAACAAAACAGAAGTCACAAATACAACAAACTAGGAAGAAAAGTGAGTAAATACCCATATATGTTTAAATAAATATGTATACAGTGCCACTCTGATAACTGATGGGTTTGGATGATATTTTAGAAATATTCAAATTTCTAAAATACAGAAAAAAGCTTTAAGGGGCAATAACTAGGGAAGCAATTTTAAAAGTTGTCAAACGATAAAAAAAAATAAATGAAGCGGTAAATCTCCCATAGAGAAAACTTCCAAATACTGTATGTAGATACTGTGCCCTCAAGTAGGCAGAGCTGAATTCGGCATCCTTCCAGCGCTGGATGAGCTTCATGACCTCCTTTCCAAAGAGTGAAGTACAGAAATAGGGAGAAAGGAACATTATACAAGAGAAACCTGATAAACCTCAGCTACACAGTCAAGGTCAATGCTCAGTGACAGAGCATGTTGATTGCTCTTCATAGGTCTTAATGTGATGTAATGCAAATGGCACTTCACCTCTCTGGTATTCCTCCCTCAAACCCATGACTATCTTACCACGAATAAACAAAAAACAAAAACACAGGGCACTCTCGGATTACAGGCCATTTGTCAAAACACCAGGGCTACTCAAAACCAGCAAGGTCATCAAAGACAAGGGAAGTCTGAGGAGGAGATTGAGGAGACATGATGACTAAATGTCATAATGATGCCAAGAAAAGAAAAAGGAACTATGGACAAGTAGAAAATCTGAGTCAAGGATTGGATTGCCAACTGTGACAAATGTAGCACAGTAATGTAAGATCTTAACAAGAAAACTGGGTAAGAGTACAGAGGAACTCTGTACTATCTATACAATCTTTCTGCAAATCTGAAACTACACTAAGACGAAAGGCTTTTAAATGGTCAGAGAGCTAGAATCTCCTTAAAAAGAACCATGACCAGAGAGAAGCCAAGATGGCAGAGCAGTAGGAGGACCGTAGCTTTGTCTCATCCCTCGAGCACAGCTTGATAAATATTAAATCATTCTGAATACTCAAAAAATCAATCTGAGACCTAGGACAAACTGCCTAACTAGAGGGAGAGAAAAGGCCACATCGTGGAAGGTAGGAGGAATGGAGACATGATTTGAGGGAGAAACGGACAGTGGGTGCTGCAGAGTGGAGGGATCCCTGGTCACAGAAAGAGGCAATAGAGAGAAAGGGAGACAGAGGGCGAGGGGGAGAGGGACAGAGGAAGAGAGAGAGAGAGAGAGAGAGCGAGAGAGAGAGAGAGGGAGAGCGCACATGGGGATCACACAAGGAAAACAATTCTCCAAAGACACTGACTGGGAAAATGAGAGGGGCTGATTTTCCTGAGTTTTTACAACCAGTGGGACTCAGAGATGGAAGTTTTAGGGGTCTGCGGCATGACCGGTGTGGAACCCAGTGAGCACTGCTGTGCTCCTGTGGAGGAGGAGAGTAGATAGCCTGGGAGCAGATGGCACAATCTGAGGATTCCCTGGAATGCACTCGAAGAGACAGAACTCCCTTCTTGGAGTGTAACTGGAAGAAGTGGCCTCTCCAGGGACCAAAGAGCCGGGGGTGCCATTACCCTTCCCCGCCTCTCAGCATAAGTGCAGAGACACCCGCTGACGGTAGGTACCTTGAACATTGGCTCTTCACCGTGCTTTACTCCAAAATCCGTACCCCTCACTTTGGTGCAACTGCCCTTCTTGGACAAAACTGTATTAGTCTCAGTGCAGTGAGCCCATCCCCCTGGGACCAACATGGATCCGAGCCACACCAAGTCCCTAAAGTCTGGAGTTTTAAAACTCAGCTGGCCTAGCTGGGATAGAACACAGGTGTACCACAGACAGCCCAGACACAGACGAGGCGAAGCAAAGATCTGAGGGACACCTAAGACACAAAAGGGGAGATTGTTCACTCTCCTAGAAGGGCTTCCTGGACAATTGCAGGTGTGAACTCCCCTCTCTGGAGACAAGAGGAATGGAGACGTGATTTGAGGGAGCAACGGACTGTGGGTGCTGCAGAGTGGAGGGATCCCTGGTCACAGAGAGAGGCGAGAGAGAGAGAGGGAGAGAGAGAGGGAGACAGAGGGCGAGGGGGAGAGGGACAGAGAGCCATTTCTCTCTCCTGCACCTCAACAGGAGGTTAGTTTATAACCTAAGAAGTAGAGCGCCAACAGTGGCAGCCTAAACCACCTGCACCAAGGCCTGCCCCCCTGTGCTCTGCAGGTGCTGCTTTTCTGGGCAGTGGGCCTGAGAACCAGAGCAGCAGGCCACCCCCCCCAGAAGACCAGCACAACCCCCCTGCATGCACATTGATGGACTACAGAGTTATACAAAGCTTCAGCTCTAATGGAAATAGCATGAGGTCTCTGTTAACAAACAGACCAGAGCACACCGAGTTAAACTCACCACATTCTGGACAAGGTCCAAACTCTCTCCGCTGCAGGTAAGGAGAAACTCTGCAAAGAAACGACCCAAGATAAAGGGCAGCCAAAACACAGCAGCAGAGTGCACACAGCATACACCAGAGACACTTCCTGAAGTGCCAGGCCCTGGACAGTATATGACCTCTTCTTCATAAAGCCATTAGTCTCTGCAGCAGAAAACATAATAGGCTTTCCTAACACACAGAAGAAGATAGAGACCTGGACATAATGCCAAGATGAAGGAATCCATCCCTACAGAAAGAACAAGAAAAGGTCATGACCAGGGATCTAATCAAAACAGATGTAAGTAAAGTGCCTGATCCAGAATTTAAAGCAACAATCATAAGAATACTAACTGGGCTAGAGAAAAGCATAGAAGACACAGGGAGTCCCTTACAGCACAGATAAATTAACTAAAACTAGTCAGAACAAAATGAAAAATGCCATAAGCAAGATGTGAAACCGACTGAAGGCAATGACAACAAGGATGGAGGAAATAAAGGAATGAATAAATGACATAGAAGATAAAAATTATGTTAAATAATGAAACCGAAAACAAATGAAAGAACAATATGGGATCATGAATACAGACTTAGGGAATTCAGTGACTTCATAAGGCATAATAACATTTGTTTGATAGGAGTTCCTGAGGAAGAGAGGGAAAAGGGGGCAAAAGGTTTATTTGAGGAAATTAAAGCTGAGAACTTCCCTAATCTGGGGAAGGAAACAGACATCCAAATCCAAGAGGCACAGAGAATTCCCATCCAAATCAACAAAAGCTAGCCAACACTAAGGCATATCATAGTAAAATATGGAAAACACAGAGATGAGGAAAGAATCCTGAAAGCAACAAGGGAAAAGAAATCCTAACCTACAAGGGAAGACAAACCAGGTTAGCAGCAAATATCTCCACAGAAACTGGACAGTCCAGAAGGGACTGACATGATACATTCAATGCGCTGAATGGCAAAAATATGCAGCCAAGAATATTCTATCCAGCAAAGATGTCATTCGCAATAGAAGGAAAGATGAGGAGTTTCTCAAACAAAAATGAAAGGAGTTTGTGACCACCAAGCCAGCCCATCAAGAAATATAAAGGGGACTCTTTGAGTGGAAAAGGAGTACCAAAAGGGACAAAGACTAGAAAGGAGCAAAGAAAATCTCCAGAGACAACAACAAAACAAATAATAAAATGGCACTAAATTCACATCTATCAATAATCACTCTGAATGTAAATGGACTAAATGATCTAATCAAAAGACACAGTGTATCAGAATGGATAAAAAAGAACAAGATCCATCATATGTTCCCTACAAGAGACATATTTTAGATGTAAAGCCACCTGCAGATTGAACGTGAGGGGATGGAGAACCATCTATGTTGCCAATGACCATCACAAGAACACCAGAGTAGCAACACTTAATATCAGACAAACTAGACTTTAAACCAAAGACTGTAACAAGACATGAAGAAGGACAATGTATCATATCCAACAAGAAGACCTAACAATTGTAAATATTTATGCCCCCACCTTGAAGCACCAATATATGAAAACAATAGCAAACAAAAAGAACTCAGTGATAATAAACGTTAATAGTAGGGAACTTTAAACCCAACTTATGGCAATGGACAAATTATCTAAGCAGAAATTCAACAAGGAAACAATAGCTTTGAATGACACACTGGACCAGATGGACTTAACAGATATATTCAGAACATCTCTTCCTAAAGCAGCAGAATACACATTCTTTTCAAGTGCACATGGGACATCCTCCAGAACAGATTATAAATCAGGACTCAACAAGTACAAAAAGATTGAGATCATACCACGTAAATTTTCAGACCAAAATACTACGAAACTTGAAGTCAATCAGAAGAAAAAATTTGGAAAGACCACAAATACACAGAGGTTAAAGAACATCCTACTAAAGAATGATGGGTCAAGCAGGAAATTAAAAAAGAAAAATTTTAAAGCACATAACAACAAATGATAATGAAAACACAATGGTGCTGGGAGAACTAGACAGCAACATGCAGAAGAATGAAACTAGACCACTTTCTTACACCATTCACAACAATAAAACCAAAATGGATAAAGGACCTGAATGTGAGACAGGAAACCATCAAAACCCTAGAGGAGAAAGCAGGAAAAGACCTCTCTGACCTCAGCCATAGCAATTTCTTACTTGACGCATCCCCAAAGGCAAGGGAATTGAAAACAAAAATGAACTACTGGGACCTCATGAAGAGAAAAAGCTTCTGCACTGCAAAGGACACAATCAACAAAACTAAAAGGCAACCAACAGAATGGGACAAGATATTTGCAAATGACATATAGAACAAAGGGCTAGTATCCAAAATCTATAAAGAACTCACCAAACTCCACACCTGAAAAACAAATAATCCAGTGAAGAAATGGGCAGAAGATATGAATAGACACTTTTCTAAAGAAGACATCCAGATGGCCAATAGGCACATGAAAAGATGCTCAACATCACTCCTCATCAGGGAAATACAAATCAAAACCACACTGAGATACCACCTCATGCCGGTCAGATTGGCTAAAATGAACAATTCAGGAAACAACAGATGCTGGTGTGGATGTGGAGAAACGGGAACCCTCTTGCACTGTTGGTGGGAATGCAAACTGATGCAGCCGCTCTGGAAAAGTGTGGAGGTTCCTCCAAAAATAAAAAATAGATCTACCCTATGACCCAGCAATAGCACTGCTAGGAATTTACCCAAGGGATACAGGAGTGCTGATGCATAGGGGCACTTGTACCCCAATGTTTATAGCAGCACTTTCAACAATAGCCAAATTATGAGAAGAGCCTAAATGTCCATCAACTGATGAATGGATAAAGAAATTGTGGTTTATATACACAATGGAATTCTATGTGGCAACGAGAAGGAATGAAATGTGGTCTTTTGTAGCAACATGGATGGAACTGGAGAATGTTATGCTAAGTGAAATAAGTCATACAGAGAAAGACAGATACCATATGTTTTCACTCTTATGTGGATCTTGAGAAACTTAACAGAAAACCATGGGGGAGGGGAAGAAAAAAAAAGTTAGAGAGGGAGGGAGCCAAACCATAAGAGACTCTTAAAAAATGAGAACTGTCGGGGCGCCTGGGTGACGCAGTCAGTTAAGCGTCCGACTTCAGCCAGGTCACGATCTCGCGGTCCGTGAGTTCGAGCCCCGCGTCAGGCTCTGGGCTGATGGCTCAGAGCCTGGAGCCTGTTTCCGATTCTGTGTCTCCCTCTCTCTCTGCCCCTCCCCCGTTCATGCTCTGTCTCTCTCTGTCCCAAAAATAAATAAACGTTGAAAAAAAAAATTAAAAAAAAAAAAACCTGAGAACTGAGGGTTGATGGGCGGTAGGAGGGAGGGGAAGGAGAGGAGGGAGGGTGATGGGTATTGAGGAGGGCACCTGTTGGGATGAGCACTGGGTGTTGTACGGAAACCAATTTGACAATAAATTTCATATTAAAAAAAAAAAAAACACAATGGTCCAAAACCTTTGGGATGCAGCAAAAGTGGTCATAAGTGGGAAGTATATAGCAATACAGGCCTAGTCAAGAAGGAATACACAACCTAACACTACACCTAAAGAAGCTAGAAAAGGAACAGCAAATGAGGCCTGAAGCCAGCAGAAGGAGGGAAATAATATGAGAATAGAAATAAATGATTTAGAAACACACAAACATAAACAGCAGAACAGATCAATAAAACCAGGGCTGGTTCTTGGAAAGAGTTAATAAATCTGATAAACCCCTAGCAAGACTTATCCAAAAGGAAACAGAAAGGACCCAAATAAGTAAAATCACAAATGAGAGAAGAGAAACCACAACCAACATCAAAGAAATAAAAACAATTATAAGAGAATATTATGAAAAAATATATGCCAACAAATGGGGCAATCTGGAAGGAATGGATAAATCCTGAGAAACATACAAACTACCAGAACTGAAACAGGAATAGAAAAGTTGGGTAGACCAATAACCAGCAAAGAAAGTGAATTAGTAATCAAAAATATCCCAACAAACAAAAGTCCAAGGCCAGAGGGCTTCCCAGGGAAATTCTACCAAACATTTAAAGAAGAGTTAATACCTATTCTTCTCAAACTTTTCCAAAAATAGTAATGGAAGGAAAACTTCCAAACTGATTCTAAGAAGCCAGCATTACTCTGATTCCAAAACCAGACAAAGACCCCACTAAAAAGAACTACAGGCCAATATTCCTGATGAACGTGGATGCAAAATTCTCAACAGAATGCTAACAAATCGAATCCAACAGTCCATTAAAAGAATCAATCACCACATTCAAGTGAGATTCATCCAGGGGTGGCTCACTATTCACAAATCAATCAACATGATACACCACATTAATAAAAGAAAGGATAAGAACCATATGATCCTGTCAATAGATGCAGAAAAAGCATTTGACAAAGTACAGCATCATTTCTTGATAAAAATCTTCAACAAAGTAAGGACAGAGGGAACATATCCCAACATCATAAAGGCTATATATGGAAGACCCACAATAATATCATCCTCAACAGGGAACAACTGAGAGCTTTTCCTCTATGCTCAGGAACAAAAAAGGAATGTCCACTCTCAACAATACTATTTAACATAGTACTGGAAGGCCTTGCCAAAGCAATCCAACAACAAAAAGAAATAAAATGCTTCTAAATCAGCAAAGAAGTAGTCAAACTTTCTTTACAGACGACATCTGTGTAAAACTTTCACTCTCCACAGACTCTATGTGGAAACCCTGAAAGACTTCACCAAAAAAATTGCTAGAACTGATACATGAATTCAACAAAGTAACAGGACATAAAATCAACATACAGACATCTGTTGCATTTCTGTACAGAAATAATGAAATAGCAGAAAGAGAAATCAAGGAATCCATCCCATTTACAATTGCACCAAAAACCATAAGATATCTAGAATAAACCTAACCAAAGAGGTAAAAGAACTGTATTCTAAAAACTATAGAACACTTATGAAAGCAGCTGAAGATGACACAAAGAACTGGAAAAACATTCCAGGGCACCTGGGTGGCTCAGTCAGTTGACCTGACTTCGGCTCAGGTCATGATCTCACAGTTTGTGAGTTTGAGCCCCACACTGGGCTCGCTGCTGTCAGCTTGTCAGCGCACAGCCTGCTTCAGATCTTCTGTCCCCCTCTCTGACCCTCCCCTGCTTGCGCTCTCCCAAAAATAACTTAAAAAAAGACATGGAAAAACATTCCATGCTCATGAAGAAGAGCAAATATTGTTAAAATGTCTGTACTACCTAAAGCAATCTACACATTTAATGCAACCCCTATGAAATACAACCAGAAGTTTTTACAGAGCTAGAACAATCTTGAAATTGACATGGAACTACAAAAGACCCCAAAAAGCCAAAGCAATCCTGAAGAAGAAAAGGAAAGCCGGACGCATCACAATTCTGGATGTCAAGTTATATTACAAAGCTGTAGTGATCAAGACAGTCTGGTTCTGGAACAAAAACAAACACATAGATCAAAAGAACAGAACAGAAAACCCAGAAATACACCCACAACTATATGGTCAGCCAATCTTTGACAAAGTAGGAAAGAATAACCAGTGGAAAAAAGACAGTCTCGTCAACAAACGGTGTTGGGAAAACTGAATGGTGACACAGAGAAGAATGAAACTGGGTCACTTTCTTAACACTATACACAAAAATAAATTCAAAATTGATGAAAGACCTAAATGTGAGACAAGAAACCATCAAAATCCTAAAGGAGAACACAGGCGACAACCTCTTTGATATTGGCCACAGCAACTTCTTACTAGATACATCTCTAGAGACAAGGGAAACTAAAGCAAAAATGAACTATTGGGACCTCATTAAGATAAAAAGCTTCTGCACAGCGGAGGAAACAATCAACAAAACTAAAAGGCAATGTTGGAACAGGAGAAGACATTTCCAAATGACATATCTGCTAAAGGGTTAGTATCCAAAATCTATAAAGAAGTTATCAAACTCAACACTGAAAAACTAATTCAGTTAAGAAATGGACAGAAAACATGAACATTTTTCCAAAGAAGACATCCAGATGGCCAACATACACATGAAAAAATCCTCAACAACACTCACCATCAGGGAAATAAATCACAACTACAATGAGATACCACCTCACACCTGTCAGAATGGCTAAAATCAACAACACCGGAAAGAGATATTGGCGAGCATGTAGAGAAAGAGGAACCTTCTTACACTGTTGGTGGGATTGCCAAGGGGTGTGGACCCTCTGGAAAACAGTATGGAAGGTCCTCAAAAAGTTAAAAATAGAACTACTTTGAGCTAGCAATTACACCACTAGGTATTTACCCAAAGGATACAAAAATACAGCTTTGAAGGGACATATGCACCCCGATGTTTACAGCAGCATTATCAACAATAGGCAAACTAAGGAAAGAGCCTAAATGTCCACCAACTGATGAATGGATAAAGAAGTTGTGGTTTGGGGCGCCTGGGTGGCTCAGTCGGTCAAGCGGCCGACTTCGGCTCAGGTCATGATCTCGCAGTCCGTGAGTTCAAGCCCCGCATCAGGCTCTGTGTTGACAGCTCAGAGCCTGGAGCCTGTTTCAGATTCTGTGTCTCCCTCTCTCTGACCCTCCCCCATTCATGCTCTGTCTCTCTGTGTCAAAAATAAGTAAACATTAAAAAAAAAAAAAAGTCTCTAAAAAAAAAAAAGTTGTGGTTTATATACACAATGGAATACTACGTGGCAATGAGAAAGAATGAAATATGGTCTTTTGTAGCAACGTGGATGGAACTGGAGAGTGTTATGCTAAGTGAAATCAGTCATACCGAGAAAGACAGATACCATATGTTTTCACTCTTATGTGGATCCTGAGAAACTTAACAGAAGACCAAGGGGGAGGGGAAGAAAAAAAAAAAGAGAGGGAGACAGCCAAAGCATAAGAGACCCTTAAAAACTGAGAATCAACTGAGGGTTGATGGGGGGTGGGAGGGAGGGGAAAGTGGGTGATGGGCACTGAGGAGGGCACCTGTTGGGATGAGCACTGGGTGTTGTATGGAAACCAATTTGACAATAAAAAAAAAAAAGTTGTGGTATATATAGTAAATTCACTAAATTCTTTGTGAAATAAGTCCATCTGAGAAAGACAAATACCATATGACTTCACTCCTATGTTCAATTTAAAAAATGAAACAGATGAATATAGAAAAAAAAAAGAGACAGGCAAACCATAAAACAGACTCTTAACCACAGAGAACAAACTGAGGGTGGCTAGAGGCGAGGTGGGCAGGAGGATGGGCTAAATGGGTGATGGGTATTAAGAACGGTACTTGAGGGGCGCCTGGGTGGCGCAGTCGGTTAAGCGTCCGACTTCAGCCAGGTCACGATCTCGCGCTCCGTGAGTTTGAGCCCCGCATCGGGCTCTGGGCTGATGGCTCAGAGCCTGGAGCCTGTTTCCAATTCTGTGTCTCCCTCTCTCTCTGCCCCTCCCCCGTTCATGCTCTGTCTCTCTCTGTCCCAAAAATAAATAAATGTTGAAAAAAAAAAAATTAAAAAAAAAAAAAAAAAAAAGAACGGTACTTGTGATGAGCAGTGGGTGTTATATATATGTGATGAATCACTACATTGTATTCCGCAAACTAATATTACATATGTTAACTAAATGGAATGGAAACAAAAACTTAGAAAAAGAAAAAAAACAAAAAACAAAAAACAAAAAAACATGACCTGACAGCTTCAGAGCTGAATTTTATAAACAAAAGAACTTCCTGTGAAGGGAGATCAAGTTTCCATGCTTTATTCTAACTGGCAAAAAATAGGACAGTATTAGATCATTATAACTTATGTGCATGTTTATAAATTATGATACCAAGAATAACAACTAACAAACCTATAACGAGATACACTCAAAAATGCTATAGACAAATCAAAATGGAATTCCAAGAAAATGTCCAAGTAATCCACAGAATGGCAGGAAAAAGAAAACAGAGGATCAACAACAAAAAAAGGGGGAAACTAGAAATGGCAAACTTACTAACATAACGTATCAATAATTATATTAAATATATAGCATATAAATACATCACTGAAAAGCCAGACTTGCAGAGTGGATTGGGGGGGGTGGGGAGAGAAAGGACCCAAATATATGCTGTCTACAAGTAACTCATTTAAAATATAGAGATAAAGGCGGCTTCAAGAGGATGGAAAAAGATATGCCATGCAAACATGAATCAAAAGAAAGCAGGTGTGGCTGTACTGATATTAGAAAAAACAGACTACAGAGGAAAGAAAATCAGAAGGAACACAGACATTACATAAAAATAAAATAACCATAAATAAATAATAAATAATGATAAGATTACATAATCGTGCCAATCATCAACAAGATATGAACATCCTTGGTTTGTATGAATATGAAACAACACAGCTGCAAAACACCGAAGAACCAAGTGGGAGACAAGGAGAAGTGACCGAGCCACAATTACAGCTGAAGACTTCCACGCCCACCTCTCCACAGTTGACAGAATAACTAGACAGGAAACCAGCAAGGATACGGAAGAACTCAACACCACCATCAGCCAACGGGATCTCATCCGCTCCAAGAAATGCGAGAATACACATTCCTTTCAAAGGTCCACAGAACCTAAACCAAGGCAGGCCCCATCCTGAGCCATAAAACAAATGTCACCAAATGCACGTCAAGCGAACTATGCAGTTACCAATGTAGACTTTCTGGTCGTGGTATCGTACTAGAGTTACAGAAGACAGAACCACGGTGGGAAACTACGCGAGGAACACAGGACCTCTCTGTCCTACTTTTGCAATTATTGGTGAAACCAGAAATATTTCCAAATACAAAGTTAAAAAAAAAACCACAGTAGTGAACTCGACACAGAAACCACGGACCAATTTTGTTGATACATACTTGTACAAAAATCTTAAAAAATCGTTTGCATTTTAGGCCCAGCACTGCACTGAGAATGATAATGCACTCTACCCTCACCTATCCGACAGATATTTAATGTGTGGCTACTCAACACCTAAGGCTACTTCCTGTCAGATGGTAGGTGAAGCTAGAGACACAGCTACCGCCCCTTATTCTCACAGACTATTTCAGACAAGAGGAAAAGCAAGTATCTCTGGAATCTGCAGGATGGAATGAACTCTGCCATGCGAAGAGATGGGAGAAGAACATTCTGGGAGAGACTAGGAGAAGCAAAGGTCCTGAGGTAGGAGAAAAGCAGCCCTAAGCACAGCCTATTCAGTGAATGGAGAGGTCAGGACGGTGAAAGCACAGGAAGGGAAAGAGAAGTAAGGCGTGTGGCCGGGGAGGTAATCACCACATACCACAGAGGGTTCTGCAGGAGTTCAATCCTTTGACAGATGGAATGGGAAGTCACTAAGAAGAGAAGAATGCTGCTGTGAGGGCCTCACATAAGACATCAGGTGACATAAAGCACGTTTCTCTGTCACTTGAGAGTATTTCATTCAGACGCAGAAACAAGGAAGAAAAAAAGGGATGCTTGAAGTCGATGACACGGACGTGTAGAACAGAAGCGTGCTGAGCATGAATGGAGATGGAGGAGAGGACCAAAGGATTCACAAGTCATTAAACATGCACGAGACCCCAGACCCTGAACATTCATGATATACTAAACATTAAACTAAATATAAGACCAGGAAGCACCAAATATTCAGTACAACATGCAGACAGAGTTAAGCCACGCACTGATGACATCTGTTCAGGTCCGGCGTGTTCTTTGCCGAAGAAACACACAAAAGCCACGGATGTTCAGCAAGCACACGGTCAAAGCTGCAGCCAGGGCCACCTGCGCACGTCTCAGTGTCTCTCTCAGACAGCAAATACGTATTGCTGGCCTGAGACATTTTCTGTTGGTGGGCCCTCTTCCTCACGTTTCAACGCTGAGGAGGGCTGATGTAGCAGGCAGGGGTGAGAGATGACTACCCCGTCCCCCAGGATTTGGGGCCTGTGCATGCCAGCTCGCCTGCACCCTCCTTAAAATGTGTTAACTTACCTCAATCCTTGCTTCTCACTGTGTGTGCTTAACTGATTCAGCGAATTGTGTGATGTGAGAATTTTTCTATTTGACCTGTGATCTTTTGTGTCCAATCAACTCTTGGCTACTTTGTCTAGCAGTATATTTGCAGGTAACCATTAATAACTTATATGACAGTTATAACAGGTAACAGTGGGTTACACAAAGATGTGTATTTTTTTAAAACAATTTTTTAAAGTTGTTTTAACTTCCTTTTTTTTTAAAGTTCACTTATTTATTTTGAGAGACAGCATGAGCGGGGTAGGGGCAGAGATGGGGGGGGGGGG